>NC_071087.1:152426622-152752247 GCF_027358695.1 Spea bombifrons
GAATTTTTCCTCTATTGTTAAGCCTCTTACGGACATGACCAAAAAAGATGGCAATGCCTCTCTTTGGTCCCCAGGGGCCATCAAAGCTTTTGAGTCATTGAAGGCCGCTTTTGCCGCAGCTCCTGTTTTGGTACACCCGAAGCCCGAACTACCATTCATACTTGAGGTCGATGCGTCTGAGACAGGGGTAGGCGCCCTCCTGTCTCAACGTCCTACTCCTGAGAGCCAGTTGCACCCATGTGGGTACTTCTCCAAGAAGCTAGGTGCTGCGGAATGCAACTATGAAATTGGTGACCGTGAGTTGCTTGCGATAATACTGGCTCTCAAAGAATGGAGGCATTTGCTTGAGGGAACTTCTGTACCAATCCTAATTCTCACGGATCATAAAAATCTCACCTACCTGTCCGAGGCTAAACGCTTAACTCCGAGGCAGGCCCGTTGGGCATTATTTTTATCCCGTTTTAATTATGTGGTCTCGTACCTGCCGGGGACCAAAAATGTCCGGGCCGATGCTCTCTCTAGACAGTTCTCGAAAGCTAAAGAGGAGTGTCCTCCTAGTCCGATTATTCCCCCGGACCGAGTACTGGCTACCATACGTACCAGCATAACATCTCCCCTCGGGGACAGAATACGGGCCGCTCAGGTGGATGCACCTGCTGAAACCCCCTCAGGGCGATGTTTTGTACCTGTCAACCTGCGTACTAAGTTACTTTCCACTTATCATAATCCTAAATCAGCAGGTCATCCCGGGAGGAACCAACTTCTCTGGTCGGTTTCCCGTCTCTACTGGTGGCCAGGCATTAACAAAGATATTGTTGCCTTCGTAGCAGCCTGTCCAGTCTGCGCGCAGACTAAATCACCCCGTCACCTTCCAGTGGGCCTTCTCCAACCCATACCTACTGGTGAGAGGCCATGGTCTCACCTTGCCATGGATTTCATAGTCGACCTTCCGCTGTCTAACGGTAACACAGTTATCCTCATGGTTGTTGACCGGTTTTCTAAAATGATACACTGCATACCATTCAAAAAGCTCCCTTCCGCTAAGGAGTTGGCTACAGTTTTTATCAAGGAGATCTATCGGCTACATGGGGTTCCCAAAGTCATACTTTCTGACCGGGGTAGCCAGTTCGTCTCGAGATTTTGGAAGGCCTTCTGTGCGCAACTGGGTATCCAACTCTCCTTCTCCTCGGCCTACCACCCACAATCTAATGGGGCTGCGGAAAGGGCCAATCAGGGCTTGGAGCAATTCCTGCGGTGCTACATCTCGGACCACCAAAATAACTGGTCGGATCTGCTACCCTGGGCGGAATTTGCTCATAATAGTGCTGTCTCGGCCTCTACCCGGTTCTCCCCTTTCATGGTGAATTATGGGTATCAGCCCTCCATGATTCCTGATAATTTCACTTCCCAGGGGATTCCGGCACTGGAGGATCATCTCCAGCAGATCCGTTCCACATGGGTGCAGGTTCAGGAGGCACTTCAACGCTCACAACAGTGTCAGGAGCTCCAGGCTAATCGTAAACGCCTACCCGCGCCTTCCTATCAGGTCGGGGAGAGGGTCTGGTTATCCTCCAGAAATCTCCACCTCCGGGTGCCCTCCCAGAAACTGGCTCCCCGGTATGTGGGGCCTTTCCGTATCCTTCGACGGGTAAACCCTGTGGCCTATGCCCTGGATCTTCCTTCTAACATGCACATCCACAATGTGTTCCATGTCTCTCTGTTGAAACCTCTGATCTGTAATCGTTTTACTACAGTCACTCCTCGCCCCCGTTCGGTGACTGTAGACAACCATGAGGAGTTCGAGCTCCGCTCCATAGTCGACTCTCGTTGGTTCCGTGGGAAGCTCCAGTATTTGGTCCATTGGAAGGGGTACGGTCCAGAGGAGAGATCTTGGGTTCCAGCCTCAGATGTCCATGCTCCCGCTCTCCTTCGTGGCTTTCATTCGCGTTTTCCCCTCAAACCCGGCCCTGCTCCGCGGGGAGGGGGTCGTTGAGGAGGAGGTACTGTTATGGTCTAGCTGCTTTTCTGCTGCATTGCTGGAGGCTATACAGCCTGGCTGGGTTGCCATGGCTACACTCCTGTCACTCCTGGGACTCAGCCCATTGTCCAGCCCACAGCCAGCCCCTTTTGGCTATTTAAGCAGCTAAACTTCACTTCCTCCTTGCCCTTGTGTTGTTTCCGGCTGCAAGTGCTATTGCTGTGTTCCTGTGTTCCTGAATTCCTGTGTATGACCTGGCTTTCTCTGACGTCCATCCCGGCTCCTGATTCCTGGCTTGTTCCTGACTTCGCTGATCTCTGTATTCCTGACCCCGGCTTGTCTGAGTATCTGTCTTGGTTCCTGACCCCGGCTTGTCTTTTGGTATATGCTTTTGGATCACGATTTGGCTTTGTTCACTATTGTCATTACAATAAAGGTGATTGCATTTTACGTTTTGTGTCCGTCTGGTTCCTGGTCCCTAACACTCTCTCACATTCTCGTTCACTCTCATGTTCTCTAAATGCCATCCACGTCTGCTATCTTCTTTCTTCTCCCACATCTCTGCAGACATAACCTGGCGGGGATCTCTCAGACTCTACAGACCTTAGTTAGTATGTTAAATGTTAAAGTTCATGACAATTAGAAAAAGACTGAACAAGTATGGTTTGTTTGGAAGGGTTGCCAGGAGAATGCTTATTCTGCCTAAAAAAGAACATTACAGCGCAGGTTTGTAGAGTTGCGTCTGAACAAAGCACACGACTGTCCTTTGGACAGAGGGTATGATGATTTGGGATTTTGAACTCGTCCGTATACCAAGGTATTCTTGAGTCAAATGTGAGGCGATCTATCCAACAGCTGAAGCGTGCAGAAAGCAGAAATTGGATCATGCAACAGGACAATGATCCCAAGCACACCAGCAAATCTACAACAGAATGGCTCAAAAAGAAAAGAATCACGGTGTTTCGAAGTCCAGACCTCAACCCAATTGAAATACTGTGGTGGGACCTTAAGAAAGCTGTACATAAACAAATGCCCGCAAACCTCAATGAACTGAAGCAATGTTGTAAAGAAGAGTGGGCCACTCTGAGACAAGTCAATCAGTGAGAGAAAGTGATTTTTTTCAAGCTAATGCTGCTAAAGGTGTAAAGCAAATTCCCTTTTACACGCTTAGAAAATCTTAATGCGTATCCATTCATCTGCAGGAGAGACAAATGTAAGTACGTTGAGAAAAACAGGCTTGTAAATGCAAGTTGGAAATTTCCCTGTGCCAACCACTTAAAATAAAATAAAGAATGGGCCCCTAGACTTCAATGGTGTCCATACATTTTAATGGTAGGCTGGAAGGGCGATGAAATGGATGGACAACCAGCTACATGGTGGCCTCAGGAAAACATAAGGAAGAAGAGGAAATTGCCCAGGCCCCAGTAGTATATTTAAAAACATGATGATACATCTACATTGTATTAACGTATTGTTAGACGAAATGTCTATTTCATAGGAACATCAGTGGAATTGTATGCACAGTACATTTTATTAAGACCATGTTAAAAGGCCCCTCATGATATATTTTAATGTAAATTGACAAGAGGAGATATTTCCAGGGGGTATTTAACATTATTCATAGACATATTTACCAGAAACTCTGAAAAATCACTTACGTGGAAATAAATTGTTTGTGTTTTTCTTGCCATGCAGGAAAAGCCTTAAAAATGTTCAGGTATTCCGTATAAATATTCACTTATGTAGTGTGCTAACGTTTATCTCTTTGTTCTAGGATCCTCAATAAGTTAACATACTAAATCTGGAATCCTTAGGAAGTTAACTCGCAGATGTGTATGAATATGTGCGTTCGCTGGAGACGTAATGGCCACAAATAAATCATGTATTCCACGTTAAAAAAGAAATAAAAATGTAATTTTGGGTTTGGGATCTCAATACTCCTATAAACGAGTTATTAGCACCATTTGTTTCTCAGAAGACCTCTGGTATTCTATGCCGTGACACCTGGCCCTGCCTATTCCATTAAGTAATTATGTATTATTGTCTACAAAAGATATTTTGTACAATAATCACTAAGTTAAAAAATAACCTTACAAAGAGAGGTGTGGAGTGTTAACTGAAGTAAGCTATATGGCTATATGGTTATTTGCACATAGCAAAGGTACATAAAGGTACAATCCAGCCTTGATATGCGCTATAATGCGTTTAAATGCGAAGTGTTAACTTATAATTGTCATTTTTATAATTCAAAATACTGAGCATCCTCTCCATACATTTGACATAATCCTCTACCCACTAGCTCCTAAGTGCTGTTTTATGACATGATAATCCTATCTGACCAAATTGAGTCCTAGTTTAGAGAAATTCGGCCCTAACTTTGACCTCATGTGCTGTTAATTAACAACGGCAGATAAAGTTATGTGCTTTTGGCTAAAATAAAGTTTAAAACTTCATATTTCTACACTTTACACTGATTATTGGTTTAGTGGGAAACGGACATACTGCGTTTTAAGACTTGGGATAGAACAGATGCAATTTTCTTCTTCGTTTGTTAAACGTGATACATTGCATGTCAAAGTGGTACTTGTATCCCACTTGTATTGGCACTAAATCCCAGTCCTCTTTCTTTTAGGTTGATCTAAATAAAAAGGGGGCTGCCCCCCCTTAGCTAAATTGCGTTGGTTAAATGGGAAGAAGTTCCCAGCAATAACATTGCATTTTTTATGTAACACAGAGGCATTATGCAATGATCTACAATAAGATATTATACATATCTCTGATATAAACAGAGACAATCCTATTTCACAGATGAACCCAGTAACCGGTGTTCCATATATAGTATTTCATTGACCATTTCTGCTGTCCAAATTCGACGCAATATATTTATTAGCTAGGCCCGAGCCCACACACAGTTCCCGGTTTCATTTGTTTCCCTTAGATAAAAGGGAAAAGTGACTCATGTCTGCTGCTATTACACTAAATGGTGTAAATGGGTTTCCCAATGTTTGGTCACTGGATCAGAGCAAAGATATATGGCTTTTGCTGAACGGGGTTATTAAGGTCTTATTTCTTATTAAAGGCCTGCAGTAAAATTTCTAATCAGGAGCAGCAATCAGTGCTCTGTTTGGAAGATATATTTTCCACACAAACATAGACACGCTCCATTTAAGATTCACATTGTTTAACATTTACAATGCTTTTAGAGTACACTTGTACTTACCAAGAAAGAATGCTCGACAGAAACACGTAGGCTGGAATTTCGTGAGTTTTTTTGTTAGCGTTTAAATAAATTGTTTGCCTCCGAAACAATGTATTTATCATATCAGAAGAAATTAGTTGTAGCTGCCGCGGTTTGGCACATGTAGAGTAAGTGAGTGTTAACTACAGCTGAGCCCTTACCGTGTTTTTAATTTACTTAGAGAGAATCTGCTGATCGGTCACCGACTACAGACAGTGAATTATAATAAAAAAGACCACCAATGTGCTTGCTTGCTGCCATTGTAAAAACAGGGTTTATTCACTAAAAGAAGAGTTCGCAGGAAAGTTATGTTTTCAGCTCCATCACTTTTGTATTCGCTATGAAGGGTCATCACTATCAAGCTTCTCCAGCAGGAAGGGTTGATCAGTCTGTATAATGCATAATTCAATGTATGAGTAGACTGAAGAAATCTTCAATAAAGTGAGACCTCAACTCTTGGATTTTGAGGGGGAAATATATTTTATATGATGCACAGTTTCCCCTATGATAGGTGTCAAAACATACCTTAACTTAAAAATAGGTTTCCTTAAGTAATGTGTACGCTGCTTCTAAGGTTGTCACCTAAGTGTAGTTATAACAAAAAAGTGAAACTTGGCCCGCCATTGGGTAAAATGTTCCTCTACGCCAGCAAGGACTGTTCTGATGAAATGTAGATGAAAGGTGCCAATGTAGAAGAAACTGGTCAGGAGATGACCCATATGGTTATTTTTCTCTACCAATGGCATGTAGGGCAACGGCACTCCCAGCTATTATTTGCTTATATAATGTTTACTATTCGCACAGTATTTGCAAACTCAAGTTCACATTGATTTACTGATACATAAAAGATCCATGTATATTGCGTGTGATAGGTAGATAGGGAAGGAACGCCAGTTCTATGAATAAACATAGCAGTATAAGCACATAACAAACTAAAGTTATAGCGGATTGAGGTTGGTGCTAAATATATTTTAATCTGAAATTCTCCCTCTCTAGAAAATGGAGTTTAGAAGTAATAAAGAAGGTCTTGCAGTTGCAAAAAAATCTGTTAATAAGATTAAAATCTAAAATAACAGATGCAAAAAAAGGAAGCTGCTAAAATAAAAGCACAAATATTTAGAGCATACATGTAAAAACTGAGCAAATATACCAATTATAGTGAAGGTTTCATCAAAATAGCTATAGGCAGTAAATAAAAAACTGTACATTTTATCATGTGGCAAATATTTTTTGGGAATTCTTTTGTTACTTATTTTGCAGGAATTTACCAGAAGCGGGGAGGGTGTGGGACACGCATTGTAAAAGTAAAATGTAACATTTATGTATTTGGAATTAAAATAATTACTTGACTTTATAGACTTTATAGACTTTATAGAAAAAGCTAACTTTTTTCCAGTGTTAAAACGTAAACCACAGTACTGGTCAGGATCCCTACCTACCGTTCAAAGACATTATTGCAAATTGTAATTTGACCAGGCTTACCTACTTGTGCAGGCCCTTAACTACTAGTCTTTCACAATAAACCAGTGACTGGACTCTGCTAACTGATATCTCAATACTGAGTTAAAATAACAAATATACTGTGCCCAGTACCTGACTGGTGATGATGAGGTGGCTCTTTAAGGCTGGTGGTTGCCTAATGATGTAAATGTGGCCGACCCCTGAATATGCATGGTGGCACATTACATTTTTATATCGTGCAGTCAGGCATATCCAGCTAGCGGCTGTATTCTGCATGCTGGAGCAGTAGATCGGGTGAATATTGGGCGCTGTGGGCCATTGGCCCACCAAGCATTTACCCAGTGTGCCAGATGGCCAGTCCAGGCCTGACTGAGCTCTATTGTATAATACATGTTTCACATTGCTGACTAATGGCTTTTTCATGGCCAAAAAAATATTTTTATGTTAAATATTCAGGTCAACGCAGCAATCATTTTCGTTGAAATCTTCTGTAAGTTACAACAGAAGACGCAGGTTCTTAGCTGGCTTTCTCCGGTAATGACACTTCAACATGTTGCCACGAAGAACTGACGTGAAAAAAGCCTTTTTTATGATTTCTTTGCTAAGGTGATGTATGGCTTGAGAGCCAGATCCGGCTTGGTTTCTCACACTAGTGGTTAAACATTTGACTCCACTAGAGAACAAACACAATGAACTACACATATTCAGTCACTGAGTCATTAAATGAACATTTTTAGTGATAAATATAACCTTGGTTGCTTTGCTACATCTGAATGCTTGTTACAATACTTACCTACTAAGGTATGCTTCAACAAGTTCCATTAATCACATTAATACACCTAGTGGGTTATTTACCAACAGAAAAATGCTATTTATAAGGCATTTTAATAAATGTAAAAATAGTGATGTTTCTTGCGTAAAACAAATATATTCTTCCTCTATTATTTATATGGAAGGGGGACCTTGAATCAGTTAAAATTAGAAATCTTTGATTAACTGTTCTACAAAATTCAGTGATATTCATATTTTTTCTTAACTTTTATCTTCTTTGGTGGTTATAAAATCATTACTCTACTTCCCAGAATCTTCTTTCATCTTTTTTTTTCCCTCAATGAAATGTTTAGTGGTTTGCCACTAAGATGCTATCTCCGTTTTATTCCCCCATAGAACATATGCTCCACAGCAGCTGGGTGATTCAGGAAAAGTTCCTAACATCTGATCAAAGAAGGCGCATGGAAAACCCAAGTTTGCTACATACATAAAAAGTGTCATCACAATGGACTGGATCCTGTTACCATGGTTAAACGGATCATCAGACATTTATACAATATATAGACATTAAATCATTACTATACAACGTCAATGAAAGGGTATTAACATGCCACGGAGGGATATTTCACTGTTAAGGTGATGTGGCCTGGTTGAGATTTACATCTCACACTCCATTTCCATTTTTTTATTTCCCATTGAAAAATATCAGAATACAAGGCATGATAAACAAGAAACAAGATATGAAAACCACAGTGGGCTTCTCCTAGAAAAGTGTTAAGCTGGCCCTGCATAATGCAAAGCCAAATCAATAGGGTCTATTCACTAAAAAGGGCATGTGAGTTGGCACAAAAACTAGGAGAGTCAAGTATTTAAACATATTACAAGACAATTTAAGAAAACAAAAATCCTAATGACCCCCATTAATCAAGGTAACCAATGATTGCCACATCTTGCCCCAACCTATGTGTAGTGGGGCAATGGGTAATAAGTGTGTGGCATACTTTTTACAAGATGCTAGATTTTGGCATCATGCAGTTGCTGTGGATTTGTTGGCTGCACATCCATGATGGGAATCTCTCGTTCCACGACATCCCAAAGGTGCTCTATTGGATTGGTGACCGTGGAGAGCCATTGGAGTTCAGTGAACTCATTGTGGTGATCAAAAAACCAGTTTGAGATGATGTGAGCTTTGAGACATGGTGCATCATCCTACTGGAAGTAGCCTTTAGAAGATGGGTACACTGTGGTCATAAATTGATGGACATGGTAAGCAACAATACTCAGGTAGGCTGTCATGTTCAAACGATGCTCAATTGGTACTAAGGGGCTCAAAGTGGCCAAGAAAATGTCCCCCACACCATTACACCACTGCCACCAGCCGAAACCGTTGATACAAGGCAGGATGGATCAATGCTTTCATGTTGGTTACGCCAAAGTCTGACCCAGCCATCTGAATGTTGCAGCTGGAATCGAGCAAGACCAGGCAAGGTTCTTCCAGTCTTCCATTGTGCAATTTTGGTGAGCCTGTGCGAATTGTAGCCTCAGTTTCCGGTTCTTAGCTCACAGAGGTGGCACCCAGTCTGGTCTTCTGCTGCTGTAGCCCAAGGTTTGACGTGTTATGCGTTCAGAAATTGTATTTTGCATACCTTGGTTGTAACGAGTGATTATTTGAGTTATTGTTATTCTGTCCTCTTAAACCAGTCTGCCATTCTCCTCTGACATCTGACATCAATAAGGCATTTTCGTCCACAGAACTGATGCTCACTCGATATTTTTCGGACCTTTCTCTGTAAACCCTAGAGATGGTTGTGGTTGAAAATCCCAGTAGATCAGCAGTTTCTGAAATACTCAGAATACGCACCAACAACCATGCCACGTTCAAAGTCACTTAAATCCCCTTTCTTCCCTATTCTGATACTCGGTTTGAACTTCACAGACCATTGCCTTGACCACATCGACATGCCTAAATGCATTGACTTGCTGCCATGTGATTGGCTGATTAGCTATTTGTGTTAATTGAACAGGTGTACCTAATAAAGTGGCCAGTGAGTGTATATTATTCAATTATATTAATGTTTAATAGTGATACTTATGCTCTTAAACATATATGATTCAATTATAAGGTCTATACAAAAGGGACTAAATCCTAAATTAAAAATGCATGATTATTAATTATCCAGTAAATCTTATTTTAAATACAAATCATAAAAGTATTGATTTTCTCTGTAGAATGTGCTATTCATATGCTATTTAATTTCCTCATGATATTTTAGAAGCCAGATCTGATGAGCAACACATACGCCATGCAACAATTAGAATGCAATGTACAAACTCGATCTTCTTACACTTTCCCCACCTTTTAATGGAACACTTAAGTTACAGTTTAACCAAACGAAGCCTCCCACTCCAAGGTGTCTGCAATAGCCAGAAAGATATGGCACATTGTGTTACATTTGTTTGCATTTTTTTCCGAGTGGCTTCATCAGTCATGCATTACCGTCTACGTAGTGCAAACTGAATCATGTATCTAGGCAGATGTGAAACTTAACTGTATGGCATGTTTTTCATAAACAATAGAAATATGAGCTTTTTACTATGGCATTGTGTCTTCATATCCAAAACTCAAGAATTCCAAAAGAGACAGATGTTACTCATCTTTGGTCTGAATGAGGAAAAACCGACTGACCTAGAACAGAGCTGTCTGCCAACCATGTATGAGATCTACCTACCGTGACCAAGTTCAGCCTCAAATCACCAGCGCAGATTTTGAGCAGGATCATACGTAATTATCAAAATTATAACAAGCTAAACACACTTGTATACAAATGTAAGACGTAAGATATAATCCTTTGAGTGCTGGGGTTGGGACAAATATTTCCTCTTTGGACACCGGGACAATTTTTCTACAGCAAGGTTTAGTCAACAACCATACAATCACTTTACACTTTTCCCAGGAAATCTATATATATATTGGTTTTATTCAGGGCAAGCCAATCCATGTAGCCGATCACATTAAACAAACAGAACAACAATTTTCTAAAAAGTCCTCACCCCGGTAAATTGATCATATACACGTAGTCCTACATACATGCTGATTGGTGCTTCCGCTATGCTACACGGATGTTTTGTCTGTATGTGCTATGTAATACATGGTTGGCTTCTGGGGTCCACTTTGGCAACCACTTATCCTAGTAGAATTTGTGTAGAAAGATAAGCTCATCACTTATAGTTACTATGTTCTACAATAACTCAAACAGATAATAGATAGATCCATGCTTCCTGTAAGTACTACTACTACTGTATTATTATAGTAGTTATAGTAGTCAAGAAAATCGTTATCTATCATCTGTACAGTAGTCAAGAAAGCATTCAATTCTTCTAACCATGTGTTTCAAACAGGAAAAACTACCAAGTTTATTTTTTGTTGACTTACTCATTAGACAGAGCACTTAAGAAATGATGTATGAAAGACACAATGTTTGCTGGTATCCATGTCAATTAGATATTTAGGGCTCATTTCTATTATACCAGCCGTTATTGGATGCTGTGACTGTTAAATGGGTGAATAACGAAAGATAATTTCTTATTATATAATAATATTACTGCCTTTTATCTCGTCAAAGTGTATCTAGGTGACTAAGTGAAGCACACAAAGAGTTTAAATGCTTTAATGATGTTGTTTCATTTATTTTGTTGAGTGCAAATCATAGATAGTCTTACGTTAAGAAAATCACCAATGTTATGTTTGCATGGCTACAACTACAGGGTCTGTTCACCCCAAAAAATTAGATTGTGCTAAAGTTAACCTTAACTTGTAAAAAATTGCAAAAAAGAATAGATAGTGAGGTGTGTATGTGTGTGGTGACAGTAAGGTGACCTTCTAAACTTTTCAGTGAATAACCTAACCTTGTGACCTTGAGAGAAAATGTCCTTACGTCTCAATCATGTTTCGTTTCATTACATTTTTCTGGGCTGCGTTACTTTTAAACTGTAGTTAAGCAACTCAAACAGAGGGTACTGAAAGGCTGAAAGGCTTTGTTGCCTATCTTGGCATGTTAAAGGGAAAAAAAGGACAGCTCCTAGTAAATTGAGGACAATGACGGAGCCAAAGGTCATCCTTGACAATAAGAGCATCCGAAGCACAATAATGAATGTATGATGTAATAATAGAAATGTGCATTTGACTATAGCAATGGATTTATGAATATGAAATTAGACACTTCTAGCTAAATTGCTTTTGACCTGTATGATCTTGAGAAAGTAGATACACCTGATATACTAGAGGGATTTTCTTACTAGAGAAAGCCTGTCGTTAATTATTTGTAACAAGATGATTTTTTATCTTGGAAGAATGTACAAGAATATGAAGGTGTATTGTATGACTTTGTTTCAATGAAACATGACAGTTTTAAGAAACTAAAGCAGAAAACCCCAACTGATAATCATTTATTTCTTTATTTCTTAACATTTTCTTTAAGATTTGCATAAATAACAGACATTATAAGGTGGAACAGAGGAGGCTGGCAACCTTCGCCCCGGAGGATAATGCCTAAATTAAACTGCCCAGTAATATAATGGCCCCAGTCAGGCTTTATATTCAATTGCCCCTGGGTCGGTCCACTTACTTTATTCATTATGGACCGGCCCACTCACGGAAGGGGAGAACACTGGGGTCACAATATGACAATGATGTAGGCTTCGGCTATTGAGGTTATGGGTGTGATGATAGAATGATTATGTTGTGTGTGTGTGAGTGTGCTTTTGTGGGAGTGTATGTTACGTAAGTATGTGGGTATGCATTAGTGTGAGCATGTCAGTATGTGTATATATTAGTGTGAGTGTGCATTAGCATAAGTTTGTATGCAAAATTGTGTAAGATTGTGAGTGTGCTGGAATGAGGGTGAAAGTGTGTGAGTGTGCTAATATGAATGTTCTTCAATTTGTGCCCTCTCCCCGCTTGCTGGTCCAACACAATCTGTCCCTCCACAGCAACGAGGCATTGCATTGGGCAGCATTGCTCTAGAATGTGTGTGCTTATAGTGAAAATGTAAGTATAACGCACAAAGAGGGTAACTTGTTTGCCTACCTTCCCATGCGATGGAGTTATACATCAGGAATTAAACAAAACACATGTCTCCAAGTTCAATCAACACATGAGTTCCAGTCAAAGTCTGTAGCAAACTCAGGGGTTTATATTTCACTCCCTGACTTTACTATACAATATATACAATATATAGTGCCGAGCCCAGTGACCTTCTCCTTTAGGAAGGACTGAGGTGTTTGTGCATAAGCATGAATGAAACATGGACATGTGCAGACCACTAAACAACAGAATTATTAACAAGTCTAAGTTTTTCCCATAAAATCTAAATATAGGAACACTGAAACATAGAGTTTGATGGGAGATAAGAGTCACTCGGCCCATCTATTCTGCCTTTTTTCCTGCCGTTAAAACCTCATACTTTATTTGGTCATTGCTCTTGTTTTATACATGCCGGATAGCCTCATATCTAAGCCATACATCAGAGCCAGAAGGGTGCTGGCACTTCAAGGTCAGCAACCGTCTGATGACATCAGGAGCTAGAGGTCAAGTGAGTATGTGGCGTTGTTGGCAGTGGTCCCTCCCTCTATTACCCAAAACAATGGATCCATAACTTAACTCATACAGACATAAAACTGCAAATAATTCAGATACTGGCTGTTGCACCTGTGGACTGCTGGCTTCGCTTACAATGCTTACGAAACATATGAAAAAACCTAATTGATATAACTATACATTTGTTGGTTTTAGAGGTGCATACACTGTATGCCCAGGGTTCACTTTGTTTTAGGTGCGTTCACTTTCTTTAAAATATAAAAATGTTAAAGTCACATAAAAAACTAATAAAAAAGCAGCGCCATGTAGTTTTTTAGTTAAATGTAAACACTTTACTAATACACATTTTCCAACACATTGTTTAACAAATGGTAATATTGATGTTTCATGTGACAGATACGGGTTTTCTTTTAAGATAAGTTTTTTCCGTTCAATATTTAGTCTTCTATACGTCACACAAGTGTAAATTGAGCATTAAAAAACAGAATGTCCAAAACAAATCAGACGTGCATTTTTTGTAGAGCCTTATACGTAGAAAGAAAGCAGTTTACGGCAGATAAGAACTATTCGGCCCATTTAGTCTCAGATCTTAATAGTCCTTGGTCTAGTTTTAGATTCGGGACAGTTTTATGCCTATCTCACGCATGTTTAAATCCCCTCACTGTATTTGCCTCTACCACTTCTGATGGGAGGCTGTTCCATGTATCTACCAGCCTCACAGTAAACCAAAACCTCTGTACATCATGCTTTATAAAGTGTATACAGTAAACAGAAATAGAATTCTTTGCATACTATTAAACGTATTTCATGCTTTGAAGCTCATTTTTAAAGTGAACTGGTAACTTTCTCCAAATCCTATATTTTTTTAATTCTATACGTTAAAATATATATAATAACGCATAAACATTTAAAAAAATGCACTCTTATGTGCTTATCATGGGGAGTGGCAAAACAGCTTCCTTATTTTTAAGATCAAAGAAAAAATGTCGGTGCGCTAAGCTAGCCTCAGGCTCAAATAATACAAATGTATAATACGAGGCCTACCAAACAGGTGTAAGCATGCTGCAAGAAACAGTGTATTGGCTGTACAATGTATACAAGAAACAAAAACTGTCTGCGCTTCTTACCCTAATAAAGTTGGCAACAAATATATAAACATAATATAAATGAGAGGTTTTGGTTATATGAATTGGCCAAAGCATAATTAAGCTCACCCGCCACGTCAAGGCACACTCTCAATAGGGTGAGAACCTACTCTCACCTCCTACATAGTGGGCACACAAAGCAGTTTATACTGCTGCCAAAACCTTATTAATGTGTTGGGGGAGGTGCAATTAAACCTCCTCCCTATTAACCCCTGGACAGCAAGCTGCAACCAGACTGATGAGGAGCCAACAACCTTTCTTATTTTTAAGATCTACATGATTATTCCTCTGTATTGAGTTATCTCTCCTCTTCTGTTAAGTTGCTGATTTATGTTGATTGGTCCAGTAAGCCTCCAGAGTGGAGTGAGGAACAGGAGATAACTTCAGAAGTCACTGTCCTTATACTACATTTACTAACAATACCAAGATATTTTATCCCTGCACAACTTTCTTTTTATACTACGGCTGTCATGCAGAGAGAGCGACTTTTATTTATGTGAACTTTTAATTGGTATACTTTGGCAAATGGATTTAGACACGGATGAGAGTCTAAATAAAACAAAGCTGGGCCTGTGATTGAAAAGCATTATAATTATTGTTAAAAATGACAAGAACTGAAATGAAATCACTCAACAATAAAATACCAAGTGAAATATATGTGCGCTCACAGCTCTAAACGACTAAATTAGAAAGTAATAATAATATTGTAAGGATTACTAAATGGGGCAGAATTTCACCCAGTTTATTATTTCAAGGAGCAGTGGACTACTTAGAGCTCAGATGGTTACTGCAAGCGTTAAGGTCGTGTCGGCATGTATGAAGTGTAGGACAGTTTTAGACATAGTCAGGGCTGTCTTATATATGGTTGTAAAATAAAGTTTAACCCTTTGAGTGAATGGGATATGAACACACTTTCTCCTTGGGAGGTTTGCACAATTTTCTTAATGTTGCTATAGGTACAGCAACCGCTTAAATTCACCTATAGAAGCGTATGTATATATGTATACATATTTTTTCATGATGAGATATATTTTTTAAGTGCATCTCATCGAATAATATAAAGGTACGCATGCATTTCCCCGGTATATCTATCAAATCATATGGAATATAAAATTAAATACTTAAAACTAAATATTTTTGAAGAGCCATAGCTGTTCTGCAGATCGTAGGAAGCAAATAAAGTTCTATAGGTCATACTAACACAGAGCAAATGTCTACTTGTGGTGCAATCACCATGGAAACCACTGGAATGTTTCTCCATACATCAAAGGTCATTGACAGCGTTTCGAGGAATCTGACCTTCATTTTGTTATTGGAAATTAACAAACCCACAGAAAATGACAGGCACAAAAGAGAGGGTTAGTCAAGTAGTGTGGAGCTTGGGTTAGAAAGAGCCGACCGATGTAACTAGGAAACATTTATATCAACATTAAAGAGACAGATTGTAGATACGTTGTGTACATAATAATTGCAATATTATGTCCTTAATGAGGATTTATCTGAAAGAACCTACATAACTACCATAAGTCTAATGGAAAGCGATTAGAGTATTATAAGCACAAAGTTAGATCCTTGCCAACCTGTAATGTATTTTCAACAGCAGAGCTTTGCATCAGTTATAAGACGTGCCACCAAACATAAAACGGGCCATAACATCCTTGAGGTGTTTACTGCTTTATCCAAGTGAACCCCCCAAGTCATGAATATCATCATCTGCTGGCACTTCATGTCCTTAGTGTTTCCAAGTCTTTTGTTAACATTTGCTTTATGTTGTCATTTTAATGGATTTATTTTACGCCACAATATAAGATCAGTGCTAAAATAAACAGCCGGTACGCATTCACAAAATATATATAAAAAAAATAGAGAAGAGTGCTATAAAGAGTATTATAAAAAAGATTTGTCCTTCATATACAGTTAAAGAGGCTGTCCAAGAAACACCTGTAAGTATATATATATATATATATATATATATAATGTAAAAGGGTGAAGCCGTATTAGTCCAGTAGACACGATGTCAAAAAATAGAGTATTGCAGAATATGCGGTGATACCTTTTATATATATATCAAGTTGGATTAATTGTCTAACTCTCATATTTACTTCTGCTAGATTTCTGCACACTCAACAACATTTCAACATTATTGAAATTGATATCAGTTGAAAATTAATAGCAACTCATTAACCCCTGAGTTTCTAGTGAGTTGAAGTTGGTTTGGAAATTTATGTTGGAACTATGAAATCCTACTCCCAACTGCCTTAATAATAATAAAAAATAAGTTTATATATATATATATATATATATATATATATATATATATTAACCAATGGTGGTTGGTGTCCCTACATTTCAGCCAATCCATGTGTGAGTGAGTTTTAAAATAAAAGCTTCAAGGGGTTTATGCACTCTTCCTACCCCTTCCACAATTCCATAAGCTGCGGAGAGAGGGGGTTATTATGTTTTAAAAAATTGGTAAAAAAAACAACATTATATTATTAATCTTATTAATTTTAAGGAAGCCTTGGGTGCCAGGATGATTTTCTGTGAAACGTACCACCAAAAATAACAATAATAACAAAATAATACTTGTTATAATGCCCTCAAGTCTTCTTTTCAGCCCTTTGAAAAAAAAAGTCAGTTTAAAAGAAAAACCTGGAGCACAAAAACATATGGATGGCAGCAGGTTAAATACGTCACCATTTGTGGAGCACACTTGTGTATACGCAGTATATTCCTGTGTAATAAAAGGTTTGGCAGTGTCTAAACATACAAGTTATTGTTCAGCCAGTAGATGCCAAAAGTTTTTTTATACAATGCATTCTTTGTGTGCAAAAAGAGTGTAAAGTGACCCAAAAGGTAACTTGGATCGACCTCATGCCCCATTACCTGGGCTACTTGGAGGTGACATATTGCCCCTCCCACCCCATGAGGGTATAGATGGGGCCACAAATACACCCTTATAGGGTATTTTTTAACCCGTCATATGCATATGGTTAATAGGGGGGTACATGAGAACCCTTAATATTTTTTTCTTGCTTGTTGAAGTGTGAATTTGTGAGTTGGTGTTGAGGACATGTGTTTAACTCCACTTTTAACTTGCACAAACTTGAGAGGAACTCGCAAGCACCTACATCAAGTTGAAAGCAACTCAAATATTCATGAACACCTTAGTTACACTTCAAGTTGTAGGATGCTAGTACAATAAAGTAGTGTCGAATTAGCAAATGCCTATGGGGGGGAATTCTGCAGGATCCCTCCATGTATTTATAAAGGGCAACCACACAAATATTTAAAGGGACAACTCAACTATCAAATGCATTTAAGTACTTACGATGCCTGGGGTGTCCCTTTTAATATTATTCCTTTTGCTGGTACAATTTTTAATGATGATTGAGGATCAAACATGCAATAAATGCCTAAAAAAAACATACAAATAAATACCGAAAACGACGAGTAGCAAAAATAACTTAATTGCAAGAAATTCCCAGTATTCAACTTGGTCTGCTACAGATAATGAGGAAGAAGGAATAGCTCTGCATAACAGGAAACGAATTGTTTTCTTAAGCCACAGAACGCAGGCAGCGTTAGGGAGGCGAATTCCCATTTCAGATTTAAGGTAGTGATTTGCCATAACCTGCCTAAATTTCTTTAATGTGGAAGCAGACATACCACAATGTTCCTACAAATAGAGCTCGCTGTGCCGCGGGGTACGTTGTAGTTAACTTCTCTGAATAAAGGCTTTTCTTGTCTATTTGGTGTGTGTTTTTATTTATAGAGTACATCTGTAATTTAAAAATCTGCAGATGGATATCTCTGGGATGCATATTATACAAATATTTGTTTTACTTGGAATTCCAGACATAAATCCAAGAAAAAGAGAAAAAAAAATTATACAAAAAAAGGTACAGTACTGCAATATGTATAATGCAATATGTAGAATTCTGGTGAATAAATATATTAAATAAATATATTTTTTATCATAATTATAATAATATTGTTTTTATATAATACTTTTAATAATTTAATAATAATTATAATAACATATTTTTTCATTAAATAAATTGATTAACCCCTAAGTTTTACTCCATTCTCTTGTTTTTTAATTTTGCCACTGCAATACAAAAAATCATTATGGATGTTATGTAAGCAGATTAATGTTTTTTCCCTGTTATGGAGTGTCATGGTATGGTACAAAAGTGTTATTTATTGACAGGTGGTCATCATTCTCCTTTCTCAATTATAATGGAATTGTTGTCGTTGCATAGACTGTGAAAATATACGCGCAGTAGGCATGATATTTTGAAGGAACTCCTATATTGGTGTTTGATCTTGAAGCCAGGCTGAAACTGCCATGGGGCAAGAGGAGCAGCTGCCCCAGGTGCTATAAGGTGAGGAGCACATATAAGTGTGATGCCAGCAATTGTTCTGCGCCTCATGGCTGATATAGATGTGATGTCACATGGCGACTCCTGACCCAGCTCCAGGCTCAAGAGCCTTACTTACAGTTCTGCTCTGAAAATAAGATTTGATTAGGCGGAGACATAAAAAGGTAAAAACAGAGAATCCGATTATACGTTTTTGACCTTCCAACTAAATATCTCACTTTAGAACCAATGTATTATTATATTTTTTTATTTATATAAAATATTATCATATTCTGCCTCCATGTAGGATGGGTAGACTGAACATAGCCGTGCATCACATAATTTGTGCCCTGCTCAAAGCAATTTTATGTTTATATCATATTTATACTGCTTCTGTCTATTGTACCGCTTGAAATTTGGCATCTAAACCAGCAAAGGTGAAACCTGGGGCACCAGGTGTGCTAAATTTCAAGAAATATTTCATGCTTTATATTTAATCTAGAAACACATTTTTTGCTTTCTCTATACACATTGTTGTAGAACACTATCATACGCTCATAGCCACCAAATATTCTGAGTGCCTAGAAATCAGGGACTTTCGGGGAGAAAAGGGGAACAGAAGGACTTAAGGACCAAAGAGCTGCTGTTGCTCCCAAGGGGTATAATTCCAAGAACTAGGAATGCATTAGATATGCAGCCGTTCACTACAACAAATGAAACTCGGCTCACTTATATTGGTGGGAGAGAGTTATATAAAATATTTAGAACCTCTATAATGTCCATAGCAAAAGCTAAAACGCCATCTCCTTCACTAAGCAAAATTCACTTCATTGTCTATGAATGCATAAATTGTTGGCACTTATTGCTAGAAAAATATTTGGAACAAAACAAAATTGATGACACAGATGCCCTTTTGTGTTCACTCTACAGTTTAAAGGGTAATTTGATAGTAGGATTAATTGCAAATATTTATAACATTCCGCATGAGAATAGTTTAATATCTGTAATAGACTTTATTTTTTATTTTACGCTCAAAGAAGCTATTCTCCCAGAATGGAGGCTGGCATGACGTGTGTAGACATACAGCATCATTCTTTAATACAAGTCTCATGCCAGGAGACAGGGAAAGGTGAAAGCAGAACAAATAAAGTCTTTTCTCCACCATTACTGACCTTGTATATGCCACAATTAATAAAAACAAAGCAATTTTCATAAAAAGAGCCCACCTGTCTTATTAGGTGTATCCAATGGATGTCATTGTCCATACATATAGGCTGCACAAAATATTATATGGTAGGCACATATAAGAAAGCGGTTATAAAGTAAGTAAGCATGGTACTCTCTTTGCACCTCTGGTGTGCCTACTTTTGAAGGCTACGACTCCCAACTCATCATCATTAAAGTTAATGGTAGTTGTACGCAAAAGCTCATCAACCCTTTGTAAAATTCACAACAACAATCCCACAACTTCAATTTTAGACCTGCTAGTATGTTAAGTGATTTTTGTCATCCTAAAACAACACATTTTTTATATTACTATTTCACATATTTTATTAGAAATTAGCTTTCCTATTTTGAAACCCAAAGCTCATAAATGAAGCACATCAATAAAACGGCGACCTGCTCTTTGATATTGTTCCTGGTTCCTTCCAATGTCATTCTCATCCGTTAGGATTTTTAAAAAGGTTAAAAGCTGAGCACACAATTGACTTCATTTGCTGAAATGGTACAAGTTGGTCTCTTCAAAAATCGTATTAAAGT
Source organism: Spea bombifrons (assembly GCF_027358695.1). Taxonomy (NCBI): domain Eukaryota; kingdom Metazoa; phylum Chordata; class Amphibia; order Anura; family Pelobatidae; genus Spea; species Spea bombifrons. Next base: position 152,446,937 of record NC_071087.1, read on the forward strand.
AATTATTTGTTTGCTAATGAGAATTTACTGTACACTTGCAATATTCATTTTCATTACTTCTAATGTAAAAGATATTTTCTAGGAAGGATATTCAATTTTCTGACTTGGCAATCTTCTTTTCTTCATTTAACTAGGGGAACTGAGCTCATATTTATGGATTGTACGTTCTCTTGCAGAATGAGGTACATTAAGCTATCACATATTTCAGAAGAACTCCCTGTTTCTTTTATGCTCTACTAACAAGATGTCTTTAAAAGAACAGAATAATTTTGGCAGTTCTCATTTACAACATCGTTTTTATATACCAGTACTTTATATTACGTGTCAGGATTTGGGATAAAATGTTAATTTAACGTTTATGCGGAACGTTCTCTATTTCATAACTGTTCATCATCCTTGGTTCTACAACATAACGCATGAAGTTATGGCCAATATTAATGGAAGGTCTAGGCCAGTGACTGCATGTTAACCGCAACCACCGCCATATTTGTTTTTGCACAAGATTTGTTCCGCTGACATTGTGTTTCTAGTGCCAATGGTACAGAGGTGGGGCAGAGATTTAGAGGCTCTTGTTAAGGGAGCCATGAGGAAGAGCTTTTGCAAGACAATTTATATTATGACTGAACAGGGCATTCAAATCAAGAATAAAGCATGTCATTTGCACAATGTACTGTATTTGCTCCATTATAAGATGACCCTGATTATAAGACGACCCCCCAAAATCTAAATATTAATTTAGGAAAAAAACTAAAAGCCTGAATATAAGACTACCCTATAGGAAAAAAGTTTTAATAGTAAATATTAATTCATGTAAACAATATTTTCATATTTAATAAAAGCTATGATTGAGAAAAATATATATTTTTTAATTTCTTTTTATTTGCCAACCTGTCCCCCCCAGTTATGCACATCTGCCCCCAGGGTTGCCACTCTGCCCCCAGAAATGCCTTATACCCCCTATTTGCCACTCTGCCCCATGATGTGCCTTTTAACCCTCTATATGCCACTCTGCCTCCAGAAATGTCTTATACCCTCCTATATGCCACTCTGCCCCATGATATGCCTTTTAATCCCCTATATGCCAGAGTGGCATATAGGGGGTTAAAAGGCATATCATAGGGCAGAGTGGCATATAGGGGTTAAAATGCATTTCTGGAGGTATATATATATATATATATAACTGCTAACAGCAATCACACTCCTATCAAGTCAAGGCAGCCAGTACATGCTGGAACCTGGGGATGATAGGAGTGTGAGTACAGCCTCCCTATGCCATGCTACCACCACCACCCCCCTTACACATCCATACTAACACACACTCATTCACAAACATTTAAATACTCATTCATTACATTAATCACACATACTTGCTCAAAATTTTATTTTGATGAGGCTAAAACATATTTATTTGAAATTACCCTGGTGCGAGAATTGACCCCAATATACTTAGAGCTCTCCCTCTTCTGTGAGAGTGGCTTCATGAAGAGAGACAAGCCCTTTCTTGGTAGGGATGCTGAGACCTAAGCTTCACCAGCAGACTCCAGGTCCAACAAGTTCCCGGGTATGAAAATGAATCACCCAGTATTCTTTCTCATACACACTAACTAAAATGCAAGTTGCCTGTGAATGGGCAATACATCATGATATGCCCTATGTTGAGTTTCCACTCAAAAGTCTCTCAATGTTTGTATCACTCACCGAGTGGGGACTCACCATAAAGCTAGCTAATAAACCTTACCTGTTGTAAGTTAACTCAGTCTTTTGCTCATTGAGGGACTACATGGCACGGGATACAGGAGCGTATTGGGGTCATGTTAGGTCATGTGACTCCGCGGTGAAACTGATGCTTCACAACCAGTGTATGACCAGTTGGATAGAAAGCTGCAGGATTGGTGAAAAGTAAGTGGGGGTGGGAGGTGGGATGTATGTGTATATGTGTTTGTATATATGAATGTATGTATATACTGTATGTATGTATGGATGGAAGTGTAATTGTGTGTGACCAGGGATGTGTAATTGTGTGTGTGTGTCAACATGAATATGCAATTGTATATGCTCATGTGTATGTACTTGTGTGTGAGCATGTATATGTAAGTGGGTGAATTGGAGTGTGTGTTAGAATGAATGTGTACATGTGTGTTAGTGAGTATGAGTAAGTGTGTATAATTTGTGTAAGTTTATATATACATATGTATGCCATAGTGTATATTGGAATGGGAAGCAAGGGGCGAAGAAGGCACAGACGCGTTTTTTGGGGACAATGATGGCACAGACCAGATGTGATGTTGAGGGGCCCCAGAGCAATTTTTGCACCAGGGCCCTGTGGTTTCTAGTTACACCCCTGCTGTGTATGGCAGTGATTCCTTTCTGTACATTGTCTACCTTTTTGTAGTGTCTTTATGCCTTTTATATAGCTGTTCCTCCCCTATTCTAAAATCCTGTTTACTTGTGTATTGTGGAGTGGAGGATTTTGCAATTTTCAGGTAAGGTCATGCATGTTCTCTTTCAACTTGCATACTCTTGTAAAAAACCCACATAATTTAAAGTCACAGAGAGCATGCAACCTCAGTTGAGTCTGATCAGTTGAGATAACCTTTAACTCAATTGACCACTTGACTTCTTACTGAATGGGCTCTTTGGGGTAGTGAAGGACACGAAGGTTGTTTTGCCTATGAACCCGGAGCTGTAACAACATTTTGCAAAGCCAGACCCATTGCTGTTACTTAAAGGGCGGCCAGAGAGTTACCCAGGATGAAAGAGAAGATTATCAAACCCATCATACAGAGAAGATGAACATTGTGCAAGCATACAGCATACAACCACAACTGTTCTGTCAGGAAGGGGTCACCAGCAATAAAACATGCAGTAAAATGATTCTCATTGAATGGAGACACAGTAATAAGCAATATCGCTACACAGTAGAGCATATTGATTTTGGATGTAAAATTACCCACCCTTATTTTTCCTTTATCTATTTATCCTTGATTGTTTGGAAGGTCACATATAGGGAACTATACTTAACAGCACATTTTAACTTAAATAGCCAAACCGTTTTCGAACATAACATTCACCAGGACGCACCTGATGTGATGTTGAGGGGCCTCAGAGCAATTTTTGCACCAGGGCCCTGTGGTTTCTAGTTTCACCCCTGCTGTGTAGGGCAGTGATTCCTTTCTGTACATTGTCTACCTTATTGTAGCGTCTGTATGCCTTTTATATAGCTGTTCCTCCCCTATTCTAAAATCCTGTTTACTTGATTTACCGAGTATTCTGTTCTAATGTCTTTATACTTACTGTATTTACTGTACCTTGCCTATTTTAATCTCTAGAGAAGAGTCAGCAGACACTAATTACTTTTTATAAGATTTGTGTGCCTATTGTATAGACTGTACCTTCTCTAAAGTAATGTCCATTTTGTACTGACTGTACATGTTCATATACTTCATTGTACTGTATTGCATTTTCCTACTCTATTCTAATTTCTATGAATCTGAAGCAGAAGCACTTGAATGCTGTCCTCATATCAGTGCAGCCAGACATAAGGGTCTGAGAGCTTGTATCATACAAAGCAGGGAGCTGTTAAAGTGCACGTGGAATTCTTCAAGCTACTGTTCTTTAATCCTAATGGAAAACACTTAATACCCATACACTTGCCATACAAAAGGTTTATTTTTAGCCTCTATTTTCCTTTAGGTAAATGCTACAATGTCCGTACTATATATGGAGTAAATAATTCCTTACAACTTAATTTTCATTTATAAGTACCTATATCCAAAAAGAAGAAAGAAATGTATGTTGGTTTCACCTTATAATATTTGGTGGCCATTGAGAGATAACGTATCCATTTAAAAATCATAATTTTGAATGCATGAAAATCATAGATTTTTAAAAAAACATTTTAATTGCACTCGAATGTACAACATTATAGGAGGCCACATGTTCAACATTGACGATTATGTGGTATTGGTAAAACAAATAGCCATTATGGAGAAATTTGTATGTGGCAATGCAAATCGCTAATGAAGACACGTTTACTATTATTTATTGACCATCTGACATATTGTTAATTAAGATTATTTGTTTAGGACGGCAGGTCCAGAGGGGTGGTAGCCACCTCTGACACATTATTCATCTCTCTTGTGGTTTTTCTAAAACATCCCAAGCCCTCTGAAACCAAGTACCATTTTTAAGATGTTTTTGTTTTTAGTTTAAAAAAAAAGATTTATGTGGAGGGGAAAACTTTCTAGTAGGATGGTACATGTGAGGAATATACCAACCAGGTTAATTTAATTGTGCACCAGATGGGGGGAGGACCAATTGTCAGGGCATGTGTATTGTGGAGTGGAGGATTTTGCAATTTTCAGGTAAGGACATGCAGGTTCTCTTTCAACTTGCATAAAAAAACCCACACAATTTAAAGTCACAGAGAGCATGCAACCTCAGTTGAGTCTGATCAGTTGAGATAACCTTTAACTCAATTGACCACTTGACTTCTTACTGAATGGGCTCTTTGGGGTAGTGAAGGACACAAAGGTTGTTTTGCCTATGAACCCGGAGCTGTAACAACATTTTGCAAAGCCAGACCCATTGCTGTTACTTAAAGGGCGGCCAGAGAGTTACCCAGGATGAAAGAGAAGATTATCAAACCCATCATACAGAGAAGATGAACATTGTGCAAGCATACAGCATACAACCACAACTGTTCTGTCAGGAAGGGGTCACAGCAATAAAACATGCAGTAAAATGATTCTTATTTGGGGGGTCTCCAGAACTGTACCCAATACACTAGGTGAGGTCTGTAAATTGGCCGAAACCCCCTCCCTGCTACTAATGCCCCTCGCTGTACACCCAGCACCCTGCTTGCTCTTTGAGATGCTTCCTTGCATTGTCTGCTTACCTATGATGCTCCATATGTAAGTATTTTAATTTAATATTGATTTTGGATGCAAAATTACCCACCCTTATTTTTCCTTTATCTATTTATCCTTGATTGTTTGGAAGGTCACATATAGGGAACTATACTTAACAGCACATTTTAACTTAAATAGCCAAGCCGTTTTCGAACATAACATTCACCAGGACGCACCTGAAAAATGTATGAAATATGTTTATAAGAAGATTAGCTATTTCTAGGTTGTATAAATGAAACAAAGAGGTTCAGTTTAAATTCTCCTAATGGCCAATTATTTTTTCCAGTTGAAATGCCAGAAATAACAAACATATCTTCTTTATATTGGGATCATTTCTGCAAGTTGCCAACATTGTATGACTGTGCCCATGCTAACAAATGTCTAATTGTGCCAGAGCATTACAAATGTTTTTTGTTATCAGAGCCTGTGATAAATTAAGTCATATTAATAATAAACATAGCAGTGGAGATATAAATCATTGTCAAATAATAATGACATTAATTTGAGACAATAAAACAACAACTAATATTTATAATGACGGTAGAATGCAAAATGATACCGATGGGTATTCTTGGGTTTTAATTGTAGCCTGGTCACTAAGCTGGTCTGAGGTTATATCCACCATATAGTGCAGAAAATCCCGTACCCTTGTGACAGTGAGGTTGAGGGAACATCTCATTGAAGGCCACCAGGAGCACTCTCTTTTTGTGAGTGAGTGGTTTTGTGATGATTAAGGCTAGCCACAAGAAGGGTCAGGCTACCTGAGACTCTGTGACTTCTGGTCAAATGTATACATTTAGCTGGGAATCTTAATGTATTAGACAAAAGTCCCTCTAGACCAGGAAAATCGCACATTACTAGTACCAGTAAGATACAGCATACAATGTGGGGGTCATGTGTTATAACAGTAATTTTAAAACAGAATAACAGAAGAAGCAGATCTGTGAGAAAGGAGACAGAGACACAGAAGAAGTCGATGGAGAAGGTAGGAAGACATTGAAGGAGTGTGAGAGAGTGAGAGGCAAGCTGGTTGGGGCAAATATGTCCCAGACAAGCTGTTTGGGACAAAGATGACACATGCAGGATGTTTGGGTGTACTAACAAGCTGGTTTCTATCAAAGATGGCACAAACAATCGGTTTTGGGGCACTGAAAAGACATTTGGGGACAAAGATGGAACAGACAAGCTGGAGCACTGACAAACTGTTTTGGGGACAAAGATGACACGTGTAACCTTTTTGGGGGCAAATATGTTACATGCAAGCTGATTGGGGAAACAGATGGCACAGACAAGCTGTATGGGGCAAAGATGGCACTCACACGTTGTTTGGGGCTAAGACGGCAGTAGGGTCTCATTACAAATTATTATTACTTTTTTTATAGAATGCACCTTATTGCAGCATTTTTCAACCACCTTACTGCTACGAGAGACTAGCGGGAGACTAACTGCCAGTGAGGTCTGCCCCTCAGCCTCTTTTACTTGGTGGTCTTATAGTATTGGGATCACAAGCTAGGGAGACCTGTTGCTAAACTTTTTTTTTCTTCTAGAAAAACAGAGAGAGAAACTTTATCTCCCTGAGCAGGCCCCCCAGGACAGCCAGGTCCTTTACAACTGTAAAGCCCTGTGTGACAGATTTATTAATCACAATATAGTATAATGGTTGTGGGGGCATCATTTCATCATTGGACCCCAATGTCTGGCGGCCGGTTCTGAGTGTGTACGAGTGCAAAAGTACAAATTAATGAGTTGTGAGTGATCTGCGAATAACACTTTTTGTCTAACTCGTCCAAATTTGCTAATGCAAACTCACATTTTTATCATATTGCATAAAACTGTATTTTAAGTGAACAGACCCTTTTGCTCTGGAACTTACATATTTCCACTCCCATTAACCCCTGCGATGCTGCCTAGATAACAGGAGCGGAAATCTGTATCTTCGCCGTCAGGGGTTAAAGGGCCGTGCAAGCGACTCTATTGGATCACTTGCACGGCCCTTTAACGCATGGCAGCAACTTGTCCGGCAGAGACCACTGGTCTCCCTGCTCCAACAGTTAAAGGTCCGTACGAATGGCCAATAAAGTAGCTTGTACGGACCTTTAACTATTGGAGCAGGGAGACCAGTGGTCTCTGCCGGACAAGTGCTGCACCAAGATTTTAAAAGTCTGTACGAGTGACTCTATTGGTCGCCAGCAGGGGGCTCATCTGCCATCAACCAATGTAGTGCAGGTGTACTTCATTGGTTGATGGCAGAGGAGGCCCCTGCAGGTAACCAATAGAGTTGCTCATACGGACATTTAAAATCCTGGCGCCAAAGCTGCTGCATAGTCCGTACCGTGTTAACCCCTTCTACAAAAAACAGCAAAAAAACTTTGGAGTTCACTATAAACCCATATGTTTAAAAATGCATACAATCTATAACCTTAATCTCTACAGGCCATATTCTCAAAGAAACCATACATCCTATCCCACCTTCGCACCAAGCAATCCCTCACCTTCTGTCTCATATCCACTCAAACACCTAACACATTGCAAGTTTTTAAAAGCATGGCCATGCTCTTCTCCCTCTGTACTATTACATCTGAAACTATTGTTATGTTATTGTTAATTCTTACATTGTTATTTTGAAGGTACAAGAGGTAAAACTTTTAAATTGTGTAATATTACTTAGTTGCATGAGGTGACGTGAATCAGACAGTACTATATCTGGGCTTGCTTCAAACCTTCCAGGAATTACACATTAAAATAACCATCTGTGTTTATTATCCTATCTTATGTACAAGAAAATGGAGAGAAACATTTAGAACTTCATCATTTTTTTTTCTTGAACTTGTGTTTATGCAGCAACAATTTAATGGCATTAGCTAAATATTTTGACAAACGCAGATTTTTTACTAAAGCCTAAGAGCTTATGTAAATAAATATTTATGTTTGTTTGTTAATACCTTAATGACCAAAGCTGTATTACATGTTTTTACATTTTAGGACCAAAGATTATTTAGTACCCACACAAATTATAAATTTTGGGTAGTTAAGGGTTAACGGAAGATCTATATTCCCAAGGGTGGTGCGACTGGTGCCCTTTTATTGCCAAGCTGGTGGATGTGATATGCACCGTCCACCCTTGTTACACCCACAGGGAGCTTGGATGGAGAGATTGTGCCCCCTTTTTGAGGAAGCCTTCCGTGAGGCCTGTTTAATGGGGCTGATGCTCGGGAGAATTGGAGTAAATAGATGACAGAAGAAAGAAGACAGGAGAGCAATAAAAGGAGAAGAAGCCCAGCTGCGGTAAAAGAGACAGGGGCATGAAAGCGGTTGTCGGAGAAGGTAGGGAGATGTTGAGAAAGAGTGTAAGAGAGGGTAAGTAAGAGAGAGAGAGTGTGCATCAGGGGTATTCTTGAATGTGTCAGGGGGCTGGAGAAACAAATGCATTTCTGGAAGACTTCTGGAATTTCCAGGAGACTTCGGACCTCTGCTGATGTTTAGGGGAAGTTTATGTAATATAACACATATGCGGTATTGTGTTATTTAGGAGACATTTAACACATACGTAGTCATATATCATGATGCTCTATTTGTTCTGTAAGAAAAAAAGAACATGGCAAAAAAACTAAAATAAATATTTTAAGGTTGTTTAAGCATTAGTTTAAAAAAATTACACCTGCGTTTGTGTTATTGCCATTACATTTGAGCTTTCAGAATATATATATCCTATTTATTTTGAAAAGTTATGTTGGTCTGACTGTAGAATTTATTACTTAAACCTTTTTAACCCTTTTGTGACAATGGCTGTTTTAACATTTCTGCGGTGCTCGTGTTTAGCTGTAATTTTCTTCTTTTTCATTTACTGAACCCACACAAGTTGTATATTTTTCAGGACAAGAATGGTTTGTTCACACCTTTCCTCCCATGCAATGTCTTAAGAAGAGGTTATTCTCCACCCTAAGTGATACGTTATCAAATCTCAATTTTATACATGTGGATAGGTCTCACATTCAATGAAATTACATAAATCCAAAATTAAGCAGAGTGTAACATAGAATGCCTATTAACATTTATATGCATAAAAAATAAAAATAAACATACCAGTCAGTCTCGATATGAAGTCTAGCTTCTGTCTCTCTTCTGTCCCCCATAATAAACAAAGATCTGCATATATATATAAGGTATAATAACTAGACCTGCGTACCAATACCACAAAAATATTACTAACGGTCAGAAAAAAATCAGGAGACGAAAACCACCAAGGCCAAGCTGTTGATCGTTTTTACAGAATAGTCAAAACAGTCTAATCTTATAACATAAAAACCTCTTACGTAACAGAAAATACTAGTTCTGCATAGTTAAATCCTTAACCATACTTCTACTGAGGCCTGTAACATATAGATGCCATTTTTCCGATTGTTTTTACTTGAGAAATCTTTACTCATCTATAAAAGCGAATAAAAAAACCTGCTAAATAGATTATACTATTTGTCCTGAGTATAGAAAGTACAAGTAGCGTTTTGCTATTTCAAAACCATTTTTGCAAATCTTGTCATTCTGCCCCCATGTGCTATTTGGGGCCACAAAATGCAAGTTGCCCCATATATTTTTAGACACTCTTGTCACACTTTGACTTGGAAGATCAGAGCAGCATATTTATTCTGCAATATTGGTTGCATAATGGAGTTTTAAGAAAGAGTTTTGAAATATAATATTCATTTAGGCTTAAAATGGGTCAAGGGACGCATAGTAACCAGAGATGCAAGTACCAATCAGGGGGACGGTCCATGAAAACAGGGACATCTGCTTACCATTATAATGTAGAGACACAATATAATGTAGAGGCGCTTTTAAATAAAAGGAAAAGATAGCTCTGTTTATATTGAATTAAACATTTTCAATGTTCTGTTTAACAACATTTACAGAATATTATACGAATAACCTCTGTGTGTCCAAAGAAAAACAAAAGTGAGATTTAATTTAAAAAATGATGCCCTAAGGTGAACATTTCAAAAATAAATTATAGCTAGATAAACCTGAGTAAATTTTACTTTGAGGAATCTAATATGTAAAACATATTAGATGAGTCACTGTGAACAGATACCCATATTAGAAGATATCTAATATGTAATTCATGATCTATGAAACCTAGCTGGGTTTTAATGGAATTCCCACCATTGCCGCTGTTTGCAGAATTAAATCAATCTGCAACTAAACAATAAATGAGCAATAACTATTAAATAAATAAATAAATAAATATATATATATATATATATATATATATATATATATATATATATATATATATATATATATATATATATATATATACAGACACATGCAGTACTAAAAATACAGAAACCGAAGCACATCATGAAAAATTATATTAAATCAGATTTTGGGGTGTTGCTGAAATGTCCAATACGTACATACAACAAAGTAAGAAATCTTGTTAGGTCCTCTTCAGCATGCCAAGGCATTTTGCACAATTATATGCTTTTAACTTTGTTGACAGTTTGGAGAAGGCCCTTTTCTATTCCATTATGACAGTGGCCTGGTCCACAAAGCAAAAGTTTGGAGTGGCTGAGAAATGTCCTTGTCTTTGATAGAAAACCACACTTTGTCCATTAACATACCAAGAAATTGATCATAAATACAGCGCAGACATTACTGTTGGAAATGACTAATATAGCTGGAAACGGCTGATTTTTAATGGAATATCTTCATAGGCTTACAGAGGCCCTTTATCACTCCCATCACTTCTCTGTTCCAATGCCATGTTGTGTTTGCTAATCCATGTTTAAGTTTAAAAGGATAACTGATCATTAGAAAATAATTTTACAATTATGTTAGCGCATGTTTTCCAAACCCCAAACCTTTGAACAGTAGTGTATGTATACAGCACATGCACATCATGGTACTCGACTTTTATTTACCATCTCACAATTATTTTCTTGGCTTACTACCGTATTGGCTCGGATATAGGCCGCCCCCGTATATAGGCCGCACCCTAAAAGTTTGGTGCTTTTTTAAAGAAAAAACCATGCTGCCACCTCTGTCCCCCCCCCCCGAGATATGCTGCCACTGCCCTCCCTCCCCGAGATACGCTACCACTGTCCTCCCTCCCCGAGATATGCTACCACTGTCCTCCCTCCCCGAGATACGCTACCACTGTCCTCCCTCCCCGAGATACGCTACCACTGTCCTCCATCTACGCAATACAACTTCTGGTGCCGGCACTGGATGTGCCGGCACCGGAAGTTGTATACGCGTTTTGCGTAGATGTCCCCCGCCGGTCCCGCAAGACACCCGGGAGTCTGCTCCGGTAAGTCCGGGGGGGCAGAGGTAAAACGCATCGTGCGGAGGCACCCCCCCCGTGGGAAGTGCTGGCAGGGGAGGCTGTCTGAGCGTATCGGGGAGTAGGATGCAGGTCCCCTGCACCGCTGCGGGGGATCTGTATCCTAACCCCGCTGCCTGCCCGGCGCCCGAATATAGGCCGCACCCCCACTTTAAAGACTTAAAGTGGGGGGAAAAAGTGCGGCCTATATTCGAGCCATATATTTATCGTCAGAACTGTGATATTAATCCTATAACATTCAAATACTTGAATTAATAAAAATGCAGCCACCCTTATAACGCTGTTACATATTTCACTAACCCTTAGTTGTTTAATTATATGTTGAGTTAATCTAAATTGTTAACATTCGTCCCTTTTGGTACTGTCTGGACAGTGTTTAGGTATTAGTAGACATAACATAATGTTCCAGTTCTATGAAGCAGAAATTCATGAGCTGATGTGCTCAAGTTATCTGTTGATAATTTTCACAGCAAGGATCTCCGTAGAGAACCTGCTGTTCTGTTTTGTGCCATTATTACGATGTTGAAAAATAAATAAATAATGGTGTCTCTTCAAAACCTAGCCCAGATGTTATAATCTTTTGATAGTACAGAAGCATCATTGATTAGGTTGATTGCTTTCTGAGTACATATTTCAAGCACTAAGAGATGTGGAACATTGCAAGAAAAGCAGCTCTAAGGTATATATGGTGACACATAACTGTCCTTAAATTAAAGGGATACTCCAACCATCATACTCACTTTAATGCATATGACAGCTGAGTGGTCCCTTTAAAAAATGTTGCGGTCCTTGTTGCATGAGAGGAGTCTGCAGAATCCCACCATATGCCTTTTCCCAACCTATAGCCTTTTGCCAAGATGCAGAAAATAGCTCCTGCCATGTGATTTACTTACTGCCAGTCAGATCCAGTACTGGCTTCGGCTTAGAGAGGGTTTCGGGATCTAATGAATCCTCCTCATAGGCATATGCAGAAAGCACATTCTTGGCGCTGATTGGCTGATTCTAGCTACAAATCAATGGTACAAAACACCAGACCAGGCAGGAGGTATTGCACTGCAGCTTTGGAGCTGCAGCTCCTCCTAAGGATAAGTGATTTAATTGTAGTAGTTTCAAAAGTAAGAATGCATTCTAATGTACTTACAAAGTACTTTAACCCCATGACCTGGCAGACACGTCAATTGTTGTCAAGGGGTGAAAGTACTTTGTAAGTCTGTCTAGACCCTCCCGAGAACTCTGAGCTCTACAGGTACTGCAACCAACCATGCAGGTCAATGGAGCCCAGCTCAATGATCACTATGAATCAGGGGAGAGGATGTCATCGAAATTGGTTGATGCCAGAGGAGGCCCCTGCAGACAACCAATAAAGTCGCTCACACGGCCCTTTAACTCCTGACAGCGAACCTACGGATTTCTGCTCCCGTAGATAACGGGAGCAGACATCCGTAGGTATAAACGAAGATGAACACGAAGATTCTTTGTGTTGTGTGTCTTCGTATAGGTTTTGCCGCCGCCATGTTCGTCGTAGTCTTAAGACCCAGGGAATCAATGTTTCTTGTTTCATGTCTCTCTCCAGCTCACAATCACAGTGAGAAGGTGAAAGACAAAGAACAGACATCACGGAAATCACATGCACAGAAGTGCATGGAATCTGCTGTAGGCTTCTGCTACGCTGGTGACCCAACGTGGGACCCTTTTTTACCGATGATGTACAAGGTTGAGTTGAGCCACAAAGTATCTACATGACAAGTGAAAAGCTTGATATGAAGTGAGGTTATAATAATATTTGTCAGGAACATAGGGCTGAGGGTTATGCCAAGCTAATGACATGGTACATGAGCTGTACTTGAAGGACATCTTTCTCTATAACTAAACTGGACATTAAGAATGAAAATGCATCAGTGCACCTGGACGTCAATGAGCGAGCAAAGAATCTACTCGATGCCAGATAGAGGCCAAAAATGGTACCTCTTGTCTTAGAAATCAGTCAGCTGCAATATTTCTTCTAGTCCTGACCCTATGCTTACCTTGACAGGTCGTTTCTCAGACTGTATACATTTACATATATTATGACATTTTATATAACACAATCAGAATTGTGAAGAACATTTAAAGTCCCAACATACATCACATTTCAGCACAATTTACATTTGCACATACGTAGTTCCCTAAACATTATGACAGAGAAAATTAGAAAATTGATATGTTATTTCATACAAATTCATAAAGATTTTTTTTTTGCGAACCCTACAAGTGACGTTATTTATAGAGCAGGAATGGGAGACTTATAATTACTGGTAATTTGCCTTTAAGGATTGAATAAATATTTGTAAAACATGTTTTGTTAAAAAGCCCACGATTACTCACGTGTATTGTTTCTGCAATCACAGAAAGTAAAGCATTAAGCTGGTTTAGACTATTGCGTCATTAAGCGTTATATTTGACCACTGGGATGATCTGACTTTGGTCCATTTTGTGTGTTTTTCATGCAGTTCCATTTAATGCTGCCAGAGCGTCTGGAGTAACAAGGACTTCAGGCATGGATTAATTCCTTTTTGATTATTATGTTGGGGTCAGGAGATCTGTTAGCATATTGTTGCTGGTTTGTATTTTGGTCTGATATGTTACTGAAAAAGTTTGATAAACTTGTCCTACCCAGGCTATTGCCAGGCCTACCCTGCCTGACAACCTGGTGGCGAGGTAGATTCTTAAGGCTGGGTTAAGGAGCTTTAGGCCCTGGAGCAATTATACAGTAAGGGTTGCTTCTCTGAGTGTTCTGCTCTTCCCCTTTTCTCTGCTTTATGTCTCTAACATGCTTTTTTTCTGTCTGTCCTATTCTTTGCTCCCTCTTTGGCAATTCCTTTTGTCCTATCTCTTTATTTGAATGCATACGGTCACGCACAGCGAGGTTGGAGACACTGATGCAAGTAGGACACAAGTAGCAGACAGGTCCAAAGTCTATCTATTTGGGCCAAGCTAAGGTCAAGCTAAGGTTGGGGTACCAGTGGTCAGGACACGATAAACAAGCCAAGGTCAGGAATCCAGAGGTCAGAATAAACAGGAACAAGCCAAGGTCAAACATTGAAGACAAAAACCAGAACGCACACTGAGGAGTAGCATTATGAAACATAGGTAGGACCATCACAGTGCAAGGTCTTGATGTTCACTGAGGGTTTATAAAGGATGGGAAGTGACTAGGTACCAGTTAGAGCTCTATCTAATTCTTCATGGCCATATACCCCTGCCACACAGGAGCCTCATTAATGGTGTCCAGAGAAGGCTTTATATAGCTTGAGAATCTGTTTTGGGTTAGAATGCACCGCAGTCCCACCAATTCAGCTCCTTGGTAAGCAAGGAAGCCATTACAAATTCCTTACCATCATCAAACTTGACATTCATCAACAAAAGCATAAAATGCTACCCACATGTTGTTAATATTTACACATCTTATTTATTATTTTAGATATTTGACATATAGATGTGCGGTAAAGTCTTTTCTTCTAAGAGAATGGTGTGCCCCAGCATGCGTTTCACCCCCTCAAGAAAACAACATATTACGTAGGATGCCTGCTTCTTAAAGTAATTATGTTTTTACAGCAGGAAGGCTATAATTTCAAAGATTTGTAAAACAGCTTATTTGGTAATAAAACATAAAGGCTTTTCGAAAACTACTAACGCTCTCTATGTAATTCTTATTCCAGATCAGAAACACAATGGACCTCAGAAAAGTGAAGTATTACACTGGCCAGTACAAAGTGTGCGTTAGTTATTACCATTAATGCTTTCATGACCAAGTGTTCATTAATTAAAACAACTCATTTTCCACAGTAATAATAAAACTAAATTACAGAAAATAACAACATCCTGTCAAAGTTTCCACGTTTCCACTTAGAACTGTGCGCAACAGCGAAGGAAAAGCACTACCATTTATCTTAATAACATGCAAAAGAAAACAAGTACATGTTGCTGTAGATTCACAGGTAGTGCTTTATTAAATGTACTGGGCTGTAATTATGAAAGTGCTAAGCATATTTTATATAAATGTGTATTCGCATCACACACTCACTCACTGCTGCAATTAGTCAATGGCAAATGAGGAGTGAAAGATAAAGTTGGAGAAGAATAGGGAAGAAACACTTTACGGACAAATACGATTAAAAAAAACCTGCAGGATTTGTAAATTCCCAGAACTTCAGACGCTCCCAAAAAGTATGTATCTAAACCTGGTCATATCTCTTAACAATCATTAGAGGCTGTCTAACACCAGGATAGGGGCCTCAACAATGTCCTCAGAAGCTACATAATTATGCTGCCTGGTCACAGAAGATGGTGTCCATGTATAATCATGCAACTAAGTCTACACAAAAGTGCATAGAGCTGGCTTTAAAACCTGTGCATGATCTTCCCATAACTTGAGATTTGGGAATTCTAGGTTTTGTGGATTTCTGGGTCCTTCTCCGCCGCTGTCGTCGACTGTATGCACCCTGTATTGTCTGTTGGTGTGTGTTATATATGTTTAAAATAATCGTAATATAAGTACAGCCCATTAAGGACTCAACCCGAATGACGCACCTTATATCTGAATGTTTTTGTATTTATTCTTCTGGGCTACATGAGCCCCCAATACCCTAGGTTGGTAGAGGTCCCGACATGAAGCCCATATTATAAATGAAGATTTTTTGTCTTATTTTATGGATGTTAAGAAGATCATCGCTGTTGGATTTATTTATAATTGTATGTATTTATTATATACGAATAAAAAAAAAGAACCTGTGCGTAACACAACTTCATGATGATACACAAACGCTCCTTCCAGGGCCGGCCCTGCCATGGAGCAGAGTGCGGCAATTTTGAAGAAGAGGAGAGAGAGGGGCGCCGAGTGGTTTTCGTGTATCAAGTTGTCAGTACCCGCTCGGTGCCCCTCTCTCCTCTGCGAGCCCTCTAGCTCGGTCTAGGTGCCGGCTTGTAATGCTGAGCGCCGGAATATGACGTCATTTCCGGCGCTCAGCAGTAAAGCAGCGAGCACCGTGGCAGAGCTTGGAGACTCGCCGCAGGACTGCTGGAAGGTACGTGAAGTACAAAGGGGAGGGGGGGTAGGGTAGATAATAGGGAGGGAGGGTAGATAATGAGAAGGTAGGGAGAGGAAGGGTAGATAATGAGAAGGTAGAAAGAGTTGTCTTTTTTTCCTCATTAAGGTATTTCTCTCTTTTGGTGGCAGATAAGATCAGGGCAGGAAATTAACCATCAGTCTAGTTGTGTGTTGTGACCATTCCCCTTTAACAATCCATGTGACAGGAAATCACTGTTATTGAAGTTATAGAGGCCAAAATTTTTGTATATTCAGACCGATTTCTGAACAGGCCATCAGGATTATCGCCCATTGTTTAATTTGCATAGTCCATTCAGTTTGTAGAATGTCAGGAAGAAACACCATGACTACCAAAAATGAGTAAGAGTTAAGATTAGACATCACAGCTAGCTCAATGATTCCATTTACAGCTTCTTTGGATGAAGACCAAGACAAGTTAGATTTTGGGGATTTAGCCTTCTATTAAATATCTTTTTTGGACAACAGGCAGCCCATTTAATTGGGGTGTTTATTTGAAATGTAACAGTTTGTGTCAGATGGGAAAATATAGTAAAAAAAACTGTATAAACAAACATTTTAAAAACAAATCTCATGTATATGTATTGTCATCATCTCATTTACTGTCATTAGATGTTCAGTTTTCTGCTCAAAGAACAGGTTTGCCTGGAGACCAAGGTAAGCAAAATGGCTGAATCAACTAGCTTTAAATTATGTAGACGCAAATTAAATATTTATACAGCAGATGCTTTGCATGAATGATCATAATCACCTTTTCTTCTTCTCTAAGTAAACGGCTTTATCTAATTTGATGTTTTAATACCCTTTGAAGTCTCGTCTCACAAAGAGTCAAGTCAAAGCAACAGATCACTTTGTTTACTATCTATATAGCACATTCAAACTGTATACTATATACTAGAATTAAATTAAAAGAAGAAAATCAATAATGAGTAATGTAAACACGTAAAATCTTTATGAAGCTGGTAATTAATATTTGATATTGCATCAAATGTTTACTCGTTTCGATGTATATATGACTAGTGTTGCCATGTAGTACCAACAATTGAAGCATTTATTGCATTTAAATGGAAAAAAAACAACCTAATTTTAACAGATTGAAGACAAAGGGGGCATATAAGAAAAGAGAGAATGGAGAAAAGTGAACGGAATAGGTACAGGAATGGTTTCGGAAGAGTTTTATGTGCTAGGTATCCCAGTTTGAGAAGGACAGTCCTCGATCGGACTATAGGGCTCTCTCCACCTAATGTATCGATTGGTCTTAGTCTGTCAATTCTTGTCATATCCCTTGAATGTATGTATTGTATTAAGCGCTGCGTAAACTGTTGGCGCTATATAAATAAAAGATAATAATAATAATAATAATAACATATGCTACCCCAATCAATGTCCAGGTTAAAGAAGTTTCATATACAGTCTTACATATACAGTAATGATTTTTCTTTACATGCAAGCCATGTAGGCTACATCAAATCTTTATTAATTGCAATTGCTTTAATAGGATATATTTGAATATTTTCATATTAACTAAATATTATTTTAGTTTTAGTGCCTCCAACCTTGACCAATAATGTTAAAAAAAGCAACTATGTTTAGGTCATAGACACACGGGAGCATACATCTTTGTAATGGGCAATCTAAACGTAAGGAATATTGCGTATCCTGTTACTTGGGGCTATTTAGATTTAGGTAATGTATTATTAAAGAATCTAAAGATAGAGTTGATGTAATACCACTTTGGGAAGATCAATGATATACACCGCTATGGATATTTTGCTCATTAATTTCTGCTGAGTTTGCTATGCAAAAAAATTCACAAACGCAGTGCTCTCGCAGCGTATTATTTAAAACAATTAATATTAACCTCTTCAATATACCTTTATATTATTGCTAAAAAATATATATGTAGCGCAGCCTATAAACCTTCTTTGGTTTATTCTTAGACAGGCAGTGAACAAAGATGCATAATCCATGATATTTCTATGCATTACCAAGGTGTGAATCATGGTAATTTCTTTATTCTTATCTGCTTATTCCAGTTTATTTCTATTAATAATAAATTATATTTTTTCTCAATTGTTGTTTTGCGACTGATGCAAATGCGAAGGGAACTATCATGTTTGCAGTTTGCATGATATATTTCATAACTTATGGCTGCTACATTTTCATTTTTATCACTGAAAATGGCAATATTTGTCAATATTTGGTTACAAAGTAAGATACTATATACTACTGTTCTATGCTTAGGTGTACAACTAATGTGGTTTATTTGGTAACATGTCTAGAAGGCTATATACAACATGTAGTATTAGGTATTAGTATTAGGTAATGGTATTAGGGACCAGCTGTCAGATATCTTCAATGCTAAAAAAAAATGACCCCACTAGAATTTTTTTGATACAAAGAGATCACGCCGCAGTTCCCAGGACAACATTTTCACACATCACCGATATGAAAGCCTCATTAAGTAGGAGAGACTGGGTATGAATTCTCCACCAGCTATTAATAGAGAATGGGAGCTCAATTGTGTCAATCATGCAGTGTATGTGTATATATATATATATATATATATATATATATATATATATATATATATATATATAAAACAAATCGACATAATATGTATTCTTTGTGGCTTTAATATAACGCACATTAATTAAGGTATAGTTTCAAAATGTTGATATACCATTGTGTAATTTACCTGGGTACACGGTAGAATTTTATTCTATTTATATACACATTTTGTTCATGTGCCAGAGTGTTATTTTTCAGGTATATGTTCTTTTTCTTGTTATTTTACCTGCAAAGGTAATTTACATGCACTCTTTTAGCCAATAACATCTTATTTTTCCCGCCTAATTATTTTGAAGCGCTGTCTTTTCAACAATATTGCATTTGCTATACTGGGTCTATATTTGCTATACTGGGACTATTTATGATTTGCCTTTGATTTTCTATATATTTCTCTATAGCATATAGCATTTCCTCTTAACTTTCTAGGGACTTGCTCCTATTTACATATTATATATTTTTTCACAGGGCTTGTTCCAACTATTATGTGTACCGTACAAATAATGCAGTTGGTGTTTCTGTTTCAGTATTTATGACTAAGCTGTATAAGTGAAACGCGTGAGATACCAATAAAGAGTTTTATACTTCTACTCTGAGTCATCTGAATTTTGTCAAGCCCGATGTGCGCTGGATTACAAGCACCATCTTGTTTGTTTTTCCTATATACACTCGCGGTAAGGAGACCCCGCGCTCCGGCTGCACTCCGGATGATGGTCTGACACAAAAGTAATCACTGACTTACCGGCTCGCTGCCCAGCCTTTTACTTTGATTGCGATACATATGGCCAAATCCGTTTTATACCTCTGCAACAAATTGTTCAGGGAAAACTAGACGACAAATGTTACATAGCAACATTTAATAAGTGCTGCTTGTTGAAGCAAAAAAAAAGCACAATTTTGGTTCTGAAGGAAGGTAATTTTTTTAGCCTTTCCTAATGTGGTATGAGGAGCTTTAGCCATTCTGGTTTTATATTTTCACATAAAACATGTTTAATAGCAAAACAAAGTCAGTAGCAACCCTTCATTGGGTCAACGATCTGGAATTAAACCAATGCCAGGGGTTATTATAAGGTAAATATATACGAGTTACGTATTTATGTAGTAATCCTTTTCAACACTTTGACATAAGGTTATAAACAATTACACCATTCACTCTCACATTAAAGATGTTTTGGCCATGTGAACTGTTTTTCACTGAATTCTGTTTATAGATAAATAAAATATGTGCCAGCGAGAAGATGGTGTGAAAAATATAAATGTAGAATGATTATTGCATTAATGTTTTTACCAAAATAAAAATTCATAATAATAATTTTTTCGCTGGGACACAGTGGCAGCAATTGTATGTGAGGAAAATGTTTCTTTTGTCACGTTCCCAGTAGAGATTCGTTATGTTCTTCTATTTTGTTAAAAAACAACCTGAAATCGAGTTCATTTGTGTATAATTCATCCTTTGTGTCGGTGATAAAGAAACACAAAGGAACATTCCTACTGTATAATCCTAGATGGAATTTTTGTTTTTGTGCTTCATTAAAAAAAATACCAATGTACATTTTTAGATTCTCCATTTGTTATTTTCTTTATAACCCATTGCACAGTGCCGTGGAATCTGTACGTACTATATAAATAAAAGAGACGCGCAATGATAAGCATGTCTACCAGCTGCCCAAGCATACAGGCCAGGAATGTAGCGTCCCGAAACATTTGCTTTACTTCAATACCAATGTGTCCTATATGCTCCTGTCCAGCACAAATCTGACAAAAGAGACATAGAGTCAATAAAATGAACTCTGAAAGGATACATTTAAGCTGTGAATGCCGCCGACAGCCCTTATTTCTGTAGATACTCTACATGTTAAAATACAGCCCACCCTACATCTATAAAAAATCTTAACATGTTCTAGATTGCAGGTAACCTCATTCAGTAAAATATTTAATTATATTATTTAAAATATTTTGGGGTACAAAAGTTATTTTCATTTATGTAATGCTGCTGTTTTTAAATATACTCAACTAAGAAAGAACTCAGAGCTAAGTGAGATCATGATCAGACATGGTGTAAATCAAAAACAAAATACATTTCATGCTGATAAATACATATTATTAGGTAACTTTGTATATACCGGTAATATAAATATTATGTTCAGAAATTATTATTTTTTAAATAAATTGTTTCATTCATGTTTTGAAAAGGACACAAATAATGTAATATTATTTTAATTAATTATTATATTACCCCATACAATCCCTTTTTATATTAAATAACTTATTAAAAAAAAAAATTACATCATGAGTGTTAAATCATAAATATGTAGCATCCTATCTAAGGTTTGGGCAAAACAATGTTCAGCTTGAAACAAATGTAGTTTTCACTTAAAGAGTAAATTCCCATTCTGTACAACATAATTGTGTGTTTTATAGATCCGGGGCAGATTTTCTAAGACTACTAAGTAGCTACCATGTGAGTTAGATGTGAGTCACATTGTCCTTAAGTAGAGTTGTAGTAGAGATGTCCAGGTTGCTCACTGAGGCAGAAGACTAAGCTCTCCATCAAGCCGAGGAGCCCTGTTTCTACATGAAAATAACATTGATAGTAACACAAAGATTATGTCTGAAAGATGCCAAATTCTTGATGGAAATCTGTTTGAAAGTGGATGGTAAATTCAGTTCTAAATCGCCGCTCTTGCTTCCAGAGAGTAGAGTATAAATGCAGGTCAATAACTATTGAATTAGTTCTATATAGTTCTACTTCAGATATATATTCAAGGCTCCAGGCTAAGGGGATACCATGTTATATATCCAAAGGATTTTATAGAAAGGGAGATGTGTAATCATTATAAAGTCAGCAAATTTACACTAGTGCTAAAGTGCTGATTTAATAGATGTATTAAGGTTTCTTTTTCATTAAGAAGCCCTGAACCGTATTGATTTACTCATAATGGAGCATTTCGGCTGTCTAATGCATTATATTTAAAGAAATAATTTCATCAAGATAGATCTTGTAAATTAATGTAATGGGCAATCTGAACTATTTTCTGTGCAGCTTTATACACATAAGTTCATATATTATTCCGTACTTTCCTGTACCCAGGGCAGCTATACATGACTATGAAACACCAGAAAAGAGTAAGCCACCAGAATGCAGCAGCACCCATTAGTTGTTTCTTTTTTGACTTGTTACATAAACATTTTCATTATACATTCTATTACGAACAACCTGAATGACCTTGTATTAAATCTCTGAAGCCATCTTTGGCGCATCAATGGTTAATGATCTATTATAAATTTCTTAAAAGATAACTTTAAGAAATGTTGCTTATAGCAATTCATTAACATCTTATTTTGAATATATTTAGCATAAAAGTGATTATATCATAGAAGCTTACATCTGCGTGTTGAAGCAGAAGGTCGGCGTGATGTAATTTTCTGTCCTAAAGTTCTCCCTTACTCTACCCTTCCAAAAGCTGCCTGAAGCAATCATCAACTTAATAGCAGGGCACAAGTAAGTTAACTGGGATTAATTGTCATGAAACTCACGAGACAAGTATTTTAATATAGCCATAATATAATTGTGGCTACCACACGTCTTAGATTACCTACCAAAGTCTCATGTCCCAGGTGGGCAGATTTCAGGACTAAAGACCTTTAGAGTAGAGTTGTGTGGCCTGTGTGACAACATTGTGCGAGACCTGAATACATACGTGTAAGGGAATGTGTGTATGTATGTATGAATGAGCAGAATATGTGAACCTGTGAATGTTTATAAGGGAGAGTGTTTTTGTGTGTGGGCATCAGTCCTCTGAGAATTATTACTGACAAATGTATGCATAAAATCGAAGTGCTGCGTAAATTGTTGGCCCTATATAAATAAAAGGTAAAAATAGTAATAATAATAACATGGGGACTCTTCTTGGAATTTTGTGAAAGATTCACGTCATACAATTGGAAACTACAGCTGTACTTTCACATGGGTGGTTCACTATGTACTTAGGCTGACTTCCACCTGCTTTATGGGAAAGCTACAGTTGTTTTTAGAAGCAAGATACTTTCATGACATATGTACTTGCTGAAATCTTTTGTACTTGCATTCATTAGTGTACTGAATGATCATAATAGCATTGGTTCATTGTGATTGTCAAAAGCTAGCAAATACAGTACCGTACACAGTATAGATTTTAAGTTATACACTGCCCATACTGGCACAATAGCCTAACTTCCATTGCCTTAAATTTATAACTGTTTCAGGCTATGCTTTTGTCCTAATGGCAACTAAAATATGTGTAGATGACTGTATGTTAGGTGGGGGTTGCCTGGATTCAAACTAGGAACGTTCTGTGTGTAGGGCCCGAACCTTGAAGACTCACACGCAGGAGGATCTCCATTATCCGGTATTCCTGTGGTAGTGCTTTCTGCTGGACTATATCCATAAGGAATGATAACCTGTTGGCAGTAATCTGCCGTTCCCAGTCCTATATAACACTGTTTCTCCTTATCCGCATTGCTTTTGTGTCATCTAGCTGCCTAAGAATTGTCTCTCACTGTTTAGACTTACATGTTATAAGCTTGAATCCAGATCTTCACTAGTTCTTGTTTTCGCCCGATTTCTGCCTGGACTCTCCGTTCCTGAACCTGGCTTGTCTGACTTCCTTCTACTCTGTCTGGGCTGTAGTGTATCATGAGGGGCCTGATGGGTCATCACGCAGACCCAGGACCTCTCAAACTCAAGGGCTTAAACTAAGGAGGAACAAAATTGAGGTTGGAAAACTCAAGGGGTCTCAAAGGGTTCATTCCTATGCTGGAAAGTCCAGCCATCTCTCATTAAGAGACCCCCATTCCTTTAAAATATGACACACTTCACAAGCATTCATAAGTTCTCATTAGTTATCATTTTAGATGCCAAAAATGCTGACTAGAAGCCTTCTCCCAGTCAGGGGCTACATATAAGAGCCAGGGAATAGCAAAAGAGTATAAAAATGCAAGAACAAGGCACAAAGGCAGAAATACAATTTGGAAAGCCTTACAAGGGATGGTAAACCTTTTATTGCAAGACATTTTATTTTCAACAATACTAGTTGGTTTCAAATACTCAAAAAATGGAAGCTTTAAGTATGAATCCTTAATATACACAACTATTTCTTTTTTTTGATACTCCCTATTATATTAGGTGATAGAAGTTGGTGAAGCTCAGAGCAGGTAAGCAGGCGTAGACTGGCCATCTGGCACATCGGCGAAACATCCAGTGAGCCAGCGGCTAATAGCACGGCATACTTACCTTTACTAGCAATCCAGCTACAGAATGGTTCATCATGTGTGCCGCGTCCAATTGGGCAGGCGAGGCCAAACAAGCATTTCATTTTACAGAAATAATAAAATCTAATATTTCATTATATATATATATATATATATATATATACAGCTGTCTTAACAAAAGTACAATATGTATGAATGCATTAATAATCACTGTACATCTAATGCAAGTATTTGTAATATAAGTAAAGAAACAGAAACTCCTGACTTAGTAAAAGGCGAAGCTGAAATGATACTATTTATGTGTATAATATTTCACTTTGCCATTTGGAAGTAATGTATGCTGCATATGTAAGACTCGTGAATCTCATCTTTCAATTACATAATTTGACAGTTTAGAGGATGGAGTGCCCCGAATTCCCAATGACAACCTCTGGAATATTTATCTCATATTACTGATTATGTCGGATGGAGAGAACGCTACAAATACAATATGCTACAGCATTTATTTTAAACTCAAACTGTGGTGGTGATTAAATATTACATTATAGTCATGCTATAATAAATTGTTCCATAAAAAAAAAAAAAAACGTATAGTGCCCATAATCCAAGTGAAAGCTGTGGTTTAAATTTACCAAATGGAGGCTTTCTATCCTGAAACTTAACCCCTTCTCTACTGAGGGTCCAAAACATCAGCATTTTTACCTTAATCCTTAGCCATTATTCTCTTTTTCCATTTTTTTTATTTGAAAAAGCTTGACATGCATAGATTTTTCTTTATGTTTTTGGAAATGATGGGGCACAGAATAAAGCATGCCCATTCCCTTTTCCAAACTGTAAACTTTGAAGTTTTATTTTATGATGCCTATGGGACTGATTAGTAAATTTATGCATTCAGATTCGTACGAATTGCAAATGTAACAAAATTTGTCGACTTCCTCATTTGCATACCTTATGCCTACCCTGTGCATATTTAAGTGCTCTCATTGTATTAGCCTCTACCACGTCTGATGGGAGGCTGTTCCTTGTATCTACCATGCTCTATGTTACGTGAATGTTATGTGCAAGATCTGGCTTGGGGCTCTACAGAGTGAAATAAGTGTTTCTTATACGGGTCACAGTACCCTGTGTTACCATTATCAGCAGGAATTTCATTAGTAATCACTGATTCATATTTATTTGACAGATAATACCCACAGCTGGTAATTGGATAGATTTACTTTACTGTGTGTTACAACCAATCATTGTAATTAGTTTTCAACATGAATTGCTATGCTACAATATTGCAAAGTCTTCAGAAAAACAGTCACGGTGACGACAGAAGCATTTGGTTAGTTTGATAATAGTCTGAACATCTGTCTATCGCATCTGTTTAATTTGCAATTATTCTTTTTTGGAATACACCCATATGAAACAAGGTAGCAGTAAATACTCAATAAAAAATGTAATGAATCATACAGAAATTACCATAATACACTTGCAGATATATTGATTTTTTTGTTGTTTTTTTCTTAATGGTGTTTACTGCTAAACACAGCATGAAATTATATTAAAAAAAGTGTTGCGATCATTATAGCTTAAAATAAAATTTTATTTTCATGTGATTAATTGAGATTTAGGCACTAGTATTCTTACAAAGGGTTATTGGGAGTGCTTACCCTTTCATAAACCCAATGCATCATCCATTGGGAACCAAATGGGAACATCCAAGTGATACAATCCAGTAGTGGGTCTGTGTACCAGAGGAATGATACCAGCACATATAAGATATTTAGTACTATCCTGAAATACCTTTATTAACACTGACGTAACTACAGGGGTAGCTGTGACGGGGCCCGTACCTCTAGGAGGCCCGGTGCGACCCCTGCGACCCCTTGTTCCTGTTCCCTCATATTGACTCAACATTGTTTAGAAAGGGTCCTTCCAGCTTGGACCGCACCAATACAGGTCGTAAAGGCCCTTTCGAAACTATTTTGAACTGACACGGGGAGACAGGAGCGTATCGGTGAAACCGAGGCTGCTGACACAATGTGTGAGCAGCCTGACAGGAAGCTGCAGGAGCGGTGAGAGGTAAGCAGGGGCGGGCGGGATGTATATACTGTATATGTGTTTGTGTATATGTATGTAGGTATGTATGTATGTGAGCATGGATGTGTACTTGTATGTGAACATGGAACTGTACTTGTATGTGCATTGTGTGTGCGAGCATCGATGTGTAGTTGTGTGTGTGTATGTATGTATGAACATGCATGTGTACTTGTGTGTGAGCATGGATGTGTAGGTGTTTGTGAGCATGTATGTGTAAGTGGGGTGAGATGAAGTTTGTGTTAGTTAGTATGAATAAGTGTGTGTAATTTGTTGTATGTTGGAAGGGGGAGCAAAGGTCAAAGAAGGTACAGACAAGTTGTTTGAGGGGCAGTGATGCCACACACTAGCTGCTGAAGTTTTTGCACTTATATATACGACAAACAAGGAATTTATGTACATCCTTTTTGTAACCTTTGCCATAACCTAATTCAGTGTAGTCACATTTATTCATTTACAAACAGATAAAATGAATTGAAGAAACAACTAATCTCCATCCAGGTAACAAATGTTAACAGAGGCTGAACTCTCTCCTTTTTAGATTAGGTTTTGCAATAAGGAAGTCTTTTAATGAATCAGCTTACACACTATCGTCAAATGTCGTTGTTGACCTTACATTTGATAGCATGTGAAACAAACCATGTGTTATTTATTATTAAAGATAATACCCAATGACAAAGTACATAAAGCTATGCTGTTAGCTAGATAGAACAATAACAATGCATATTATTTTACGCAGTCATAAAATAATGACCATGATTCTAAAAGAAAAAAGGAAAAAAATTATTTAATGTGTTATAAGTGACAAGATATGGGCATAAGGATGAATGAAATAAATAAATAAATAAACAGTCTATATAACTGTGATGCAAATTGTTATGCTATTTCTATTAAAAAATAAAAAGTTCACAGTGGAATTGTCTCTCTTTGGGGTCTACTTACAAATACAAATTGGCTCAAAATGCCAGGTTGCAGCAGTACACTTGCAAGATTTCGACAGATGTCCAACCAGTGAATTCACTAAAATGAACTAGTGATTAGCAAATCACTCTTAATGTATACCTGTTCTACAAGTTGTATTCTTGGATCCTCAGCGGCGGTCTTGAGTAGGATATGGATCCGCAATCGCGGCAGCTGGCATGCAGTTATATATAGAATTGCCGTAGAGTAACAATATCGCTATGATCAGGCGGCTCTGAACATAGGGAGCCACCTCAGCTGTTTACAGGCTCGGATGGGCAAGGATTAAGAGATTTAAGGGGGATTTGAGGAAGCCTCAGAAGAGCCCCCATGAGATGCGTGGTGGATAAATGAGTACCATTAATTACATCTATTATTCAGCTGCCGATTCAGATAATTCTGAGAGCGTGCGAAAAGATTTGAGTCCCACTGGAAGAAAGAGACTTTATAAATACTACTTTTTATGTTAAAAAAAATATTTTTTTGAGAAGTCTTGGAGCTGTTAAATATGTTTTGTCTTAAAAGTCAGAGCACAATTCATTAACTTGAATAAATATATTTCATGTCTCCAACTGTAGCTGTTGATGTCAACTTTATGACAATAAAAACGGTTTATGGCAATGAATAAACACTTGGTTTATGATTCATGATAGCTGTGCCACCGTGTGTCACATTTGTCAGATATATTGAGAAAAACAATACATGACCATAAAAATACAGAATGGGTTCTTCTGCAAGCCACTTCAGACATGATCATCTATAAAACACGGCCAGCATCTCATCAGCTAATTTGTATTCACAATAGCAAACAAGGGGATTGTGATTAAAAGTATAGTCATATATTTGTAGGGACTAATCCATCCACTTTCCATCAAGTCATGATGTCATCAAGCCGTCCATCATGATATAATTATTATTTGATTTATTATGATTATTATAAAAACATATAAGAACATATTTTAGATACATGTTCATAACACTGCAAAGGTAATGCTTAAAGGGACACTCCAGCCATCATACAATAGCGTGGATGATTCTGCGCATTCTGTGCCAGAAGTTTTGTTTTTTCCGCTGTGAAAGAATGCATAAATTACTTTAATACACATTCTTCTACAGTAGGGGTGCCAGGGACATTAGACTAATCAGTATAGTCTATACAATATAATGCTTGTGTTACCCACTAGTGTCAGTAGCTTTATGCTGGTCTTTGGACTCTGGCCATTAACGTACTCTCAACTAGTTTATTGGGATTAGTATACATTTCATTCATTCGTATGAATGTTTGAAAATGAGGAGGGACCACCAACAAAACAAATGAAAACAAAGCTGAGAGCTCTGATTTGTTGTTTGTTGGTTTTCTCACTCTCTCTAACCCTTGCACTCTCTATCATGAGCTCTCACACTCCTCTAAATATCTCCCTACATTCTCTGGCAACCGAGTATCCATGTCAGGATTCCACCCTGCTAGCCCAGACCATGCATAATTATTTTGCTGTCATATCCATCTGCTACCACTAGTGGCCACCCTCCTCCCTCTGGAGTGCTCAGAATCAGATTACCAGGTACAGCTGAGCCTTATTACCTGAGTGAAGCCCTGCCTTTAAAAGACCTGACCTGCCCTGCCCTTCAGTCAGGGCCTTTGCATTAAAGTGTTTGGACCGCTCTGCTTTGGCCCTGTACCTGACCCTGTGTTGATCCTGCCGTCCACCCTGCCAGTGGGCATCCTGCCGTCCACCCTGCCAGTGGGCATCCTGCTGTCCGCCCTGCCAGTGGGCATCCTACCGTACACCCTACCAGTGGGCTTCCTGCGTAGAGACTTACTGCCTGTACTTGTTGTTCCTGTCACCTTCATTAATATAGTGCCTTACATAGTATTCTGCCTGTGCTGTGTTTCATAGCGCCTGTCTGTACCATCCCTCTAGCCGTCATGCATCGTGGGGTACAGACAGAACCCCTTGTATCCCCTGCGACTGGGCTCCTACCCGACCTGCTTACCAGGGTCATGACAATCCACCTCTTTTTCCGCAGCTCCACTTGTTGTCTTGGCTCTTCTTGTTCTTTTGCCTTCTTTATTCTTTCTTGTCATGCTTCTCCCTGTCATCCAGTCCATTAACGTGGCCGCCTGAAGGCTTCCTCAAAAGGGAAAATCGGACCAAGAAAGAAGAGGCAAGAACAAGAAGAGGCAAGGCAAGAAGCGGGACTGTAGTAAAGGGGACACAAAATCTGTTGGTGGGAAAGTGTGAGAGAGTGTGAAATAGTTAATGAGGGTCAGTGACAACAAATTTTGTTTCAGAATTAAAAAAGCCATCAGGATTTTGTTTAAACCGGAAAGGCAGGTAACAAGATAAACAGATATCTCAGTTCCTTCCTCTGAATGATTAATCACAAAACACATAGAAATATCAACAAAGCTTTTTTCAGTTTTTTATGGCAACAACCTATCAGGGCATGCTTTTTTGGCACATGCCAAGTATTCCCAGAAAAAAATTAGCAAGGCATCATTTTACTTGATTAAAGACTTATTTCAGGAAAGAGTTTGGAGATTAAACAGCACTAGGTGGGATGCTTTTCAACATGGCATTTAAAAATTTTTGAAAAATGTCCAGCAGGGTTAATGGAAAAGCACCGTCAATGTTGGTTTCATTAGATTGGAATGATGTCATACTGAATTGGAAGAAAGTTACAGGAAGCTTCAGCTTAACACTAGATATTCTTACATTTTTTAATCCTCCATCGTCTTGATGATGCTGTGTAGGCAGGTGTGGGATGCAAGAAAACACAGAGGAGACCTAGATTACAGCTTTGTTTAGAACATTCCAAAATACTCAGTTTTTGGAGATGATCCTCGTGCCAACACATGTGCATAAAATGTAAGGATCTATGCTAAGCATAATGATAAAGGTTTTATGGTTTACAGCAAGCATGTATTTATTCAATAGTGATGAGTATAGTAAACATGCAAATAGTGATGATTTTATTTCTGGCACCCCCCTAGGCTTGTCCTAAGGCAGCACCCCGTACCTACTTTTGCAGTTGCTGTCCATTCTATAGAGTGCTGAGATTAAACATCACATGCTGGCGCTCTGCTAGAAAGAGCCACGTAGAGCACACTATGGAGAATGTTCTTAATAGCATGAACGGGCTATTGAGATATTTTGTGGCTATTTTGTGTCGCGCCTCAGGACCTGCTCTACTTTAGAGATACTTTAGCTTGGGTATGCCTGTGGTTCTTAGATAATTCACCATTGGTGGTATTTTTATGTTTTTAAAGTATTTATTAAAGAAGAAGAAAGAACTCTATCCAAGGCAAAGTTTCATCTTTTCTCTTATTGGGTGCATTGCTACCCATCTGTTTGTCAGTGCTACTACTTCTTACTTCATTTATCATCCATATATTTTAGGTATTGCACTATTGTGTATTATTTATTGTTTTTCAATTTGTCTTGGTATCCCTGCTGGTTTTGGCATTTGGGGGAAGTGCATCAACGGGAGGCTGCGGTTTATTAAGGTATTTACATTTGATATTTGTGTTCATCCTATCTTTGCACACATTTACTTTTGTCCTAGGCAAAGGCCAGTATATGCCATTGTATGTTAATTATTATTATTATGATTATCTTTTATTTATATAGTGCCAACAATTTACGCAGCGCTTAATAAAACATATATATTCAAGGTGTATAACAAGAGCAGAATAGACAGACTAAGACAAACCGATACATTATGTGAAGAGGGCCCCGCTCGCAAGCTTACAATCTTGAGGTTAATATAACATATATTTTTAATTGTTGAATATATAAAAATGTGTTAAGTTGCATTAATGTTTGGGAGCTCAGAGGTCTCTTTTCATAGCCTGTAAAATTCCATGTTTCCAGATCATTTGGCCTCTCATATGGAGAGAAGTTTGTTGAGCATAACATTTCAAAATGTAAGGTACAGAAAATCTGCAATGTGTGACCTACTTAATGACCCGCTTAGTGATAATACTGATCCACGGTCACCCGCTTTCTAAAGGAAACGTGGCAATACATAGTTGAATACACAAAGTACATTGCCTTGTACATATAACGATTCAGTGAGTAATGTCAGTGTGAGGTTATAGAACCGCAAGTTTATTTGCTATGTTTACCAGTATATTTTAGAAATATAAAATGTGTTTATTTCAAAACGTACTTAAATATGGTCTGTCCTTAGCACGTATTTGCTGAAAGTTTAGATTTCAATTGGGGACCTCAATAGATTCATATCAAATGGCACGGTGGCTGGTAATGGGTCACACATTTTAGGCCACTATCTGCAGCTATTTATGTGTTTTACTTGTAATTCCACATATCGTGTTTGACAGCTTTTGGTTGCAGTATCTGTACTGGATGCTTTCTCTTTGTCGCTTTTGGGGTTTCTATGATGTCCCTTTATTGTAAAGGTGGTTTGCACAGGGTTAAATAGCACACTTTAAGCCTGTTTACCAAATTTACTTTTTGGTTTACACTGGGCCGCCTGGCTACACTTGTCCCTCGGCCTGAATAAAGCCTGTCCTCCCCTGTAAAGATGTTAATTAGTTTGCTGCCCCCATTTCAGTCATCCTGCCATCACCAGCTCCTTCAGCTTACTCGTGTCCTGTAACCAGATCGGCAAAAACAGCAGCATTTTTCAGAGGTCGGTCTGTGCACATGCGCAATTATGTGTGTTCTCCCTTAGTGTTTTGGCTCCTTGGGTGCGCTATTATACAGCCAGCATGACAGACAGACAGGCAAGCTATTGCATACTCCCCAAACATCTCAAATCGAGATGCCCATGTTGAGGGATGTAACAAGAGGGGCAGGCAGAGGATCTTGAGGAGGCCAAGTTGTAGCTGCCATGGAGGAATGTGCCGTAATACCAGACTTTCACTGATTTTCTACCTCCTTGGGCCCATCTGTTGGGATCAGAACTAGACCTTGCTCCCCACTGCTTGGAAAAAAAAAGGAATATACTATTCAGGGGGACAGGGTGGTTGAGGAGACATATTTTTTGAAAAATAGAAAAGTATTGGTGCCTTTAAACATAATGGTACAGAAGTAGTATAGATGACATTAACTACTTCCAAGACTTACACCACACACACATATATAGTGTTTATTGAGGTATAAAAAGCCAAAAAGCCAGTTGTGGGAGAATAACTGTAATAACACTATTTATTGTTAAGTGCACAGTTGATCTACTATATGAACTCTTAATTATAGCTATTTGCATACAGAGAAAGCTATTCTATAAAATAATTTCCTTGTCGTTTCTAAAATGCACAAAGCTTTCAGTGGTAAATAATTATTTTCTGTTCTTTTTCAGCTTCTGAATACAATCACCACTTTAGCTAAAAATCCCATTCCAAGCCCTGCCATTCTGTCATTTTCAGTAAACAATCTGGTCATAAAAACGTAAAATATGAAGAATGCATTTTTAAAGTTTCATTTTTGCCTCCGTTCTGCAGCATAAACAGGGATAACTCAATTAGGTGACCTAACAGTAGATTCGCTCTGTTTGGTTCATATTCAGCCGATAATTAGCCATTCTTTACCCATTCTCTTTGCCCCAGGTACTTTATCAGTCTGTAAGGGGGATGTATGAAACCTGTCGGACAGATATTTTACTTTGAACAAGTAGATATTTGGAAAGTCGTCTTTCTCTAACGCAACATAAGTGATTTTTTTAGTCCATGCAATAAATACAATTGAAAACAGACCTTCTTTTAGCAAGGTATGTCAATAGTCCTTTCCTGCAAAGCTCACACACCTTTTACCGTATATAAGTCAATTAGTTCTTCTGTGGGATACATGCATCCTTTGATTCATACGTTTCTTGTATTAAAGTGCCGACATATCATTGTAGAAATAATCACAGTTGACTGATTTTAACCTGCGTCCCCAACACTTTTCTGTCTCTCTCCATGACACCCTACTTTATAAAGTGGATTTTATTCTTTCCAGCTGTGTGTGCTCAACAAAACAGAAAAAACATGATAATAAATAGCTGAGTGGGCAGATTTTTTTCCCTATATGTTGTCAAATAAACTCCTTCTATAAACTTCTCCAAAGCCTGTCTTCAAACATATGAAAACATAGCACATTTACCTATATATTAGCTAAGAGGAAGGTACCGTATTTTAAATTTATTGGGGTGATAAAAAGTAGACCTATCAATTTCCATAAAACATCCCTAATTTAAAAGTTTTAGAAACACTTAGTAGCTCTAGTTTAATATTTAAAGTTTAACTTGATGCTAATAAACAATAACACGATAGCAAGCAATGTAATGAGCTATAATTAATATAATTAAAACCACAGGGATTTTTTGGTTTAGGTAGAAGAATGAGTACCACCAAAATGAGTGTATAAAATGGTTTAAGACACCCTTATTGAATCTTGATGTTCTTTTGTATCAACATAAAATCTAAAATAAAGAGTAAGTATTTTCAGGAGGTATAATTAGACAATTGGGTGCCCTGCACTCCTCTCCTCGTGCTTTGTGACTACAAGGTGTGTAGAGTGCTCTTTTATTATAACCGGTGATCCAGGGGGGAAGAAGAGAAAAGTTCCTTACATGGGCGAGTTTTTGTAAAGAATAATTTAAAATTTTTTAATCTTCCAAATTAAACAAAAAAAATCATCCATATTAAACAGCACACCGATTTCTAAAAACCCATTTTTTTTGCTATCATGACAACCAGGCTATAGATACTAAAAGTGCCCATTCTTTTGTCATATAAATGCCACATATAAGTCCTATACATAATAGAAACACATTTTTTTTGGCTCCACTTACCAAATGTTTCTATGTGCCAAAATAATAGATAGACACACTATACTGTATAAGCAAAAGTACGTGGATATTGAATTTAGACGTTTCAGCCACACCCAACCGGTGTATAAAATCAAGCACACAGGCAGCCATCTCCATAGAAAAACATTGGCAGTAGAATGGGTCGTACTGAAGAGCTCAGTGATTTTTAATGTGCAGCCATTGGCACAGGTCAGATCTAGAAGGACATTTCCATCCTTCTAGGTCTGCCCCAGTCCATTGTAATTTCTATTATTCTAAAGTGTGAAGTTGAAGCTTCCAAGAGTAGCAGCTCAGCCACGAAGCAGTAGACTATGCACACACACAGATTAAGGCTACGGAGTGCTGAAGTATGTAGCATGTACAAATATCATCTGTCCTCTGTAGCATCACTCAATACAGGGTTCCAAACGGTCTCTGGGAGCAACATCAGCACAAGCACTGTCTGTCAGAAGCTTCATGAAATGGGTTTTCATGGCCAAAGATCACTATGTGCAATGCCTTTCGTCACCTAGAGTGGGGCGCCATTGGACTCTGGAGCAGTGGTCAGCACAGAGCCCTGATCTGAACCCCATCGAACACCTTTGGGATGAACTGGAATGGAGGTTGCGAGCCAGGCCTTCTCATCCAACATCAGTGCCTGACCTCACAAATGCTCTACTGGATGAATGGGCAAAAATTCCCACAGACCAACAGACTGCATCCTTTGCCGACCAGTGGGACGTCAGATTCTAGACTGGCGGTGAATCAGTTAACAGCTCTTAAGAAAATGATTAATATTAGCAAATAAAGGCTATAATAAAAATGTACATGGGTAGGGATATTGTTAATCATTCAAGCGTGGGAGTGTCAATTCTCACTTTACTTTAAAATGTCATAATAGCTTTAAAGTGAATAGTTTTCTTTGTGACAACAACATGCATTTATTTATTGGGACTAAATGCTATACTTTTCTCAGTTAGTATCCTATCCTTTCACATTTCAATGTATCCTAACAAAATGACAGTCTTCCTGGCTGATCAGCTGCTAAACTCATCTAGAACACGTAAATGTAAAAGTGGTCATTGGACGTTCGGCGAGTACAATTTTATTTTCCCTTTATTTGTATATTAGGAAACGTATCTAAAATATTTCAAACAATAACAAGGGACAACATATTTCTTGTACTTTACACAAATATTTTAAGAGAAAGCTACAGACAGTAAACATCGGTTGGTACAGAGTAGTGTTGATGAAAACACCATGAGTGAAAATGAGCAGAGGATCTACACACAGTATGTTATTGAATTGTATTATTCCTGAATACGCAATACCCAAGGTAATGCTTCACTTTCCATGAGCTGCATCGCGTCTTGTCTTGGGCAAAGAAACAAGCAGACCTAACAAGCTTATGATTTTCATTTTAAATTAATGAGATATGAACCATGCAAGTTGAAGATGTTGCATAAGAACATAATAAGAGGCTTAATGTCAGTCCTCAAATACGATACTGCCGGCAGAATTGCCCATTTAAACAACTGTTCAGAAGATTGTAAAGATGTTACGTTGATCACTGGGGCTACTCCAATTGTTGTTATGCATTTTTTTGCTTTCAATATTTGAGCCAGGGTCACTTTTTTTATACATAGCTATCAAAATATCCAATGAACCGCTTGGAAAAGTCTAAGCTCGGAGTTGGGTAAAACATTGGGAAAAAAAGACAAGTGTTCAACATTCCCAACTTGTAGACACTCAACACAACCTTTAGTTTCTGTAAGTCAAAATTGTTACACTACTTGTTTCCGGTTTACCCATTATGCAGCAATACGGAATATAATGGCGCTATATAAATCTATAATAATAACAGGAGATTTGAGAGATGCGAGTTCAAGTAAGCAAGGAACTTCCTCATTCATTACATTGCTTGTAAGTTGCAAATGTGAGTTATGAGGGATGTGAGTGACATGTGAGTGCTCCCTCTGTGCCAGAGCACTGAACGTAATAAAGATATATATATATATATATATATATATATATATATATATATATATACCGTATTGGCCCGAATATAGGCCGCACTTTTTTCCCCCACTTTAAGTCTTTAAAGTGGGGGTGCGGCCTATATTCGGGGTCTAGCGCCCGACGCCCGGGACATGCAGTCCCGGGCGCCGGGCAGGCAGCGGGGTTAGGATACAGATCCCCCGCAGCGGTGCAGGGGACCTGCATCCTACTGTCTGATACGCTCAGACAGCCTCCCCTGCCAGCACTTCCCACGGGGGGGAGTACCGGCACGGGAGGTTATCTAAGCGTTTTACCTCTACCCACCCCCGACTTACCGGAGCAGACTCCCGGGTGTCTTGCGGGGCCGGCGGGAGACATTTACGCAATACGCGCATGTAACTTCCGGTACCGGAAGTTGCATACGCGTATTGCGTAGATGTCCCTCGCCGGCGCCGCAAGACACCCGGGAGTCTGCTCCGGTAAGTCGAGGAGGGGGGGCAGAGGAGGACAGCGGCAGCGTATCGCGGGGAGGGAGGACAGCGGCAGCGGATCTCGGGGAGGGGCGGCAGCGGATCTCGGGGAGGGAGGGCAGCGGATCTCGGGGAGGGAGGGCAGCGGATCTCGGGGAGGGAGGGCAGCGGATCGCGGGGAGGGAGGGCAGCGGATCGCGGGGAGGGAGGGCAGCGGATCGCGGGGAGGGAGGACAGCGGCAGCGGATCGCGGGGAGGGAGGACAGCGGCAGCGGATCGCGGGGAGGGAGGACAGCGGCAGCGTATCGCGGGGAGGGAGGACAGCGGCAGCGTATCGCGGGGAGGGAGGACAGCGGCAGCGTATCGCGGGGAGGGAGGACAGTGGCAGTATATCTCGGGGGGGGGGGACAGAGTGGCAGCATGTTTTTTTTGGTGCTTTTTTAAAGAAAAAAACTTTTTCTTTAAAAAAGCACCAAACTTTTAGGGTGCGGCCTATATACGGGGGCGGCCTATATCCGAGCCAATACGGTATATAAATAGATTAGGAAAGAATACAGAAGAAAAGAGAAAAAAATTGTCGCAACTCCTCTCACTTAAAGGTGTAAAGGAGAACTATCACAAATTTTAGTCGACTTGTGCATTTGAATTCTTACAAATTTCTATTTTAACAAAATTTGCCAAACAAAGCTTTTTTCTCTCTCTCTCTTTCTCTCTCTCTCTCTCTCTCTCTCTCACTCTATGCTCTCTCACATTTTTTCTCATGCACTCTCAATGTCTCCCTACCTTCTCGGCCAACGATTGCATGTCCCGGTCTTCTTTTCTGCAGTTCCACTTCTTTTCTTGCCTCTTCTTCTTGTTCTTTTGTCTTCTCTCTTTCTCTGCTTCTCCTCATTATTTTGGCTTCGTGAAGTACTTCTGCAAAAGAGCGGTGCCCCAGTGCACCCCACAGGGGCAACCATTCCCCCATTCCTCCAATCAAGGAGATGGTGTGCGTGGAGACTTGACTCTGTTGTGGAACCAAGAGAGAGACAAGACGAGAAGCAGAGCTTCCCCAAGTAGATGGGGAAATGAATGTGGTTGGCAGAGAAGGTAGGGAGACATTGAGAGAAAATGTGAGGGAGAGTAAGAGAGAGTGAGTGAGACAGTATGAACAAGGGGGATTGACAACGAATTTCACTTCTCAATAGAAACCCCCCCCCACTGATTTAGTCCGAAACGAAACTTGTTGTCCAAAAATGAATGGACCAAAAACAAAATAAAATTCTAAAAAGTCCGAACCGTTTTTGGTCCATGTGTACAAGTCTAGTTTTTAGCATAACTAAACAAGTTCATTAAACTACCTATAGCTTGTGTTTTGTCAGTGAATGTAATTGTAAGAAGATATTAAGCTTAAATGTTTACCACGGGTGCCTGGGGTTTCATAGTGGTTGGGAAAAGAATAGGAAGGTCCTGAGTGGATGGCACCTGGTTCTGTCTAGGTCGGCATATTCCATTATTCTCTGCATGTAATTTGGCAGACAGGTTTCAACACTTTTGGTGGGATTATTTAAAAAATACAACCATTCTGGACACACTCTTCACACATGCTGAATGGGATTATTGTATATTAAATTTGCAAGTGTGATTACCTGGAGTTATAGAAGCACAGAAACCGAAGAGAAATTCTGCCCATTCAGGGCAAAACACATTAAAACCCCAAGGGCTTACACTTCTTTGTGTTAAATATTATGTAAAAGGTGTTTAACATATGATTTCCTCATACGCCACATTGATAATTTATGTTATTTAAACAGTCAAACAATGGAATATATTCAGAACTGGGACGCTGTCTTTAACTGCCATGAAAAAAGTGAAATATTTTAAATTTGGCACTAATTCAAACTTTTGTTGTCCCATGGAAGTTAATTAAATGCGATAGCAATTAAGGATACTCTAACCAACATACGTCCTTATTTACTATTTCCTTTCATTATTTAATGAGGCGGATTTCTGACACCATAATTAAATCATTTAGAAATAAAAAGGTTTTTGCATTTGGTAAGGAAATAAGCTAATTTGTTTTATGAGATGTACTTTTTTGGTCAATGAACTTTATTGCCTAAAGCTTCCTGGATAATGACATCATCTAAAGCCTTTGTGAACCAACGTAGAGTACATAACGAAAATGATAAAAAAGAAAAGATGGGCTGTTGTATGACTTGGATGAAACTCAAAATGAAATAGCGTTGTTTTGTAACATGTATACCTTTAGTAATAAGGGCATTGAAAAAAATAAAATAAATTGCATTCTAACAAACACTACACCGATCCTATTCGATTCTTTGTTTTGCAATATAATTGGTAATCCATAATGTTTTAAATCATTGTTGTCTAGCTTATAC
The DNA here is from genome assembly GCF_027358695.1 of Spea bombifrons. Taxonomy (NCBI): domain Eukaryota; kingdom Metazoa; phylum Chordata; class Amphibia; order Anura; family Pelobatidae; genus Spea; species Spea bombifrons. The sequence continues at coordinate 152,485,795 of NC_071087.1, forward strand.
CAAAGCCTTATGATATGAGAGTGAATGAATTATGACGGTCACATTCTACATTACCCCAATGCACGTTTTTGCATTAATGCATATAATGTTGCGGTAGTCGTGTTTTTCAATAGATTTTTTCAAAATTTGGAAAATATGTTCTTTGTAGTGTACTCCATGTGCTCACATATCATGTTTTCAATTGTTAGATGTTGAAAAATGCAGATAAAGGCCAGATACATTTCTTATATGGCTCACAGTAGGTTTGCAATGGAAAGTTTTTAGTTTAGTAATTAAGGGAAATTTGCATGAAATTATTATTATTATTATTTATTGTTTTATATAGCGCCATTAAATTCCGTAGCGCTGTACAACGGGTAGACAGGACATAACAAGTAGCATGTAATATAACAAATTGACTAACAGAGACAACAGGTGAGGAGGGCGCTGCTCAAACCAGTTTACAATCTATAGGAAATGCCCTGGCTGTGCGTTTGGCCGATGTAGATGTAATGCAAAAGGTGTGGGTGTTTGGCATGGGGTTATAGAGGAAGAGCTGCCTGGGGTGTTCAGCTGGGACAGGGTTCATCTTAACGTCATCCGCACTGCTCTCTTGTGTATTGAGGTAGGTGCAGGTTGGGCTGTGCAACGGTCATACATTTACAAAAGGGTGAACATAAAAATGTAAAGTGGCTGCCCAGCTGCCATATGCATTAAAGTAAATACGATGGCTGGAGTGTCTTTTTTTAAGCTTCACTAGTCAAATTTCATATTGCACAGTACCTTGAGTCCAACATATTTTTGTTTTTATCAATATGGGCTTAAAGGATCTGACCCTGTATCACCAATAAACAATTGGAGCGTTTCTCTCGTCTTCCATTGGCATGATCCCTGCAGTTTAGTTTGCAATATTCTTAACATCTTTTACACTTCTAATTTATGAATTGCTTTCAGATCTCCCCGCGAGGTCTAGCTCAGAGAAGTTCACTGCATTCCAAATATTGACACATCTTACAGAGGATCCATTATGAAATAAAGCCTCCGGATAGGTTGGCAGCTTGGCACGATTGCCATATGCCATGTTTTTTTGTAAGGTGCTGCTTCAGCCAACATCCTCTGTGTGGGAATGTGTCCTCTTCGTGAACTTATCCTGCCATTTCCGTTGTGTCAGAATCGTGTAGACAAACATCACATAACTGACATTTCAATCTGAATTTAGCGCATTTTACAATGCACTGCGGTGAGAGTTTAATTTAGCTGTCACTGAATTACATCTTGCTCCACAATCAGATTCAAACGCTACTAAAAAAAATATAAGCAGCCGACGCGGTCTCTGTTTACTCAAGAGTCACTCCCTTTCTCAACTCATTCTAAACGAATGCACGGGAATTTATAGTCCTTCCCCGCATTTAACCTCAATGCACTTATAATATATGGGTATCTAGAAATCCATTATGCAAAATATGAATGGACAGCAGATAAAAGCCATTTGGCTCATCTAGGGCATTCACGCTTAAATTCTGACTCTTGTAAAATTTAGACATTCGATATAAACATTAAAAATCAAACATAAAACACTGAGTTTATACATCGACAATACACAATTTCTTGGATGATCATTACTTCTGGTTAGCTTTCACTAACTTTTGTAATATTTGACGTATAAAGTCAGCAGTGTATTGATGATTGATTTACCACATGCAAGAAATGACACTTGTATATCCACGATCACCAAATAAAACACACTCAATTGCTAAAACTTTTAAGTACTTTCTGAATGATTTTACAAAAAAAAAAGACATTGTAAAAGAACAATGCACTTTATACAACTTTTTCTCACAGAAAGTGTTTACTGTTCATCACCTAATCTCTTATAACAATTACTGCTTCAATCAAGTAGCTTTAAGTATAGAGAGAAAATATTTTCTTAACAGAATGTGTTTGCCTAGAACACAAGGTTGTTTTGACAAACGTCATCGGTGTCCCTGCCGAACCAGGAACTATATGTACTTGATAATCCCACATGTTTTTTTAGCACCCAGTGAATTTTTTTTATTTTTTTTAGATACATCTAATCATATTTTCTATTTTTCAATTTCCATTAGTCTTCCTGCTCAGCGTACAGGAAAGTACTTCTTAAGATGCAGAATGAGTGAGCGGCACTCAACTTTGTGGTCTCCTTAGTTGTCTTGCCAAATTCTGTTATACTCACTCATGACCTTATTGTATTAAGAGTGGTAATTGATTTTCTGTTCGCTAAAAGTCAAGTCTTGGTTAACTAAACTGATAAAACCGACCACAGCTTGTACGCACTTATAGGCTACAATTCATAGGGCAACTTGAATATTCTTTAATATCTCAGTTATGCGCCCCCCCCAATATATTGTGCAGTGGGAGCATTAAAGATAGAAAATAACCCTTTTGAGAATGGAACTGCCGCCAACTCTCCTGTGCTATGGGGTGGCCGTTAGGTTGAACCCCAAATAAGTACCCCAAATATGAGGGATGACGTTCACATAATGCAACCTGTAAAATATGTTTCACTTGTTTATTAATAATGGTCCTGCTTTTTTAAATCTTTTTTTTTTTCTTTTATTTTTTATTTCCACAGGGGTTAAGCTTGGGTTTTCCAACAGAAGGCAAGGAGTCTCACATTTTAAAACTTGCAAGGAACTTGGAGATGTTAAATCCTATCACTGTTATTGAGTTATAAGCTGTATCAACTCATCTGTACTGTGTTACAGTTGATACATGTCGTGTTCTCTTACATTTTGTCCAACTCGTCTGCAATGCCAGCTCAAAGTCACTTGATCCACACACATACACACACATTCACGCTAACATACACTTACACATATATTACACATAGACCTTCACAGTCACACATACGTCCTCTAACATGCACACTTACAAATACACAGTCATGCTAACACACACTTATACTCACACTCATACATACATGCTCCCTCCCTTAACCACTCATCCCGTCACCCTCAGCTGCTGCTTTTTTGTCTTGGTTGCTCACACAGTGCATAAGCAGGCCTACTTTTTGCCACCAGGTCACACAATATCTCATTACATTACCCTGCAGTGTTCATTACCCACGCATTTTGTCAGGACTTTTGGACCGACCCACGGCGCAATAGACCCTCTGGCCCCTGCTGTATTTGCTTATTCTTTTCCTGGCAGTGTTTGCTGCTTACAGATAAAACATCCATATTTATAACTCCTGCATCATGGAGAGCCAACACTCATTCCTGTTCTTGGTGGGCTGAGCTACTTTCCCACAGAAAACACCATAGAAATGTACAATTTAAACTTTCTCCAAGCCCCTGCACTTTCTCTGTTTTTGTTCTGGCAGGGTCAACAAAATCACCAATAAACTATTCACTGGATACAGATATGACTGGACACAATGATGGAAGACTTCTCTTGATGCAAAAATCTTAAGTCCTAATCAAGTGCTCTGTGGAAGTTTTTTGGAGTTGGATAGGAGGTTGACTGGACGTCATTCCTAGCACAAAGCTTTCTATGAAGCATTTATTATTTACGTATTCTGATTTATCACAATGTACTCTCCCTTTTTCTTGCTATGAACGATTATCCTGGGGTACTCCAAAATCTGACACTTAATATCTTTAATTGACTGTCGCTGTTTTGATTTAACATAGTATTCACTAGGCACTGCCTGTTGGAGTTCTCTGTATCCCATTTCCTCGCTTTTCTGCAACCTTTCAACACCTCCCCTTATCTACAAAGATGCCCAACCAAGGCCATGATCTTCGTTCTTCAAACACCTCTCTTTTATAATCTACAGTGCATGTCGGTACCTTTTTTTTCAACACAAACATCCTTGAAGAGTGCAATAGTAACCTCCTCCCCTTAAAATGTCATCTCTATGCACCGCCAGCCTTGATACAAACATACTTTGGATCAACAACCATGTCTTAATTTACAAACATGCTTTCACCGCTCCACCACAAGCTCCTCGTGTCCACTTCAAATCTATCTATCTCTTCTCCTAAATTGCATTTTGATAATCAATCTTTCATATTCTCAGTCATTTATATTCTCTTTGACCCTTGCCCTTCCGCCTTTATCCATTGTTAAATGTTTTGTTGTTGATATTGTCATTACTGACACTACCTCTATCCATCCCACAAGGTAGAAATGGCGGGAGAATTATAGGAATGGAATGGGAAAGTTTTTTACATTGAAATCTCTCAAAAAGTTTTTCTACATTTTTATGTTTTTTTTGAGAAGGGAAATACTTAGTGACTTTATCTTCCCCAGGTTGATTTAATTATACCATGCATGGGTGGGGGAGGAGGGCGGTGATCATTGCACCCACTTTTTTATTGTTATTAATAATTATAAAATCAGATAAAGTGTAAGCATATTGTTTTACTGACACACTAAAATGTTTTATATGATGCCCCCCTCCTAGCTTTGTCAAATATGATTCCTGGGCATGATATTGTCTGAATTGTCCTGTATAGGTATACTGTATATGGCTGAATAACAAAACCATACCTCCCAGCTTCTACCCCCAGGAAATCGGGATGCCAGGGGGTGGCATTTGGGAGGCAGCGCTACTGCGCACAATTCTGACTCCGGAAATGAAATTCACACAGCGGGGATAGAATTGTATAATTCAAGTGTATTTATTGAATAGGGATTGGGTCGTACAAACAAAACAGTTTGGGCAGCTAGACTGTAAATCCAGCCTGCAAAATAATACCACAAAACACTAAATAATTGACGTCACATCACTGCACAGCTCCACAGCCCAGGTGTGTCATGTTGTTCCGCTGCATACAAGCAGCTTTATAAAGGCCCCAGTCTTTAATTTGCATCTGCAGGTGAAGCTGGAGGGTACAGCCATGACACTGGGAGTTAAAAGGCCTTCGGGTTATCATACATCAGAACCTTTTAAGTGAGCTGACCCTGAGACTCTTGAAATATTAACCCTTTAATAGCCAATTGCGAAGACTCTATGTAGCCACTTGCCAAATGTGCTCACCAAATGGCTCTCATGCAAACCTTTTCATTATTTAAAGATACACTTAATTGAGTCACCTGTATTAAAGCAGGGGTTTTAACCATAACATACCAGTAGCAAGAGCTTTATACAATAATGTAGAAAAGGAATGAGTCAACTCCAGACTGTGTGACCCTGAGAATTTTCTCCTTCACCTTGAGACCCTGAGATTGGGGCAAAAACCCTGAGAGTCAAACCCTGAGAGTTCCCAGGTATGCTGATTATGCTGAACTTTTTATCCTTATTTGTCAAGGGCATTCCTAAAGTGAAGAAAAACTGAAGAGGAGTGATCTCAGGCATTATGGCTTAGATCTTACCCCAATGCCTACACAACTAGCACTGCTAATGCCAGTAGGAATGTTTCGTGAAAGTAAGCACAACTATTTCATACACATGGATAGTACAATGTTTTGTTTTGTATTTGTTTCTATTTCTATATGTGGAAAATTAAAGGTGAAGCACGGCATTGTATTGAAGAACTCTCTGAATATAATTATTATTTGTTGAATTTTACGTCGTTGAAATAAGTGTCTGGCGCAGATCACCTTATTTTATTTATTTTTTGTTAAATACATGTGTTGCGAGGTGTCACGCTTTGTGGTTTTTGTGACACTTCATTTATCAATTAATTAATATCTCCAGCACCTTTTCATTCCTTAACTGTATATATTTACTTAGATTACTTTATTGCCTTCCACCTCCGGCCAAGCTCATGCATCTGTAATAAATGATGCCGTGCAACTATGGAACCATATTTATTGATGGAGAAAGGCTTATTAAAACCTCCATTGTTATGTGTTTTTCATTTGTCAATCTATGCATCCCATTTAAATACTTTCATTGTGTGTAACTGCGACTCCTTCCCTCTACAGCCACGTGCTTTTGGTACACATAGTACATTTCCTTGATACAAAAAACCCTACATCTTTTTGGCCGTACATTTAACATTTTGGCACAAGGTCTGATTTCATTTACATAATTCATGAACACTCGCAGTAACAAACTGTACATATTGTGGTTAACTTACAATTCTTTGTCAAAATTGCGGTTTCTTCCGGATTTATCCTTTTCTCTTTTACATAAGTTGAGTATTCATATCGCAGGTACTTGCGGCATAAAATGTGAAATAATAAACCACATAGAAGTAACCAAACTTTTGAAGCATCTGCCAGACTTTAGAATTAACAGCTCTATTGATCCGTCTTTGTTGACATCACGTTGGGTCAGGGCCGGCCCTACCATGGAGCGGAGTCGGGCAATTGCCCGAGGCGGCACTTTTGAAGAGGCGGCACTTTGCCGCCCCAAGCACTTCTTTTTTTTTTTTTAAAGCGAGCCCTCTAGCTCGGTCTCGGTGTCGGCTTGTAATGCTGAGCGCCGGAATATGACATCACTTCCGGTGCTCAGCAGTAAAGCAGCACGCACTGTGGCAGAGCAGGGAGATTCGATGCAGCACTGCTGAAAGGTAAGTACAAAGGGGGGGGTAGGGTAGATAATAGGGAGGGTAGATAATAGGGAGGGAGATGAGGGGTAGATAATGGCGTTGGCGAAGTTTTAAATGCCGGCAATTTTAAAAAAGAGGGGGGCGACATTTTAAACTTCGCACCAGGCGGCATTATGTCTTGGGTCGGCCCTGCGTTGGGTCAGGTGTAAATGAGAGTTTATGTAATGTCTACTGACTATGGCGTGTATCTCTGTTTTTTTACTTTTCCACAGTAAAAACAAAAGCAGAGGACGAGTACACACAGCCATTTGAATGCTTGTTTGTCTGTTTTTGTGTTATATCGATGAACTCCGGAAGCATTGAACTGATCTGATCAAAGATTTTGCATCAAATCTGGTGGAGCTGCGGATTATTACTATTTGGATTCACTGGTGTGCAACTAACTTGTTCCACATTGCTCCTGCTGCTAAGGAGTGTGCCAAGATCTGCCTTATGTAAGCACTTGCATCATTTGTCGTGGCATATGACATCAGGAAGTAAACAGGCTTTCGCAAGAGTTGGCGTTCCTGCTGGACTTACCTCCAAATTGTGTGATATATGTAGTAACTCTGGAGCAGAATCTCACTTTTTGACAAGCTGTTGTATTAATGTATACTGGTTTATCTGAAGTGGCTAATTTCTTTAAAAAACCCTTTTTATATTAATCTATGATTTCGATTAGAGCCTTTTTTATAATTTATTGTAGGGAGGTAAAATGTATTACACAAGCCTGGTCTGCAACTTATTTATTTTTCTAAAAAAGCAATTAGATTAATCTGATGTGATAACAGCATTTGAACACACAATAATGAGATTGACATATTTTGCCCTATACTAATCCAAAAACCTTTAGTATTATGGTTTTATAAAACAAATAGCTTTTTTAGAGAGTGCACATGTCCAAAAATTTTTGCTCTGTGAAACTTTTTGCACAAGAGAAATTTTCTGCACACGCCAACTAAGAAAAAGATGGAACATTGGTTGTTACCCTACATATAGTTTTTTTCGTAGATCACAATAGTAGGAATGTTAAATCAAACAATAGCCAACTTTTTATTAAAAACTTTTTTATTAACATTTTTTATTTAATGAGAGATATGAAGAGCCCCTTTGATAAAACACTGTTCTTCTTTATAAAGTGACAGATCTATTCTTTTATTCTTGTCCTTACACCACTTTACAATATATATATGAATCTAAAGCGGTAGTCTTCTTTTAAAAGCTGTTTTTTTTCTGGAATACAATGCACAGCGATGTTGCTAGCGATTAAAACAATGTATGAAAAGCTTAAGGTTTGCACAGGAAAAAAAATTCCATTTCATAAGTGTTACATTATTATTAAAAGGAAGATGACAACATATTATTATCGTTTGTAGAACACAAAAAGGTAGTGGGAAATAATTGTTTATTCCCCCTATAGAAAACTTTAATATTTTCACCTTGCTGAAAAAAAGACATTTCTATTTCAAAGTAAATTACTGTAAAGCAACTTGAAGCAATATTTAATTATATAGAAGGGGTTAAGAAAAGTGACCATGTTACCAAGTGGTATTGTTACCATGGCAACCAATCGACTGGTTCAATCAGCACGACTATGTAATTTAATGCTATAGAGATACAGTCAATGATCTAACTTTCCACCAGTGTCGCTTTATACATTAACCTCCATTTTTATAGAAGTTCTATTCCACTTTTCTAACTTCAACCTTAGAACGTCAGTTGTATTAAACTTGGAATATGTCTGGTAAGTTAATACTTCATTGAGTTTACTTTTAATTATACGGGCCTGACCCCAATGAGCTACTCCTGTAGCATAAAATAGGTTGGCCCTGCATCATGCATAGTTAAAGAGACATTCCAGTCAACATGTGCCCCTTTAATTCATATGATAGCAGAGCGGTCCCATTGCATTTCCATGTGGTCCCCTATTTGCAAAATCCCTTCATATGCGTTTGCCCAGTCTCTCCACCGTCCACCTATTGAACTTGCTAGAGATATGTTTATCTTCTGCCACCCAGTCTACTGTTTTCAATGGGGGAGCTTTTTCTGCCACTGGTTGGCTGCTTCAAGCAGCCAATCAGTTTTGTGAAACCTTCAATCATGTAGGTGGTGTTACTCTGCAGCTTATCCTGAAGGTAAGTATTTTCTTTCTACAAATGTAGTGAATGCATAGTAATGTGTTTACAATATACTTAAATATGTATTCTTTGTTGAGAAGGCAGCCTGGGACACTATACTGCCCAGGGGAGGGCTGACAGCCTAAGGCCTGGGGGGCAAGTCATGTGAAGTGGCTCCGCCCCCTCGCACTCACCTTTCACCCCTCACGCTGCTCCCATCACTATGCAGCCATCAGACTGCTGGAAAACTGATCTGAACGGCCGCTGGGTGCTGATGACACCGGCCGGAGCTACTTTAATCCTTTTTTTTATTTATTTAATATGCCGGATCGGCTTGCCATATTTTATTACAAATAAATAAATAAACGCAGCGGCTGTTTAGATTCGATTTCCAACAATCTGATGGCCGCATAGTGATGGGAGCAGCGTGAGGGGTGAAAGGTGAGTGCGTGCGAGGGGACGGAGCTTTCACCCCTCACGCTGCTCCCATTACTTGGCGGCCATCGCATACGGCCGCTGGGTGGTGATGCTGCCGGCCGCCGCTGCTTTAATACTATTTTTCTTTCATTTAATAGCCGATCCGGCTTGCCATATTAAATTTTAAAAAAAAGTATTAAAGTAGCGCCGGCCGGCGGCATCAGCACCCAGCAGCCGTTTAGATTAGATTTCGGGCAGCCTGGGGGGCAATTGCCCCCCTGCCCCCCTGATACTGCCCCTAATGGGAGTTTTCTTGTAACTCATCTCAGTTATTTAACCATGTATTAGAGGACTGCATTGGGAGAAAATTGTCAAAAAACTTGCGGGCGCGGGTGGTCAGGCACTGTAACTGTGTCCCGGTAATCCCGCGCAGTCCCACAAGGCTGCCTTCTCGCTGCTTCCTTACAGTGTCTCCTCTCTTGCTCCACCCAGGAACAAAATGCCTTGTTCCTGGGCGGAGCAAGAGAAGAGACGCTGTGAGGGAGCAACTCGAGAGCAGCCTTGCGGGACTGCACAGGAAATCTGCAGTTCAGGTAAGGAGGTGGGCTTGATTGGCCACAAATGTGTCGGGAGCGGGCGGGAGTGGAACACCCACATTGCGGGAGCGGGTGGGATTGGGCAAAAAATTAGTAAAAAAGCTACCTTACAACCGATAATCATATCTGGGAACTTTATAAGTGAGCTGGCCTTAAGACTATTTCAATTTGAACCCTTTAACAGTCCAGCATGCTGGTTCTATGTACAGACTCGTCAAATGTGTAACCAAATGGCTATAATACTGGTCCTCGTGGAAACCTTGGCTTGTCATTATTTAAAGGTACACTTTATTGAGTCACCTGCATTCAAGCAGGGTTATCAACCATAAAATACTGGTAGCCAAAGCACCAACTAGGAATCTTAGATTTCATCATATCAATGCAATGATTAAGCAGATAAAGAAGCAGACAGAGAATATCTGCCCGTTACAGGAAACCGAGGGAAACAGGGAATATTGTAAATATTTTTTTGTGTAATTAATGCTATTTGTTATGGCACAATGGGCCTTCAAATAGTTAAAAAAAAGTAATACTACAATTTAAAAAAAATACAATTAAGATTTATTGTTTTAGAAATATAACATTCCTGTTTTGATGCTTATGATATAAAAAATGTACTGTGCCCTGTTTTATCTTTGTGTAATTTTATGCATCTAATTCTATTTACAAGGGAATGTTAAAGAATGTATCTCCTCCTTTTTGCAGCATTTTCTCCTCCTTTTTTTTTTGCAATTTGTGTCGTCGGATATGCTTTGCTGGATACAAGAGCTACGGTGAAATGTATTATGATATAATTTTGCTCGATCAGTGTTCTTTACAAACACCTGTGAGGCACTGTCTGACTCATTTTATTTGCGGTCTTCAATAAAGAAGAAGTTGCTATTGCAGCAAGTTTAAATCATTAGTCTTCGGGACATCCTAAGAGCAGCAATGCCCAGCGGTATTAGATGTCAGCATAAACAGAGTTTAGGAACCCTGAAGACAACCATGTGGCATGAAAAATAATATGCATTTTATCTCAACAATAGAATAGAAAAGAATGAAGAATCGTAACACATAAGCCATGTATTTATTATTATTATTTGTCATAAAGTGTGATGTCTTGTATGTATAGCTGTGTTGCATATCAGCCAAGAGGCTTTTGCCAGCTGTCCTATGATGTAAAGGAGTTGCACTTAAATGCACAACAAGAAAAAAATACTATAAGAGAGAAGCTTTTATTACGGCATGTAAATAAAAAAATATAAAATACATTTACTTGATCAAAAACAGCAAAAATTAGAGTGACATAAAAGCAGAGATTGTCTGCCCATAGGCCTTTCTCAAAGGTGATCGCTCTTTGTCAGACGTCCTGACATATGTATTGAATATTGGGACTACCGGTACCGGTAATTTGACAAGCAGAGGTCCTGAAGCTCCAAAAAGAAAGAAGGACATGGGAAGTTCCACAGGGAGAATGCCCCCTAACCTCATGACTTACCCATAAGATGGTGTAGTACAAATACAATGAGGCTGTTATGTCCCAGCACTGCTCACTTTAGAGATGTTTTTTTTACTAGACTTGTGCACTCAGGTTTGTACAAACATTTCATTTTTTTCTAATTTGTGCCTTCGTATGAATCTCCCAAAAAGATGGAGGGACCCAAAAGAAAATGAATGAGAAATGTCTGCATTTCCATAATCCATTAATTCATTACTGTGTAGTTTGCTTGTGTATAGGGTAGTGTGACTGCACTGTGTGGTTTGCTTGTCTATAGGGTAGTGTGACTGCACTGTGTAGTTTGCTTGTGTATAGGGTAGAGTGACTGCACTGTGTGATTTGCTTGTCAATAGGGTAGTGTGACTGCATTGTGTAGTTTGCTTGTGTATAGGGTAGTGTGACTGCACTGTGTAGTTTGCTTGTCTATAGGGAAGTGTGACTGCACTGTGTAGTTTGCTTGTGTATAGGGTAGTGTGACTGCACTGTATGGTTTGCTTGTCTATAGGGTAGTGTGACTGCACTGTGTAGTTTGCTTGTGTATAGGGTAGTGTGACTGCACTGTGTGATTTGCTTGTCTATAGGGTAGTGTGACTGCACTGTTTAGTTTGCTTGTCTATAGGGTAGTGTGACTGCACTGTGTAGTTTGCTTGTGTATAGGGTAGTGTGACTGCACTGTGTGATTTGCTTGTCTATAGGGTAGTGTGACTGCACTGTTTAGTTTGCTTGTATATAGGGTAGTGTGACTGCACTGTGTAGTTTGCTTGTATATAGGGTAGTGTGACTGCACTGTGTGATTTGCTTGTCTATAGGGTAGTGTGACTGCACTGTGTGATTTGTTTGTCTATAGGGTAGTGTGACTGCACTGTGTAGTTTGCTTGTGTATAGGGTAGTGTGACTGCACTGTGTGGTTTGCTTGTCTATAGGGTAGTGTGACTGCACTGTGTAGTTTGCTTGTGTATAGGGTAGCTTTTCCACCTTCATCTACAAAGATACAGACCGCATAGCTAAAGGTGGCTCTTTTTGAAACGGTTTATATAAAACTGTCAGTTTTCTGCTCTTCATAGGACTTCCTTGTGTCTAACAGAATATGTCAATGGAGATTAACTGGACTTGATAACCCTTCATGTTAACAACTGGCTTTCAGGAATAACAGGGTGCTTTGTAATGCTCTGGACATATACATTAAACTGTCTGGTTGTTAAAGGTAAGAGACCATTGTTTGCCCTGAATATAGATACATGATTGTATTTCTATAATTTTATTGATGTTATTCCCATGCACATGTTCATTTTATAATCCTTTAACCTTGACTGTTGAGTAATACCCATTATGAATAGGCATATTGTTATTCAATGCATAAAATGAAAAGCAGAGATAATTTGGAAAAAACCTTTACAATCCCAGGCAATTAAAAGCTGGCACTAAAAAAGGTATATGGGTACCTAACCAGAACCGTGCACTCTTTGCAGAACAAATTAGGAAGTAGACTATACGCTCTAAACCATGCTTTGGATTTGAATGAAAAAACGCTACATCCATATCTTTAATTTGTAATAATTAGCAATATGAGTTGCTATGCATGTACAAACATGAATCCCATGCCCCTAAAGAATTTCGCAGATAAGTTCAAGTGCATATTGTTATGAAATCCAAATGTCTGCTGAAAAATGAAGTTTTCTGTTCTCTGGGACATGTGACTTAGTTTCCATGCAGTAAAATGAGGCATTATATTTGACATGAAATATATAAATTAATCTTCCATTGTTTTTATTGGTGCTTAAAGAGGAATCTTCATTTACTGAACCTTGGACAACGATTATTATCTTATAGGAGTATCATATAAGATGACTAGTAACATCAGTTAAAATGTGAAATCATACATTAACTAAGCATAATTCAGGATCAGATCAGGTTTTTATGGGTTAGCCCTACATAATTCATAGTGAAGACAAGAACTTTAAAACATTCAATTACAGCAAAATTCCACAAAATTATGGTTTAGTGAATACACACAAGTCATTTTTCAAGATGAGCCTCATAAATATTTCATCTCTGGGTCTGAACCAGTTTAATGTTCTGTATTTTCTATCACAATGTTCTATTTTTCTACAAGAATGTACCTGAACAAACTGGTAAAATATATTTTAGTTCACAATAAGTTACAAATGCTATACAAGAAATGTACCCTCCATTAAGGTCACGATGTATATGTCCTGGAAAAATGGACAGTTGGGTCCTCCATTAGGACCAAGTGGTCACTTGGTTAAATGCTGAAACACATTCGGCAGAAAACACATTAAACGTACGCTATCCAACCATGTTCACAACACATTTCCAAAAAGTACATAGACAAAAACAATAAAACGAAGCACAACAAGTCCAGTATGGCTATAAATGCTGTTCAAAGCACTTGTTTGTGTTCGTGGCCAGGTGGCTTTATGGATTTGCAAATAAAAACAAGAAAAGGCTTCCGTAGTAGCCCAAAATCATGAAACCAGCACTTTTTGGGGACAATTGCCCCCCTTGCCCCCTTGTTAGCGCTTCCCTTTCACCATCCAATGTGTTTTGTATCTTGTGTATAAAACTAGCGTAACCATAGAGGCCTTGTTTGTAGACTGGATGTAATTTATATAAATATGCCATCTCATCTTTCCTTAAATATCACGGAATCAATCTACAGGTTGGCAGAAAATCTCTTCTAAAGCAAAGTCGATCTGTCTCTTATTGTGGCGTCATGGAGAGGAGTCATGACCTTACGAGACTAGCTCAATAATGAAAGGGGATGTACAAAGTGCTTATTACTTGAATTGTATTCTTTCTAATGCGTCTAATTCGAGATATTCTGATGTGTTTGTCTGAGAAGGGATAAACTTTAAAATAGGTCTTCAGCTCACCAGGTTATGAATTTTTATTGGTTTACTTAATTCCAGAAAATGGCAATGTGGCAAATATATATATATATATATATATATATATATATATTATTATTATTGTCAAGAAATATTTTATTATTCTATTCTACATTTTAATTTATTGATGTGAATGTTTGTTTTTGTTTTTGTTTACTGTACATAAATCATGTTCATATGCTGCAATTTACTATTTGATTAAAATAATGTTAACTACGATAAATTGATGTTAGGTTTCTTCAGAAAATAGACCCGCAGTGTAGAGTAGAAGCTTCTGCAATCTGCAGGAGATCTCTGGAAGATCTGCGGAAAAAAACCAGCAGTATGAAAAAAATAAAAAATAAAAAAAGGAGTTTCAGTTTCTATAACCTGTTGCATTGTGTAACCGTTTCCAAGATAAAGCAAAACACAGTTATATGTTTTGAATATAGATACAAATCTAACAAGACCCATTCTAAGTGATGAACAGCAAACATTTCTGTTTTTATTGTAAACATTGACCTTGTGTGGTCATTGAGGTCCTTTTGATGAATTCTTAAAAAAATAATTCTTCTATTAGCCTGGAATTTAATACTTCAGTGGAAACAACTCTAATTTATTTTTCTTTAATAAGTTTATTTTACAGTTTTTAAACATTGCACATTTTATAATGATCCCTAACATCACCGTGACGCTACTGTAGCATTGTCTACGTTTACTCCAACTTTTTTCCAACATACTTTGAATAAGCATGAGGCTTTAGTACTTTATTTTAGCCAAATCACATTAGGCCACTGGCTATGCCTTGGCTTTCCATGAGAGGTAAGTCCTAACTGAAATTGTGTGTCCTAAACTAGGACAAAATGTCTGAGCTCCAAACCAAGTATCTCTGAAGGCAAGCTATATATACTTTACTCATTTAATCCTTAACAGGCAGTCCATGTATGCCTATTTATCTAGCAGCAATTATTATTTTTAGAAAAGAGGTGCACTAATATGTAGGGTGGAGGAGAAAGGTCCTTCCCAATCATTTTGTCTTTCACTGCTCCTCCTGCTTTGACCAAATTATAGTAGTAAAACTTCATGTTTATGTAAAGTATATATTTTTACGTAAATTATTCTTTGGATTCAAGAGCTGGTCATTTTTTGTTATTACTGTTCTATGGACACATGGATACAGTGAAACGTTTAGTACCAGACACTGTATCTCCTTTGCATCCTTCCCATGGTACTGTGACTTAGCCCTCCATCCAGTCAGCCCAGTGGAATATGTCTCCACACAATTAAATAAAACATAAAATTGTTGCACCCTAGCACTTGGAGACATACTGGTCATGTTCGTCAAACTCAAGAGCTTGACAAAAAAGGTTAATGACTCATAGGGTAGGGAAAGATATAATAGGAGGTCAAGGGGACCCTCATTCAATTTCTACAAGTTAATTATTTACTATATTTATTTTCATTCCTATTTATTGTTTGGGGACTTGATGTGTTTACATTTAGCAAGGTTTCAGGCAAGGACATGTGAGGTAGCATTTAACTTGCTTGAGTTCCTAAATAATGTCACATGCCCAAACATCCCCATACATCAGAGTGAGCAATCAGAGCGAAGTAAAGACAAAAAAGAATTAAGTGTTATGAGGAAATGTTATAAGGTGATGGAGAAAATTTAGTTTAATATGTTATTCATTCAGCATGGCTCTGTGTATTTTGTTGGTGTGTCTATTTTTTACGTGTAATCATTGAGTATATATGAAGGCTATGGTATGGGATATGGTAGAAGAAATTTGTATGTTAATCCTGCGTTAGTCATCTGTAATCAATAATATAATTCCTGTCCTGTGAACCATGAATACTTCCTGATGAGCAAGATTTATTTTTCATATGACAGATATGAAGTATAGACTGCTATGCTATGTTTCTTGCCATGTATAATATGTGTCATTCACATACCTTGGAACTCCCTAAAGTAGGTTACCCGGAGCTCTCTTTCTTATGGGGTATGGACTATGGAAAGTGGGAGGGGATTGAGTGTGACCACGGGACGCTTGCCTGACTGGAGAAGGAAGAAACTGACCAAGAGATCCAGGGAAGCAGGACTTGACCAGAAGACCCTAGGTCAGACCTGGAGAGTTTTCAGTTATGGATTATATGGATTAGGTTATTTAGGGCCTTTATAACCAGGGTTGATCCCAGGTTCCCATGCTGGAGCATTGTAGGGCTGGTGTTATTTCTTGTTTTTGACTCCTGTCTCTGGACATTTTTGTATCCTTTTTTCTGGCACTTTGCTTGGACCTTTTACTATTCTGGTTATTGACTTTTCGTGGACTGTTTATGGTTTGGGGCGTTGTCTTGTCCTTGTAAATTGCACATTGGCCTGCCAGTTCTCCAGACATTGCTGTCATCTGCCTGTTCCTGTCAGTTTGGTGCCTGATAAAGACCAATACTGCAGTAGTCGGCTTGGTATGTCTGAAGCTGCCTTCCCCAAGCAGAGTATTGAGCTATTATGGGTCAATGCTTAGAGAGCCGCACCTAATATTGTACCTGCAGTTGTTACAACTTAGTTTTTAACTTAATACTTAAGAAATTTACACTGCTTCGGCCAAGTCTCTACCTTGTTTGTCTTGAGAGTATAATTATCAGATTAGGGGATATGTCTAATGCCCTCAACCTTTCCCCAGCTGTTGAGTGTTGGAAATATAACAGCCATAACATTGAAACAGGATGCAATACCCAAATAGTTACGGTTAATGCAGCGTAACAAAAGGGATTATACGGTAAATTGGTTGTTCGCAGGAGGTGTTGGTGTTGTGCTTTCAACAAATGTATTAAGCATGATGAAGAGCTATTCCTGACAAGTTTCTCCTGCAAGAAGAGCTGAGCTGGATCTCTTCAATCAGTAAGATTTATGTATTCTATGAAATTAATATGAAGTGTCATAAAGGGAGTTGTATTGGGGAGGTACTAAAAAGTCTGCCCTGCTTTTAGTTTTATTGAACCAGAGACTTCACCTAAAACTTTAAGTACTGAGGAGGGGTAATATGGGGCGGTCAGTAGAGTGCCAATTGCATTAATTACATTTTATTAAAATATTATATTAAAATGAAGACTATTACCTGTAAACCATGTTTGCAGTGCTGCAATTGCTCAGTCCTCACAGGCTGCCTGATAATGGTGAGCACGGTGCCCGGTAAAGCCCTTTTCTCCAGCAGTCCCACAGACCCAGCATGCTCATCCTGAGGTATGATGTCATTTCCCGACACTCACATGCAGTGCCTTTACCGGGCACTGGACCATAAGCGATGAGCGCCCTGCTAAGCCTACAAAGGTCGGTAAGCTGGGAGAGGCCCTTAATGTTTGTGTGTGTGTGTATGAGGCATGGAGTGAGCTTGTATATGCGAGTGTGTACATATTTATGGAAATGTGTGTATGTTTGAGATTATAGAAATTATGTGAAGTATATATTTTTTACCAACAATATTGAGTGTAAAGTTATACCTGCGTATTATACACAGGCGCGTATTATACTCAAGATTTTCCTGTATGGGTATTACATTTTTGCATTTTAAAATTCTGAACCATCTGAATCTTACTGTTGTGATACCGTACATCATTATTAAATGATCTTTGCAATGATACAAACGATAAAAAGTACACTTTTATAAGCGGCACCACGGTGTGTTCTCAGTGTATTGCTGAAACATTGAGTATTTATGAATAAGCATGAAATTAGTAAATTATATCAGTCAGGAAATTACTTTGGAATAATTCCCCAAAGAAAGAGTTGTTTGTGCTGCATTTTCTTAGGATGCAGGTGTTGAAAAAATCCACAGGGTCGAAAACACTGTAAATATGTTGGTATGAAAATAGGCAACGCTCAAAAACCTAGAGGAGCAGAGGAAAAAATATGTAATATTTGGAACAATGTAGTGCGTTGAAGGATAAGATGAAATGAAGGAAGAGGATGCTTTCCAATGAAAGCACATCCGTCATTGTTCTGTCCTTGTGACAAACACGCAATATAGATTTAGGTCTTTAATCATGTGTCATATATTAGCTTTGATAACTTTAAGCTAGACCTGTTTAGGATATAGCAAGTTTATTTTAAGAACAATTTCATGATTCCATTACATGTCCTGTGCTCATCTACCTATTTTAAATTAAAAATATATATTTATAATAAATAATATCTATGTGACTGATTGTTCCGTCATCAGGAAGCATCGATAGGTGGCTCTTTCTTATTGGGGAAAGCCTTGTTGCACTAAAAAGTGAGTATAGCAATTTGCCAGCAAACATCCCAATAAATAGTGAAATAAAGTGTATTAAAGGGCAGGGCCAGCCCTACAATGGAGCCGACTGGGGCAAATGCCCCAGGCGGCACTTTTGAAGGGGCGGCACTTTGCCGCCCCAAGCGCTTTTTTTTTTAAGCAGAGGAGAGAGAGGGGCGCCGAGTGGTTTTCGCTTACCCGCTCGGCGCCCCTCTCTCTCTCCTCTGCGGCGAGTCTCCGTGCTCTGCCACGGTGCCGGCTTGTAATGCTGAGCGCCGGAAGTGACGTCAATTTACGGCGCTCAGCATTACAAGCCGGCACCGTGGCAGAGCAAGGAGACTCGCCGCAGGACTGTTTAAAGGTAAGTACCGGGGGGGGGTTAGGGTAGATAATGGCGTCGGCGAAGTTTAAAATGCCGCCCCCCCGGCATCGGGGGGGGGCGGCATTTTAAACTTCGCCCCAGGCGGCATTAAGTCTTGGGCCGGCCCTGTTAAAGGGACAGTGCGATGTCCCTGACACCACTACTATAGACGAATGAACAAATGAAACTATTTTGTGAGTACTTTAATACGCATTCTTCCAAAATGAAAAATAAAACCCTTACCAGACACACTGTTTGCAGCTATTTTATGAAATCCATAGCAATGTTCCTCTCACTGATTGATAGTTTGAGGATTGGGGTCTAAACAAACCCTCTGTATACAGCAGAGCCAGATCTCATTGGAGATAAGAACATCATGTAGGGCGTTTAGCTGGGGACAGGGAAAGGGCCATATGTAAACAGACCGCATGAAAATGTAAAGTGCATATTATTAACAATATGTGCATTTCTGGTACAGAAAAAATGTATTTGCATATGTATGCTAAACATTTGTAATGTCATTATCGTATTTAATGCTTAATATCATAATGTGTAAGGTTTTAAACATATATGGTGTTTATTTTGTCCTTGTATTGCTTTGTATCAAGGGGATCTGGACACATCTTATTTAGCATAATTGAATCTAATTGTCTATTTTGGTATCAACTAGCTGCCAGAGGTTTGCTTTGACCTGCCCTAAACAAGTAGCAAATTTAAAAATGCAAATAACATTCACTATGAGAAAATTCAGAGTTTACGTTCACTAAATGTGTACAGAAGGTTGAGCCATTACCACGTGTTATTTGTCTATGTGCCCTGGGAGCTCAATTGCTTACTAGCAAGTATGGTTTTAGAAATCTCTTTTCTCATTGGTGTGGACTTTAGACTGCTCATTGAATCAACTCTATAGTTTGTTATCTTAGTATTATTTAAGATGAAATAATTTTACTTAATGCCTGTTTCTAAATACAATTTATTTTCCTGAATGTGTATAAATTAGTTTTTCCATGAATTGTTTCTTAGGAGTTTTTCTTAGGATCACACAGGATTTATAAAACTAACATGCATTAATTCCGCCTTAGATACAAATTAAAAAAAACTTATGTTATGTGCAATTTGCTCAAGAATTGTGTGTTTTTCTAAGTTCTGTTAGATTCATTTTTCAGTAAAGAAACGTGTTAATTGTTTATATAAACTATATGACAACTGGACCCCCACTTGTAATACAAATACACTGTAGAGAATTGTATGCCTTTCTGTTGCGGCATTACTGCACCCCTGCACACAAAGCAAGGTCCATAAGGACATGGTTTGATGTAGAGGAACTCAAGTCGCCCCCGCACAGAGCCCTGACCCTAATACAATTGAACACCTTTGGGATGAAGAGGATTACCAAGCCTTCTCATCCAACACCAGTGCCTGGCCTCACAAACGCTCTTTGGGCACAAATTCCCACAAATAAAGCCAACTCCATATTAATGACCATGGGTTTGGAATGTGATATTCAACAAGCTCATATATGTGTGTGAGGGTCCGGTGTCCACATATTTTTGGTCATATAGTGTAGAAGTATTTTTGACATCCTTAGGTGTGTTTGTAGTGTGATGCTTGGATCTATAGGACATAGGCAAACCTGCTGTACCTAGCACACAGCCCCATTAATGCAAATGGAAGTTTTGACTATGAATGAAACTATGAATGAAACAGCTGTCTGCCCATAACCTTCCCAGACAAATCATGTGATCATTTTTCCCAACAAATGCTTAGTTATCATGTGACACCAAAGATTTTTGTGAGTTTTCTGTTCTTATGAATGTTTTGGCCACTACTATGGTTTTTGGTTACCAGTATAAGTTGTGGTGTTTGGCTTTACGCGCACCTGTAAAAATACATTGTACGAGGACGGATGTTTAAGAAATATTGATATGACACAATCTATACTGTGCTATCGGTAATAAAGAAATAAGAACAATCCATCTTATAAAATAGTTTCCGCCAGACTCATTAGTTGTAGCGCAGGTGCAAACATTTTAAAGATTGAAATCGTTGATCCTGGAAGATTTCTGAGATTTAGTATGTGATATTACATTGTAAGCTTTCAAGCGAAAACAAATCCTTTCAAAAATCTTGTTTAAAAGAAAAAAAAACAGCTTTTTTTAATCATTTTGCCTGTTCCTAAAAACCTTTATAATATTGTTTCTTACGAGAATAAAATATTGAAAAATCTAAGTACTCTAAAAACTCTTTTTTTATAAATTAAAACTGAATGCATGTTTATATAATCCTCTCTCCACTAAACATGCTTATGTTTCTCTATGATTAAATAAACATATCTCTACTCAAATCATTCTGTGTGTGTGTTGTAAGTTGTAACCATGATTCAGACTGCAACGTTAGAGATTCCCACAGTAATCATATTGCTTGGTGCGGTTTGACAATGCAATCTAGACAATGTCCTTCCAGTGGGTTATTTGCCATGGCTTAAATAAGGATGGATAAACAAGGTAATGAAGCAACTTTCATTGAAACCCTGCATCATTGTATTAAGTTATTTATAGAGCACCAGCAGATTCTGCAGTGCTATAGCGATAGGAGCACTAGGAAATTAACAATAATTTTAAATATTATTATAAAATGAACACGTTAAGACATAATGGTGGAGAAGATGTTCCTTTAGAGCATAGAATCCCATTTTCAATGAGAACTTATTTCATCTACCAAATAAAGTCCTATTTGTTGTTTGTTTGTTTGTTTGTTTTTTGTATATTTGACTACTAAAGTTACAGGTTATGTAGTTATCAATTTGGGCTAGGGAAAACGGATTGTTGGCACATTTACTTATCATGACAAGTTGTTTTTTTGTTTTTTTCTGGTGTTCCCATTATACAACTTAAGTACCTGGGGCCCAACCAATTCAGTTGTTACAGATTGAGCGTTCCCCTACAAGGCTTAAGACTTGACTGGGCATTATAAGTGATGGTTAAAGGCATTTGTGGGCCTGGAGCGGAACATTTTGGTGTGACCTAATTATGCAATTGAGACAGAACATACATTTGGGAAGGGTATAGCATATGTAGATGACAGATGTGCCAATCTTATCTGCACACAGGCATGGTGGTGTTTTACTGCTCTTCTTTTGTGTCTGTGTGTCACAGATTGTAAGCTAAGAGAGGCAGGTGCTTTCTAAAATAAAACAAAAAAGCCTTAAAGTGATTTGGAAAATAAGGTAGGAAGGCGCACAATACACTAAGCAGCGGACAACAGCACTTGTTTAACAATACAGAGGAACACTAGAAGGTGCTCCAAAAGCTCCGTGCCTACCACTCCCTTACAACACCATTCAAATATGAAGTACTGGTAATATTTTATTTTAAAAAAACAATAGATCACGTCTGTAGGCCAATGGGTCTGGAGCTTCAGCTTAATCAGCCTCTATTAATACAGTCCTAATGTCCCATAGAGCTCAAATAATGCATTATAAAGCACTTTAATATGCAATTTTTATTTTAAATGAAACAAAAAGCTATGCAATGTAGAGATTATCAACTAATTTATGCACAAACCCGATTTGACTCTTCCCTAGAGAAATTTTTGTTTTTAGGCAAGACCTTGATTTCTAGGTTGAGGTTCATTTTACATGCATGACCTTATAAAAAATTCAGTCTTAATGCAAATGCAGTCTAAATGCATCTGTCTTCTTACTGTATTGTGTTATCGTAGCAACAGTATGCCTGGGTACCTGCTAATACAATTTGGTGGTGGCAGAATTCTTCCATGCTTATACTTAATTTACTGTGGGGAACATTAATATGATTTTTTTAGAATGTATTTGGTAGGGTTAAGGTCAGGGCTCTGTGTGGGTCACTTAAGTTCCTCCACACCAAACTCATGAAACCATGTCTTTATGGACCGTGTTTTGTGCATTGGGGCGCCGTCATGCTGCAACAGGAAAGAGCCTTCTCCAAACTGGGTGCACAAAGTTGGAAGCAAACAATTGTCTAAAATGTCTTTGTGTGTTGTAGCATTTATATCGACCTTATATATATTATATAGTCATCATGTGTTCTGGTAGGTAGCGTTCTCCTTGCATCGGCCAAACCCAGATTCATCCATCAGACTTCTAGATAGTGAAGTGATTCATCACGCCAGAGAACACTTTACTGCTGCTCCAGAATCCAGTGGTGGTGAGCTTAATGACCCTCCAGCTGACACTTGACATTTCACATAGTGATCTTTGACTTGTGTGCAGCCACTTGGCCATGGAAACCCATTTCACGAAGCTCTTGACGCACAGGGCTTGTGCTGATGTTGCTTCCAGAGGCAGTTTGGATCTCTGTACTGAGAAATGCTAGAGAGGATAGGTGATTTTTTATTTTTTTAGGTGCTCAGCTGCCCCGCTCTGTGATTGTGCGTGGTCTACCACTTTGTGGAAGGGCTGTTGTTTCTCCCGAAGACTTCCACTTCATAATAATAGAACTGCAAACACTGACTTGTGGCAAAGGTGGCACCCCATGACATTGCTACATTTTATATATATATATAATGTCCACATACAGAAACAGTAGAATTTTGGATTACCGTAATATGTGTCAACAGAATCTTAAGAGGTAATTTGTAAAACCGCCATCTTCCTTAAGGACCTTTAAGGGAAGAACATTTTAAATTATATTTGGTCAAAAGGCCAATTTTGCAGACTTCATAAAAAAGAATCCAAAATCTGAAAGTCATGTGACATGTGGGAATGATTAAGTGTCTGCTTCCCACATGACATGTGGCAAGAATTATATGAAACAAAGCGCACTGAGATATAAACACTGATCATGTAGTGTTGTGATTGTGTGTATAACAATATTGTTTTCGTCAGTGGTAGGTATTAAGCTGCCAGTTGTTTAACCCTGTTTTAACTTCACTCTTCCATTTTTTTGGAATAAAGCTAAAAAGAAATATTTCATTTAATGGATTTAAATATTTGCATTTTGAAACATCTGGCTTATTCTTGTGGTCATCGATTGAATTTGTGTGCACAAATAATTCATAATGTGCACCAATGGTGGATATTGCTACAGCAATTCAATTTACTTAGTTATTCTTATTGTTTCCCCATACATTTCTGTATGGCTAGGGCTTTCCTCCTTCATTATCTAATCCTTTTTTTTTTTTGGTATTTGGTATATTACCATTTATTTTTTGTTCTTTGGGTTAGTATAGTTAATGGAATCTGAATTTTATATTTTTTTCCGTAACATTTCATTATAATATTTTTTATAAAATAAATGTGTATCTTATATCATCATTTTGCATTTACAAATTCAATAAACAAGTTAAACATTTTGACATTTTCTGGAAAACTTTCAATTCGCAAACAACGATTTATATGGCGCATTGTAAAATAAATATTTTTCAGAGCCAAATATTTGAACAAAATTGCATTTGTTATTGTAAGACTGTATTTATTATATTTGGAATATGTACACTTACTATTATTAAACTGGCAATAAAAATGAGCCAAAAGTGATAAACAGGAAGCATTATCTTCATGTATTAATGACCTAAGCCACCTGGGATTGATTTTTTATAAAATTTCATATAAAAATCAAATACAGTAGACAATATAAAAGGTTAACTATTAAACAATGTGTTTTCAAATGTTATCTGTATATACGGTATATAATATCTGGAAAAGACATTGATGAAGCACTTTGGTTATTGTGGTTTGCAGCTTTCATGATGCTCAGGCTGCATATTCAACCTATAAGGGATAATAATACTAATAATAAAAAATACATTTATTGGTTTATATAGCACCTTCATATTCTGCAGTTCTTTACAGTAGGGTAAAAAGTCAGTTAATCTGAATTGGGTCACTGAACCAAGACCATGGGAGAGAATGGCGTTCATAGCTTGTAGGACAAGTGGGAATTCTGTTGTAAAGGGTATGTTAAAACTACACCGTATGTAGGCCGATCTAACTCACTGGTGTGTATTTTTACCCAGCATTTCCAAAAAGTTACATTATTTTATCGTATGTATGTGTAAATGGGGTTGTGGCATGCTGCCAATGTGCTTTCAGTAAAAGTGTCTGTCATTTCCACTAAAATTTTCACACCAGATTTTTCTCTTCCTCTTAAATACTTTCCTGTTTGGTTGCTTAATATAGATAAAGCACCATTCAGTTTTTCTTCATCTGAAAAATATTCTTCACAATAAAAAAATAAAATATGATTGTAGCTGTCGGCACTCAAGAACTGACCACTGAGTAAAGTGGCAAATGCCTAATGGACATTGCCCTTTTTTTAAATATTTTGGGTCACTACTAGAAGCTTTATTTTTCCATTTGTGTATTACCAAGTGCCGTATTTACTTCCATGCTGCCCTAGGCCAGCTCCCGAATCCCCCTCCATGTCCACCATGCTTACTCTGAGTTTCGGTACATAAAGCCATGCTATGGAGGCTGGTTTTTTTTTAAAATTCACAATGACCATTGTCTGTTAACACTGTTTTGGACCACTGTAATATAACCAAGTATTTGGCCAGATTTGCAAATCACATTGAAAGCTGCCAGACCATCAGCATTTCCCAGCTGCCTCTAGTAAAAGTCCAATTTTGTAAAAGAACTAAATAACCCATACACCAAATAACCCCCACACCAATATTCATGTAGTAAAATGCAAAATGGTTTCAACATGTAATAAAACAATGAAAATAAAATTTTAGGAATTCACATTTGGACAGACAAGATCTACTATCCAAAAATATGACCACCATTTCTAAGGATAGCCAAATCAGATTAATTGGCATTTATGATAACAATGAAATGCATACCAAAGCTTTACTGGCCTGTGTGCATTAGACCATCCAAAATCCTGGTCAAAACACTGGTGGTAATACATATTTTATGAAACAATTTGATAATTGCAGCTATGTAGTACTGTCTATTTATACAAATTCTGTTTATGCTAATTCTGCTAAGGGATTACTCAACACATCTGTCTGTAGAATCATGAATGCACATCATCAAATGTTGTATGGTTTCACACAAGGGAAATTACAATAAAAAAAACTTCTCACATTCTATGTCACAGTTTAAAGAGATCCCTTTAGTAAGCTCAGATCTTTAACAATGAATTACCAATCCAGATAAACTTAAAAGGAGTTAAAAAGCTTAAAAACATATACCGGTAACAAAAATGATTAAAAATAATACAATAAATTATATAATGTACAATCACATTGTTTATAATACAATAATGATAAAAAATGTTTGGGAAAACACTATAGAGCAGTCTGGCCCCAAACCCTCTTCCACAATTCCAACCTGTTTACTTGCTGGGGTAGAACATAAATGGAGAGCAGAAACCCGCATCCCCAAATTCAGAATGACCAGAATAACCCACTGAGCTGTCTATCGATAGACAGGCAACAACTGCGGGGAAAATAAATGGGGGGGGGGGAAACACTTGTTTAGTTGAGCGATAAGCATCAGTTGGTGGTCTAACACTAACTCAACTGACCCTCAACATTACTCACATAGAACAACTAAAAACAACTTGAGTATTATTCATTGACGTGTTGATGGGAATACACTCAAGCTGAATATTAGGGAGCTGTGGCTCAATGTATGCTAATTCATATCCTATATTTCATAACCTCTGCAGGTAGTATAGGCACACAGGGTGTTTTTGAATCATTCTGATATAATCCTCGTTCTCTACTGAATTTACTTTAACTACGGAAATCAGATTTAAACATAACTTCATCGTCTTTTGTTCTGGATAAAATAGAATGTGACACTCTCATTGCTGTCATGGGCCACATTTAATGCAAAACTTGTTCTCTTTTAGGAATCAATATCTTGTAGGGCCCTGGGGAATCAAATTCTCTTTCATACGTTCACACAATATAATATGTAATTATTGGGTTTTCTTTTATTATTTATTTTAATGTCCAGAACCCATATGTTTGTGATGTAAGGAAGTACCTTTCTATTTAAAATCTCAGCCATAAGAGCAATTACAGCCAAGAACAAGATCAAAGCTGCCTTGGTATTTCAAAAATGTACTGAGAATCAAAAACCATCAATGTATGAAAGAGGTTAAAATAACCAACTAGTTGTTTTGTATTTTTAAAAAGTTCAAACTTTTTTGGCTCTAAGATATTTAAACAATACTTTTATCATATTGTTTGCTTTGTTATAAAACATATTAAATCTGTCAATGTTAATTTGAAAAAGTCTACAGATAATCAAATAGCTCCTCCTAGAGGTGAATAGTAGTATTGCAAAGATATTTCATTAATAGAACCATCATTGTGTACTGTATGCCAACTGGCTCATGTTGATTAGGGGCTGAAATTCTTTATGATGCAAATACTGACATAGCCAGGTACATTGCCCCTGTATTTTGATTTGTGTGTATATGGTAACCTAAATGTTCTCTTAACCCCTTAATGACAAAGCGCGTACGGGCTCAAAATGCATTGTTTTCAATGGGTTTAGCGACTGCCCATTGTCCTTAAGGGGTTAAGGTGAATTCATCTTAACTGTCCACTTAAAAATAATCATAGAGAAGAGCTTAAGCCCCTAAAGGGCAAGTAATTACGTGGTTAATGGGTTAGCTCAACCAGTGGTTTGTGGCTCCACTTTGGTATTGAAGTGATACAATGTAACTTACACATTTCTTTATAGGTGATATGAGAGATTGCAACTCTAAAGTAACAACGTATTTACACTTGCACACACAATTTAGCTTTGTTGGCTCAGGAGGTGTGTCTTTGTGGGGTACAAGGTCCATGTAGCCCATTCAACCCAGTTTAAGAATAGCACAGCCCCTGGAGCACAGTATGGGGGTGACAAAACCCTTATGGCCCACTATTTGGGCCTGTAAGTTCATTTAGATTGGGTTGTCTCAGTCTGTAAGGGACGACTGGGCCCTGGGGCACAGATCAGGTACCTAGGTGCAAGCCGGGCCCTTGGGGGCCCATTAGTGCAGATTGGTGCCGGCTAGTGGAGATTGTGTGGCTCAGCAGCCCATGTGAGGAGGTTGGGGCAGCAGCAGCCACCGTTAGGGGTCACTTAAACCTACCTTACTGATAAGCCATGCTAAGCACAAATCAGCTTCAGTTACCCTGACCATCTCAAACACTCTCAAATGCATAATTAAACAATGTTGATACATACTGACCTGTTGGACTTTGAGCACACCCAGCTACATTGGTTCACACATCAGGGTGCCAGAACTTTGTTGTCAGAGAGATGGAGGGAGCAGAGCAATGGACTTATTCTGTCTGGGACAAGTGGGAAGGATCATCTCAATGGTAAGTGAATTTATCTGTTTGACTCATACAGGTTATCTTGATTTTACTTTATGCTGATTACTGATCTGCATGTTTCTGCCTGTGAACCTTTGGCAGGATACACACCAGCTCAGCTGCTGCAGTATATCTTCCTGGTGTATGTAATTCACTCTCCTTTTCTATCATAAGATCACTTTTGACCTATTTATTATTTACGTTTTATAATTTGTGAGACTTAATATACATGAATGTAAACTTTTAGCTTCACATTTAGGTAAAAATAACACCCGGTCAGCATCCCTTGTGTGGCTGCACTTTATTTACACACTAAACAAAAGTCAATCACTGCTGTGTGTAAATACTCTGAGTTGTTTTTTGTGTGTGCCTATCTGTGAATGTTGTGAATTGTATTCTTGTGTGTGTCTCGAGTGTTTTGTTCCTATGCGTGGTATGAGTGCCTGAGCAATGTTCCATCTAATTTTTCTTAGTTGGCGTGCGCAGAAAATTTCTCTTGTGCAAAAATTTTCACAGAGCACAATTTTTGGACGTGTGCGCTCTCTTAAAAAGCTATGTGCGCGCGCACAAGCGCACAGCTTAGAGGGAACACTGTGCCTGAGTGCTGTGAATTGTGAGAATACTGATTTGTTGTTGTGTTTTTGGGTTATGCCCATCCATTAGTCCTGTGAGTTGTGTTGTTGTGTGTGAGCTGTGTTCTTACATGTCTCTTTTTTGTGAGTGTAGGGAATTGTTTCCTTGTGAGAGCACTGTGAGTTGTCTGAGTGCTGTGAGTTTAACCAGGATTCAGTATGTCTGTAATTAGTGTATCCCTGTTTTTCTATGGACAGGTAGGGGCTCCTTTTGCATATTGTCTTTTGTTTAGTGTACAAATCAAGTTATCATATGCATAATAGTGCATATGTGCTATGTACGTAGATAATTCAAGCACGATATGGAGTTCAGACAGCACCTATTCATGTATTATGGAGCACCCCCTGCTAGTTATGGACGGACAAATAAATACTGCACCTAGGCACCACTAACCCTAAGCTTGCCCTTGCTCTCATAAGGGATGCTTATGGGAAGATCGTAAGGTGGGTTAATGGGTGGGGCAGTGGGTTGGACATGGGGTGGGCTGATGGGCAGGGCATGGGGGGCCATGCTTTATCCGTATAATGGGCTCCAAGATTTCTGATGGTGGCCTTAATACTATATACATAAGTTTATCCTGAACATCAGACAACGCTAAGCAACAAGTAAGGTTAGAGATTTTGCAGCACGTAGTATAATGGACAGATTAGATTGGCCAAATTAGCAAAAAAAACCAGTACAATTTGAAGACTTTTAATGTTCAACATAAACTATGTTTTTAAAGTGCTTTTTTATATCTTTGTACTATGATGATGAATTCATAGTAATAATAGAAAGATGACAATAATTATATGTTCTTTTTTATATATTAGTAACTTGTTGTTCCAGCCTTCTTTGCTGTGCGTGAATCACAATAATGTTAAATCGTGATAAAACTGCAAACGTCTGTATAAAACAAAATTAAAAGGGGAACAGGATCCATTAATAAATAAAAACATAAATGAGAAATACGTGAAACATCTTATTCAGCTCATTTAATGTGACCTTAGATTTTAGCCCATAAAGTTTCAAAGAAATTGTATTTTTATCTGTTTTAAAAACTTTTGCTATAAGACAGCCCCATTTCTTACTTTAAGGTAAAGGCCCCCTTCTTATTTTAGCATGACACTTAGTTTCTATATTACACATTTTCATTTGTTTTTATATCTATTATTCTTTTTCTGCAATACTTTCAAGATATTGTAGGATGGTATCTGATGAACTATATCTCTTCAGTTAGCCCTTACAGAAATTCATTAGAAGAGAAAATATCTATAACTTCCATTGGAGAGAACTGAAGATGCATTCCTACCAGAAAGACATGCGTGGAAGATGGAGATGAGGTGAAATTGGAATGCTATAATACTCCCTGGGTTAATAGATGGTCTAGGGCTACCCTACACCATTGTATTTTTTTCTTACATTTAACTTTTAAGTTCCGTGCAAGTTACTTTATAAAATGTATGCCCTCTTATAAACTTGGAAACAACTTGCATAACATTTAAAGTGTCAACTCACCTGCCCACCTGACTCGTCTGAGGTCACATGCACGTGTATACTAATAGCCTTGCTCAATGCATAGGTAAAAAGTTACCCTCTACTAAGTGAGGCCATGTGATTTTTTAACACTTCTGTGCTTACTCATTTCAGTGTTCACTCAACACCCTATGCTCTGACCCAAATGCATGTGATACTGAAGGCATTGTAAGATTCTGGAGAGCTCGCTCATTACATGCCTCTAGATTTAAGGTGGTGCTTCTGCAATGATCCTTACAGAAAGGAGGGTGGCTGCAATGTAAATGACTGCATTTTTTTCCCAACACAATGATATGTCCTGGACAATCTGAGACATTTAGACCACCTTGTAAGGATTTCAATATAAGTAGCTCAAGAAGGCAAAACAATAGTACAGACATGAAATGAAAATGGGTGCTGTAACCTTAAATGTGTCATTCCACATAGTTTTTTTTTAGACTTGTGTATTCATATTCGGGCAAACATGAAAATGAACACGAAGGGTAAGTTTTCGTTGTTCAGCCCGAATACTGAACATACGAACATGGCGGCGGCAAAGCGTATACGAAGACAAGACACACAACACAAAGAATCTTCATGTTCGTCTTTGTCTTCGGTTACTAATGTCCCTGGACCCTTCCCCATCTAGCCTACCTTATCTACGCAGCATCTCAGGGGTTAACAGGAGCGGAAATCCATAGGTTCGCCGTCAGGAGTTAAAGGGCTATCCGAGCGATTTTCTTTATCATAAAGCACAATATAGATTAGGCTGTACTCGTGAGCTCTTACCCAATGGCTCGATGTGGACTCCTTTATCAAGAGTAAAAGAGATCCTGCTAAGAATCCCATTTTTGAGATGAACAACTTCTAGCTGCTCCTGCATTTAAACACACTTTGGCTGAGTGATATTTCTACTTGTTGAATTGGTGTAATTGTACTATTAAAAACGTTAGAATTTAAACGACTGTCATTTTTGTAAAGTGCTAAATGGATGTAAATGACAGATTATAGTAGAATGTAATCAGCAGCTCCTCATGGCTGTTAATGGCTGTAATTTTCCGTTTATTGTTTCATTCAGTGTTCTTATTGTATGTTCTTAATGTCAGTTTAGTATAATAAGTAAAAACAGATTTTTGACAGTTTTTAAAATAATTGTACTATTTAAAAACCCATCCAAAATAATTTTTATGTGAAAGAGATACACAGATTTATTTTAGCTATTTGTAAATCTGCTTGATCACACATTGGGGCAATTTTTCTTAATCTACACAACAGCAATAGAGTGCTTCAACATAGTATAGAAAGATAAACAAGAAAATCTTCCGTTCTTTCTTTAAAAAACAAAACCCTAAACATAAAAAAAGAATCTAACACACTAAAATGTTATAGTTATTTATACCGGTCTGACATTCAGTGGAGCAGATGGAATTGCAACACTAAATGTTAGGGCAAAATTTAAAGTGGTGCACTGTCACTATGGTATAATGTGTTATTGATTTGTAGGAACTTGTTAGTGGATATAAATAAAAATACATGAAACTAAACTACATGATAACATCACAATTAATTATTTAAAGGTATAATATAAGCATGACTATTAATGTGTCGTCCAAATCCAGAGATCCATGGTGTTGTGCACTTATGTCTACTTAGTTTGCTTAACTGTAGGAAGAGTGTGTCAATCCTGTTTGTGCATTTGGCCTATGGATGCAGTTAAGGCTTACTCGGAGTGATTTTATTTTGTTTCTGATAATCTGTGCTGAATTTTGGCTTGACCACTGTTCTTGATTATTTGTGTATTGACCTCTGGGTGCCTTGTGACAATGTTTGTTCCAATTTACTAGTATACTGACCTAGTCGTTTAATCTATCTGCCCTGAACAGTGGCTGATGTGCCTGCTGGTTGGTATCTTTTACGCAGTTGGTGGTACCAAGGAGCATAAACTCAGGGCTTAACCGTTGGTCGAGGGGGTGACAGTTTCTTCCATTGATTGGGGTATTGGTACCAATATATATGTTCCACCTGTTAGTGACACCACCTTCTTAAATTGTAGGCGTTAATGAGACAATGCTCCAGTCATCATGAACACTTTACGCCTATTGCTTGTGGATAATTAAGTCACAAAGAACTGCTTAGGTTTTTTAGGAGTTTCTTACATTTATTATACAAAAAAACACAATATCTCAAAGTCCAAGAGTGTGCATTTTTGTCTTTCGCAGACACATATATTAGGCTACACAAATATAAAAAAAATCCTTACCTTATCTTTTTGAAAAGCTTAGTTATCCCATACTTGAGTTAATGCATTTTAAGATAAAAGAAACATTCACTTCATTTCACTGGTTTAAGTGGTCTCATAATTCTATCTTCAATCTCTGACTGTACAACTGTGCATGGTATATACAATCATACTTAAGGCTAACTACAAAGAAAAACAAAGACATTTGGCTGGGTGACACAGCATATAAAAAAAATATTGTCAAACTTTGAAAATTATCACCTTTATTCCAGACTTTCCCGGACCAGAAGAATCAGGAGAAGAACATCACCATAAGCTTCTCATCACATTACTCTCTGGCAGATTTCACCAGCAAGAAAGGCTCAGCTGGCTCTGCATGAGGCATGATTCAATGTGTGAGGGGATACTTAATGAGTAAACAATATCAAATACAGCGTGAACCCATGGTAATACACACACACACATATATATATATATATATATATATATATATATATATATATATATATATATATATATATATATATTTATGTGATGCCTGTCACTACTTAAGTGTGTTATATTTTACTTTCTATCTTTCTGTTCCACTAACCCCTTATCTCCTATATCTGCCCTCTTACTGCCCCTATTTAACACTCTCTATTACAGCCCTCAAAACCTGCAATACACTCCTCCATCTTCGCCACAACAACTGACTTTTTCTCTTGCCTCTTTATGTTCTCCTTTCTTTTGTCTTCATCTGCTTCTCCATAAACCAGGCCTCCTGGAGCCATTCTGCAAAAGGGTGTTGTCTCTGGGGACACCCTCTTCCAGATTGGAGGAATGGGAAGAGGCTGTCTCTGTGGCTCTTTGTTTGAAGTACTTTGGGGGCCACAATAATGCAGTTTTGCGGGAAAAGAGAGGAGCAGAAATGCTTCTCTTATTCTGCTAATCCATCATCATTACCCTGGCCTCTCAGAGCCATGCGGACAGCATCTTCCCATTCTTCCAATCAGAGAGACAAATATAGTATCCGCCCAAGGTGCCAAATAATTTTTAGTAACTATGCATGTATCGTTAGCATACTATTGGGTTCCATTACATGCAATAATTTTAAAACCAGCTATGATTATGTAACAGTTTCTCTTAATTGTAACCTTGAGCCATTATTTATATTTACTGTGAATGACGTGTGACCCTGGAAGACAAGCATTTGCTACAATATATATATATTTATAGCTCCCCTAGTTGTAACATACTGTATACTAGTTAAATATTTACTAAGTTAAATCTCCGTATGTTCTCCCAATAGATTG
The DNA here is from genome assembly GCF_027358695.1 of Spea bombifrons. NCBI lineage: Eukaryota > Metazoa > Chordata > Amphibia > Anura > Pelobatidae > Spea > Spea bombifrons. The sequence goes on from NC_071087.1 coordinate 152,519,392, forward strand.
TGACCTATAAAGGCACACATTCCAATGACGTTATCAGACATCTACCCACACTAAGTTTACTCTGAGGTTCATAAGATTTTATTGAAATAACTTGGTGAGTTGGATATTTGTCTGTATTAGGCAGACAGTGTCTCTTAGACATGGCATACAACACATAGAAAATGTCCTAATCTGACGTAAACAGTTTTATATTTATGTTGAAAACTGTTCCAATAAAAATAAGAACATATATAATACTTATACAGAAAGAGATAAGAGGTGGCACTTGTAAGGAAAGACAGAAATATGTTTTCAGCAAACTATGTGAATATTCTCGCCAGTAAAATACACAAACAAAGTGGGATAACTGAATTTAAAGTAGCTCTGTCTCCTAAAAAATAGCCTTTATGTTGTAAATAATTTTTACAATATAGATTCTAAGCTGTAATAAAGGTGCTCCACATTTATTGTATGTTCTGCTGGGAAGGTGGTCTAACCCATTGTGCTACTGACCACCAAAACTGGCGCTTCTTTGCTCAGTCTTTGTAATGATTTGTTGCTTAACTGGATCAGAAACCAGGAAATAAAAAGCCCAAAGCGCCCAAAAGCCTCATAGCAGACAGGTGAAAATCTAGTATTATACAGACTAGCATATTTTAAGTTATTTTTCCTTTATATGGCAAAAAATGACCTTGTTAAGTTATGATCCCATCCTGATCACTCACACACCACCCAATGATGGCCATATTCTACCCATGTTGTTGGTGTTCAGATAATTCAAGTGAAATGACATGTCAGAGAGGGGAATGAAATGTCATGGGACAGTGGAAGAATATACAGTACACTTATTTATATAGCGCCAGCAGATTCTGTACCTCGGATACAAAAGGGGACAGTTAAAATATTTAATAAAAATTAAATGTTAAATTAATAACAGTCTGTTAGAGGAGATTTTTTTAAATAGATAAGGTTGATCTGAAGCTAACTTTGTATGTAAGAAATAAAAATAAAGTTTAAAGGAAGGATACCTTTGAAAAGCAAAAAAAACTATAATTTTGTCTATACATGCAGTAAGACTCATGTGAAGCCTAAAAGATTAAAAAATGTACAATATATATACGACACAATAAAGGATCTATGATTTTCACAGTATCTTTCAAGGCATTACAAAAACCCTCAGACTGTTTTTAAGTAAAAGAGACGTGTTGGAAAAGCTGCTAAGATGAAAATGTAAGCGTAGGTCTCTCTAACATTAGAAAGTATGTGTGACTGAATTTATTGATAATTCCATAGTTTTGCATGTAATCCATAATACAGACTACAGACTTTACGGTGACCTTAATTATTACAATAAACATTTTTTTTTCTTTTACTGGATATACTGACAGCAAAGGATTTAGTCCCAGCAAACCAAATTTAGGGGCACCGTCTTTAACAGTTTATGCCAGGGGTGTCCAACTTGCGGCCCTCCAGCTGCTGCAGCACTACATCCCCCATAATGCTCTTTCAGGGGCTGGCTGAGGAGTATGGGAGATGTAGTCCTGCAGCAGCTGGGGGGCCACAAGTTGGACACCCCTGGTTTATGCCAATTTATTATATACAAACAATAAACCACAAAATTCTTTTTTTTTTTTTTTTAAATAATATTAAACTATTTAACATTTTCATAAATATGGTACATGGGTCTCTCACCTCCCTCTTTTGCTGTGGTTCCCAAAGTACCCAGTGAAGGAATCTAAACATGCATGGGATTGGCATAAAGCTCTCTGGAATCTTAGACAAGACCAAGGGCTGATTAAGGCCTTTACAGCAGGAAAAATGGGTAGACAAAATGGTCTGAATGGTACCTTATTTGCTTCGCATTCTAAATTTCTATGTAGTAAACTGACTAATACAATGTGACGGCCACCATTCAGTTGATATAGAATATTGTAATTATTCCAAGAAGATAATATGCAATTTTGGGGGTAAACCTTTAGGAAACAAGCAAAAAAACACAATTTAATTTGGGATACAATATACAATAGACAAAACCTATTGTTATATTTATGTTTTCTGTGATTTCTTACAGAATTTATTAGGTTTATGTCAAGTGTTGTGTTTAAATACAAAAAAAATGAATTTTCCCGTAACAGGCATATCATTTTTACCTAATGGATTCCAAATGTTGGCAGAAAATTCTACGCCTAACAATGACCCGTGATTGGAGTTTCCTTCACAATCTGCTTCCTTTTAAGTTATTAAGGACCTAACAAGTAGTGAAAATATAAATCAAAAAGCAGGAATTGTTTCATAACAATTTACTCATAATTGAGGTAGTCGAGAGCGTTTGTTTAAAAGACAAAAAGTGGACAGATCTGATTAATGAACATTTAAATTTTAAATGGAACTGGGTTGTGTAGTTAATTACTTTGAAGAGGAACATTGACCACATCCATGATTCACATGTAAACACACATGTCTGTCTTTTTAAAATAAAAATTCCTTGTACTGAACAAAATGTATCTTCTGTCTTCACTGTGCTTTAGGGACTCTGTATTTAGAGTTTTCTAATCACATTATTTCTTATGTTAAGATACATAATCCCTTTAACATATACACTAGTTGGGCATATGAGCAACTGGGCCACATAACAGGTCTAGCTAAAAATATACATTTGAGGAATAAGCTATTTTTGTGATGGAAACTATTCAAGTAAATCGCATCTTTTGTTTTCACAATGTGGGTTAAATTGTTCAGTTATTAGATTTACCTTTCAAAACATGTCACATGAACATGAAGTTTCATGGTTCATGTCAAATTTCTTGGTTCCTTCAGAAGCACCTGAGCAAATCAGTCGGACAGGAAATCAAATCTATCAGGAAATGTAGAAATGGTCAAAGTGTCCCATAAATGATCTCCCCAGAGAAGGGGACCGCAAGCCAGGATTATAAAAAGCCTTATCCCTACTCCGCCATGAGCTACTGAGTCTCCTGTCAGCTACAGTTGGTTAATGAGCTGCAGCTATCACAATGGTTGGACAGTGGAAATCAACAATAACATTAATACTGGCAATATAGAACATAAATATACTATTTGACAATAAGATTAGCACACAATGAGACATTTTGGTACAAAAGACAATGGCCAAGGAATTGTGAGATTCCAATCTATGCCCTTTCAATGAAATTTACAACTACATCACTAGACGCATAAGGCAAAACATTGTTAGAAAATGATCATGATGGACTAAAGAGTTAGACGCATAGGGATAAGCTGTTTACGAAAGCTTTAAAAAAAAAATATATATATATATAGACATCTCCTCAGGTGACTGATGTGAGGACACTCACAGGTTGTTATGATGTGTGATATGCTGAGTTCAACCTAGGACCTTGTGTTCAAGAGTTTAAGGACTTGCCACCAGGGAAATCACTTGACTGTTAGAACTTGAATGTCCGATATTATATATGTTTATATTTGGAATCTTTACATATATATATACCGGTATAAATATATTACATTTTGTAGTTTATTTGGCCATTGTTATCACATTATTCTAAAAAGCCAAATCTAACATCTGAAAACAAATTGAAGATACTGAATTTATTTTATAAAAACCATCACCTTGATCTTTAAAAATCACTGTCTTTTTCTGTATTGTAACTAAAAGACAGTTCTGAGGTAATGCAATGGTTTGAGAGATTAAGGGAGAGATTAAGGGATTAAAAATCCCTGTCAAGGTGTGTAGGTGGTGCGTGTATTGATTGAATGTGATTGCAGTCACAGATCTCCCTCAGCTCTTCTAGCTCTTCCGGCGGAAGACCAGACCACGTTGTCCTCATCACCTGCTTAAATGTGAATCTATGCCGCGCTGAGTTTTCCAGAGAGGATTTTTATTTTACCTGCTTCTCGATCATCTATTGCTGAGTTTTTGTGTGAGAAGACCAAATGGAAGCAGAACACGAGATAGACCAAGTCACAGGGGGTATTTAACTAGGCTACCTTTGCTCCTGCTCTGTGGAGAAGCATTTGCAGAAGAGCACAAAGTCTGCTAGACTAGATTGATATTATAACCTTAAATCGTAGATTACAGATTACAATATACAATGCCATCAAGCCAATTGTTTACTTTCATATTACCGATTGAAATGAAAAAAGTCTTGAATTTAACTATAAATTTTATAAAACTAAAAAAAGTCATATACTGTTTAACATTCCTTTAGTAAAAACAGACTTTTAACAGATCTACCCTGGCAAAAAGGACTATACAACATTTATTCACAATTTGTCATTAAATAAAGAAAAGCAGTATGTGAAGAACACATGTTGCCAAAACAAACCCATCGAGGGTCAAAGTTTCTGAGAATGTCTTTAAAGAAATCTGCTACAAAATACCGGTCATTATTAAATATTTAATATCACAGCATAACACAGCATCACAAACATTAGCAGTAAAAATGTGACATAATGAAAAGTAAAAATAAACACACTGGTATTATTATAGAATAAATAACATTATACAGATGTATAAAGAATTTATTGGACATTTTACATATATTTTACAATTTTCTACTGAGACGTTTTCAATCAGAAATCTTTTTTTATGCAATATCAAGGAGAAAAAACAGTGTATAACTAGGAAAAATAAAAAATCTCAGATGCTTCAGGGCTCCACAGATTAACGGTGACCATGGGAAAAAATCTAAGTGAATAAAAATTTCATCAAGTGCCCAGCGATATATATCATGCCACTGGTGTTTATCTTATCCTGACAGAAAGAACGCCTAGTACTTGAGGTCAAGTAGGAAATCTGGTCAACAGTGAACTCCAAAAGATGTTTCCCAGGGGTAGGTTGTAATTTTACATATATTATAAGTACTATTATATTTTATTTATATGGCACCAACAATTTACCTTCCATGTTTTACAGTACATGCAATGCATTTAAAGGGTCTGACAAATCTAGAACTGACTAAGACAAACCAATACATTAGGTAAAGAGAGACCTGCTTACATATATGCTTCATAGTCCATTAACAAGGTAACAGAGCCAAAATTAGATGCCACTGAGCCTAGGGGAGGACTGACACCATTTATCCTGGGGTGGAGGCAATGCCAAGTGAGAACATGCTTAATACACCATCTAATCCTATCTAACATATACTTTTCACAGTGAACTGCCTAACGCCCTTAGTAGTAGAGCAACCTTGTAGGGCAATCATCCCTTGCCCACCAGGAATTTCATTATAGTATGGTAAAGGGGGCAGTTGGGCTCAGGCATAGCTAGGCCTATAGCAGCTGTACTTTGTATTTGTTTAAAAGCCACTGTAAATGGAGTGAATGGTCCTACAGAACACTTTCTCACTTTTTTGTGCACCTCCTGCTGTTGAATAGCTCCAGGATATGATGTCACAACCCATCAACCAACAGCAGGTGCCATACAGACTGCCGAAGACATGTGACTGGTCTGTGCTACATAGACCTCCTCCCAGGTATGATTGGGCTGGGGAGGGCTATTAAGGAGCTTGCCATGACCCAGGACTTGTTTGTTTTTTTGTTTTTTTCTTAAAATAGATAAAACAGTGAGACAATTTGCAATAGCAAAGCCATTTCCAGTTATAAATTACAATCCTGTGCCCAGTATATGTGTGGAGCCTCCGGGCACACAGATTGGAGGAGTGGGGGAGGGGCTGTCCCTGTGGTGCGTGCCATGGCTCTGTCCTTTTCAAAGAACTCCAAGAAGTCAGTATAACGTAGACAGATTTGCAGAGAAATAGAGGTGCATCATTTATTTTTCTCCATAAATCTGTATAGTCTGTATATTCTGCCCCCTGGAGGACTTCTGCAAAAGGGCAGAGCCATGGCACACACCACAGGGACAACCCTCCCCTGTTCCTTCCTTTTGTGGAAGCACCCCGGGAGGACTGGTTAATGGATACCAGAAAGAAGCGGACAAGGAAGATAAAAGACAGAAGAACAAAATAATTACAAGAGCGGAAGTGCAGAAAAGGAGAAGGGGAGAAGACATTGACAGTAACAACATAAGAGAGATTGTGAGAGATAGTGTTAGAGTAAGAATATGAGAGAGAGCGAAAGCAATGAAGGTGACAAAATGCAAACAAAAATTTGGTTCACCTTTTGCTTCCTTTTCAATTGTTTTATTGGGGGTCCCTACTCATTTTTGGACTTTCGTACATATTAACAAAATTGGCAAACTTTGTTAAAATAAAAATTCATACAAATTCAAATTATTTCTCCTAGCATGCTGCTGGATGTGTTAATCTATCAGTGTGGTGCTGCTGTTGCTAGTGCTGGTGGTCCTGCAATGCAAAATCTAGTCTGGATTCCCTAAGATGCTGCTGTAAGGTGAGTCCAGGAGGTGCAAGAGACATCCCCCATTGACACTATTGCTCAAATTTTTGTTTCTGAATGAAAAAAACCCTCCGGATTTTGTCTGAACGGAATGGTCAGGCATCAAAATTTGAACGAGGCAAAAATTAAATAAAAAAATTGGCTGAAAAGTGTATCTGCAACCAAAAAACAACTTAAACTTAAATTTTGGTTTGTCTACTGGATCAGTCACATTTGGGATCCACATTATAACTAAATTGATCTACGACATAACTGATAAGCAATGGGGGTTGAATAATTTTGTAACTATATAAATATATACTATATATATATATAAACTATATATAAAAACATTGTTACCTGCGCACTATCCCAAATCCCTATGCTTATTTAGACAAATGGGGGGTTTTAGTGTCACTCCAATGGCTATTTAAAGTGGAAGATCGTCTGCCTCGTCACGACAAACCTCTTAGGCGAGTCCTACACTGAACCCCTACACGCTTATTAGCCCTTAATAGGGACCACATGGGATGGGCGGCAGCATTTGTAACCTGGCTGTGAAATACAAAATTGAAATACAAACACACAGAAAAAAGCCCTGCACTCAAACGCCCATCACTCTTGGGCAGCAGCAATGGCTATAATATTCATCTATACTATATATAAACTATATATATATACACCGATCAGCCATAACATTATAACCCCTGACAGGTGACGTGAATAACACTGGTAATCTTGTTATCATGACACTTGCCGGTGAGTGGGATATAGGAGGCAGTAAGCGAGCATTTCATCTTCAAAGTTGATGTGTTAGAAGGAGGAAAAATGGGCCACGTTAGGATCTGAGTGACTTTGTCAAGGGCCAAATTGTGATGGCTGGACAACTGGGTCAGAGCACCTCCAAAACTGCAGCTCTTGTGGGGTGTTCCCAATCTAAAGTGGTAAGTACCTATCAAAAGTGGTCCAAGGAGAATAAGATACATGTTATCTCATGATAAATCGTAGGTTATAGATCCATAGATATAAATACTTATAGTCTAAAGAGATTCTGATTATGCCGTATATGCTCGATTATAAGACGAGTTTTTTTCCAGAGCAAATGCTCCCAAATGAAAAATACCCCTCGTCTTATAATTGGGGTCGTCTTATAATCAGACCTCAACTAGGTCTGACTATGAGACTCAGATCCAGATCCCCCGCAGCGATGCAGGGGACCTGGATCCTCTTGCCCCTCCCCACCACCACTTACCGGTACTTCTGAGTCCCCGGTGCTTAGTCCGGGCAGCGTGTAGAGCTCTACGCGATTTGCGCAAAGCTCTACACACTGCCCGGACTAAGCACCGGGCAGCGCGTAGAGATCTACGTGATTCGCATAGACAACTTCCACTGCAGCCGGGAGGAGGTGCGGTTAGCAGCGGGGGTTGTCTGCGTCCATCGCGCAGACCTTCCCCGGCTGTCAGAGATCAGAGTTCCCCGTGATCTCTGACAGCCGGGAAAGGTCTGCGCGATGGACACAGACAACCCCCGCTGCTAACCGCACCTCCTCCCGGCTGCAGTGGAAGTTGTCTATGCGAATTGCTCAGAGCTCACACAGTGCATCACAGTTAGTTCTGTATGGGGCTGCTAAGGCAAACAGCGTGATGCTTTGCTCTGCTGGGAAACCTTGGGCCCTGCCATTCATGTGGATGTTACTTTGACACGTACCACCAACTAAGCATTGTTCCAGACCATGTACACCCTTTCATGGACACGATATTCTTTAATGGCATTGGCCTCTTTCAGCAGGATAATGTGCCCTGTCACTCAAAAATGGTTCAGGAGTGGTTTAAGGAATACAAAAACGAGTTCAAGTTGAACTGGCCTCCAAATTCCCCAGATCTCAATCCAATCCAGCGTCTGTGGGATGTGCTGAACAAACAAGTCTGATCCATGGAGGCCCCACCTCACAACTTACAGAACTAAAAGGAGCTGCTGGTAACGTCTTGATGCCAGATACCACAATTATAATGTTATGGCTGATCGGTGTATATATGTATGTATGTATGTATGTATATATATATATATATATATATATATATATATATATATATATATATATATATATATATATATATATATATTTACAATGTAAGACCTACTTAATAAGTTACAGGCAATACTTTTGTCACCAATAAATTCTTGTCCCATATTCCAGAAAAACAGTAAATCATGTGTCAGTATTCTAGTAGTCTGCATTCTTAGTTTTGAACTGTATCTCTGCAATTTGCTATGCACTTTTCTGAAAGTATGTTTGAATGCATACATCTGATTTATAATTGAAAAGAAAGACTTTAGTATTAGTTTGCCAAACTACATAACAATTTCTCTTTGATGCAGAGCAGAGGCCAAATTAAGCTGCCAGACTTTTATTAGCATTCAATGTTCTATTATGATGCCAGAGTCTTGCACAGTAAATATCGTGTCTCTGTGACCATGACCTTTTAGCCACTATATCTTCACTACATTTATTAAGATTGCTGTGTTTGTTATTTAATATTTTCTAATAATACACTGCAGCTGACCTCGTTGGTTTTTCAGTCTACATTTTGAATGCGCTGCTATAACATAGCAGTGTTGTTTTAGTAAAATAGTGTGAATTCGAGAGTGGCGGAGAACTCGAAACTGATAACAGAATTATGATATTTACCTACTCCACACTTCTGAATAAATTAAACAGAGTTTTAAGTTACTCCTAGGCTGTTTGAGCCTTTAATTTTGACACAGGCTTACTTGCATCAAATATTTTACGTAGACACTTGTTAACCAGGAGTGCAAATAAATGTAGAGTTAATTTACTTGGCATTTTTTGTAATTTTGTCAATATCTCAATGATTGACCCTGAGTGGGTCATTTAGTGCTTTTGAGACATTTACAGTGTAAATGTAGAACTGCCATTTTCTATTCTATGTTGCAGTTCTGAATACTAAATAATACCTTTCTAACTCTGTTTATTAATAAACATTTTTTCCATCTGTACTGTACTCATGCTTGACACTGTATTTTAGCCTATGTGTTAGAACTGTTCATCAGATATAAATAAGGTAATCCATTTACAAAATATATTTCTGTTGTTGCTTAATCCTACCACCCATGAGCTACTAAACATTTAGATTGCTGCGTTTCCTCCAGTTACCAAAATTCTTATAACAAATGTAGGGGCAACCATGTAGTGTGCTGGAAAATATTCCCATTCTCGCATTTGAGGGGAATTGCATCTGTATTGAACACTTCATGAAATTTAAAAAAAAAAATATTAAACATCCCAAAGTTTGCAAGTAAACAAAACAAACTATCAATATCAATACGTCTAAAACAATCTTGCTTTGAATCCCAGATTTGTAGCATTTCCAATGTACATTTATGATGTACGTGAAAAGGAATGCCACCATGATGTTCTGAAGAGAATTTCCTTGGGAGATGGGAATTGCAATCTTACCCACAGATGTTGCAGTGTGTCATATTTCTAAAATAGCTGTGTGTCTCTTTTAAGGAATGTGTCATAGGTAGCACCATCACAAATTTAGAGGTTTAGCAGTATTAACTCATTTATCGATAACATGAGGGGAACCTATAGTACACTAATAAGCAATCTTCCTTCTACAGCACAAAGGAAATAGAACAATTGCGCATTAAACACGGGGTAAGCTGGCAATTGTCCCCTGGCTGGCCCACTTCTGGAAGCGTGAGAAAAGTGGGGTCACGTAACATGTGAGCAGCTGTAAGGAACAGATCCAAGGTAAATGTGTGATTATGTGATGTAGTTTTAATGTAAGTGTGTTTTAAAAAGAGTGTGTATGTGTGCTAGTGTATGTGTGCTGGTGTGTATGTTGATGTAGAGAGGGTCCAGGAGCCACTCAGCTGTACCTGACCACCAGGCCAGAAAATGTCAGCCTTCCCATGCATAAAACTGAGCCACAGCTAATGGTGTAGCATTTGACCATCCCCTTTAATGAACACCAGTTTGGCATCAAAACACACATTTCAAAGTTACCATCCCTATAACCTTAGAACCATCATAACTGTGTGATGTGTAGTGTGCACACCTGACAAGCCTCTCTATCCATTTCAGAAACTTTTTATGAATATAGATGCCTTTGCATTGGTTAAACATAAGCTTTAGTATCAATAACTATGATAGTCATATAAATGGTAATCTTTAATATTGTATGCATGTTTAGTATCATTAGGTACACGTGTATCAGGAGATCATTCTTAGGTGAGAATGGCATACAATTCCATGTCTTATTGGCTGTCCTGCTTAATTGATTGATTATTTAGGTATTCCATTTTCTGCATTGTTATCAATCCTTTGATTTCGATATTTCTATATTGAAATATTAGAACCCTGTTAGCTATCCTTCCCTCTCCTAATGTGTCTGTGATTTTATTGCACAGTAATTAATGCATGTTCTGTGTGTAACAAACTAACAGCCTTATCTGAAACCTGGCTAACCTCATGTAACAATGCCTCTCCTGCTGCTCTCTTCTATGGTGGCCTCTACCTCACCCACACTCTGAGACCTGATGACAGAAAGTGTGGTGGTGTAGGCTTCCTACTCCCTTCAACTTGCACCTTTCAGCTTATTCCCTCTCCTCCATCACCCTTTCTACTCATTTAAGGCTCATGCTGTGCAGTTTTTTAATCTCATCTCTTTATATATTGCTGTCATATACCATCCCCCTGGCCATACTAATATCTTTCTTAACCACTTTCCCTCATAGCTTTCCCACTTCCTCTGCTTTGATGTCCCCTCCATTATCCATGTAGACGTCAGCATCCCAGTATACACTCCTTTGAGTCATGTAGCTTCTTCCTCTCATCAATCCTTTACCTCATCTTTTGAGCTCACACAGCAAATTCATTTTCCTCCTTGCAATGATAGTCACACCCTTGACCATATTTTTTCTAGCATCTGCTTTCTCATGTATTTATGTAATTCCCCTTTCCCTCTCCCTGACATCACCTATCCTCCTGATGTTTCACCTTGTTTCTTACTCCTATCCATTTTACCCCAACAACCGCATCTGACCAGAGACCTTAGCTCTCTCAGTTTCCAGAAATTCTCAGCTGATTCCCTGTCTCTTTCCCATCTCAAACATGTCATGACCGAACCTTGCTACATCTCTATAACTTCACCCTCTCATGTTCTTGAGAATGTAGCCCCATCTACTACTCACTTTTCATGACACTTACGTTTTCTGTCCCCCCCCCCACACGACACTGACTTGATATCTTCGATGTTGTTCCTGCACTGCTGAATATAATGTGAAATATCTGTACAGTCCTCCTGCTGCCCTTGTCCTCCCTTTGACTGCGCCCTCCCATGCACTAAACTCTTCTTTATCTTCTACATTAAACCAATTCTCTCTTGTTGCTTAAGATGAGGTTTGTGCTCTTCTTCGTTCCGCTTGTCCAAACACGTCCCATCTCATTTTACCCTTTCTCTCTCGTTTACTTTTTCTCCCTACATACATACATTACATTCTCGACTATCCTTACTAAAGTTAGTAGTGACTACTCACTACTAAATCCAAAGGCCACTACTCCTATGCTAATCCTAATGGCCCTTTCTGCTGCTTTTGACACTTTTAATATCACCTGTATGCCAGACACCTAGATCTACCTATCCTCGCCTGATCTCTCTCCCTCCCTCTTAGATCATGTAATTCACTGTCTTGCCTCTGTCTCTAACTAGATGTCTGCACAATTTCTAAAACTCAACCTTTCCAAAACCTTTCTTACTTTCCCTCTGCAATACTAACATTCCCTCAACAGTTTCTCTCAATGTCAATGGTGCAATCATTTCCCTATCTGCCCACGCTCGTTCCCTTGGTGTCTGGCCTCTCATTCACCCCACCATCCAGTCTCCATATTGCCCACATTTGTCCCTTCCTACTTTCCTAGCACAAAATGCCACAAGGCTCTTGCTGATGTCTTCATTATTGTCTCCCGTCTTTACTAAAAATTGTAACCCTTTCTTAGCTGGTGTCCCTCATACCCATCTCACCCCTCTACAATCCACCATGAACACTGCTGCCACAGTTATCTTCCTTACACATTGCTTTAGTAACACCTGTCAGTCTCTTCACTGGCTGCCATTTCAAATTCCTGAGTCTTACTCTTCATATAGGTTCCCCTACTCCTTACTCATCTCCAAATACACTCTCACTTGGTCTCTCAGCTCATCCAATGATCTCTGTCTGTCCTCTACTCTGATTACAGGTTCTCATATGTGCTTGCAAGATTTAATAAGGATTGCCCATATCCCCTGGAATGCCCTCCCTGACCTTTCCATCTTTCCATCTTTCCGCCTCCTTTCTCCCATCTTTCTTTAGCTCACCTACTGCCCTCATTGGTGGAGAGGCTGGAACAGCTTTGTTCTTGGTATCTGGAGTGACGAGGTGGCATCCTGCTTGTATGAGACATCTTGAGTTTCCTATCTAAACCCAGTTTAACATTCATTCCTTACTTGAACAACGCCAAGGTGTGCAGTCACCTTGTGTCCTTGCTACATTTCATTAACTTACTTGAACCTGCTTGATCTCGCGTGACCTCTTGGCTTTTGACATTTGGCTTGCTACCAGGGTTATTCCGATTATCTCCTGCTCCATGACCTCTGCTTGTTGACCCTGCGTTGTCTGCCCTAGACCTTCTGGACAAACCCTGTAGCACGAGGGCCATAAATGTCACATTTTGGGGTCATAAGCAGAGTGATTTATTTTTAACTGCTCAAACCCCAAAACCAAATCATAAAAAGAAAACCTAGCTCCCAATTGGAGCCCTCTCTAACTAAACTATGCTGGCCCAGACTTACCAGCCTAATCACCCACTAACTTGACCTCTCAGCCAGACCCAGCTAAGCCAGGCTCTGGAAAACCTCCCACAGACAGCACACCACAGGTCCAGGTAGGCAATGCCTCACTTGGCTCAGGGATGGTCGTCTTCTTCAGGGCCTCTCTTTGCCCTGGGAACATAGGGAAACTTCTTTTTCCCCCAACAGTCTCTCTGGTTATCAGGCTCCAGAGGGGTTTTAATGCCCAGCATCTGTGCCTGATGTAGGCCCCATAGGAATCCCTGACCGGATCCTGCACACTTCTAGCCTTCTGGAACAGCCGGCATGGATTTTCCACAGAATGGGGGAACAGAGCACTGGCCCGCCCTGCTCGCCAATTGCTCCACCCCAGGGACCCATATGTATGATCTTCATAGCACCTGTGTCCAAATGCCATGCTAATCATCTCCCTGGGGTTAGCAGCCTCACAGTCTCTACACCTCCTGCCTCATAGATCCCAACCTAGTCCCTACATGATTACTTTTCCTTCAGGGAAACATCTGATATCTAGGTGAGTGGAATGTTATTTGGTTTAGCTCACTTCTTGCTCAGGTTCTGCTGACAAACTCTGCAAAGTCTCTTAGGTCTTGTCTTAACCTATCTGTGTTTATCCCTGTTGGGAGAACTTGTCGCCTTCCTTCCTCCCATAAGGAGCAGTAGAGGCAGATCAGCCCTGAGACGTTCCCAGGTGTGACCATAAAATCGAAATGTGTGAGTTTGTAATACATATATACATTGGTTATTTTAGTCAGCATGTATAGAACTGTAAAATATACAGAACTCTTCAAAGAATTGCTGTAACTTCCCTTATTTCGTTACTTTTCCCACTAATAAGTGTTAACCGTAATGTTTAGAGCTCCTATTACAATTAGCCTCTGGCTTGTTCATTTATCTGTCTATCTATGTGTAAACTTATATCTGTACATTTCTGCTACTGGGAAAGGCTGACACCACTTGAACTGAGCTATTAAATAATGTGATCAGATGATCTTTGCACTATTTTGTCGTCTCTACTGTCAAACTTAATGTATTTTTTGATTAGATAAATAAAATAATTGACCAGGGGGAGATGTTAATATTGCGTATCTAGATTTCAGCAAGGCATTCACCACTGTCCCTCATAGGAAATGTAAAAGTAAATTGCAGTCTTTGTGTTTGGATGTCAAAATTTTTAAATTTATAAAGCAATGGTTACGTGACAGGAGAATGTTGTAGTTAATGGTGTATATTCAGAGGAAGGACTTGTTACTAGTGGGGTACCTCAGTATTGGTACTTGTCAAGCAGAGACTGTGATTGGGTAATGCAGGGGTTTGGCATGGGAAGGGTTAACCTAGCCAGATGTGTTTTACAGCCAACAACTCACCCTCTTAAGCCACACAGACTGACCAACACCTTGTACATACCAGAGTTACCATTAGTGGTAACTCCCCAATGATATGGAATTTAGGGTGATGTCTTCTATGCTGGATTTGGCTCATCTTGATGACACAATAGGGTCTGTCAATTGTAACAGATGTATGTTAAAATGTAGTTTTTCCAATAACACCCTATGTGTCTGGTTGGCGATAGATAACCATAACAGTACCCATACGTTTTATTATTTCATTAGTGATATTACAGAAGGTCTTAATGGTATGGTATGTCTTTTTGCAGATGATACAAAGGTCTACATCAGGATAGAAAGATGCACCCCATGATTTTATTTGCCTTAGCAGCAGCTGCCTGACACTGGTCGCTACAGGTAAATTTACTGTTAACTAAAACTCCTAAGTCCTTTTCCATGTCAGTCGTCCCGAGTTTTTTCCCATTTAATACATATTCCCAGCCTGGATTTTTCTTCCCCATGTGCATAACCTTACATTTATCTGTGTTGAACCTCATCTGCCACATCCCAGCCCAAGCCTCCAACCTAGTTGGAGTAAACCTTTTTTTTTCCTGTGGGGTAGTCTTATTGTCACGGACCAGGTGAACAGGTCTGGTAGGAGCCCAGGTGCAGGGGATACGAGGGGCTCCGTCTGTACCCCATGATGCATGATGGTTTGGGGTTGTTTCAGACAGGCGTAGGAAACAAGCCACAGACAGAATATGCAGTTAATATCTGTATTGCAGATGATGGTACAACAACATATATATATATATATATATGGAAAGCCTCTTGGCTGGAAGCCCGCTGGCGGGGCGCACAGATAGTAGCCACCTGGATGGGGCACACACGGCAGGAAGCCCTCTGGATGGGTCACACACGGCAGGAAGCCCTCTGGATGGGTCACACACGGCAGGAAGCCCTCTGGATAGGGCACACACGGCAGGAAGCCCTCTGGATGGGGCACACACGGCAGGAAGCCCTCTGGATGGGGCACACACAGCAGGAAGCCCTCTGGATGGGGCACACACGGCAGGAAGCCCTCTGGATGGGGCACACACACGGCAGGAAGCCCTCTGGATGGGGCACACACGGCAGGAAGCCCTCTGGATGGGGCGCACATGGCAGGTAGCCCACTTGCAGGGTACTCAGCTTGGGAGTCTGCTTGCAGGGCACTCGGCTTGGGAGTCCGTATGCAGGGCACTCGGCTTGGGAGTCCGCTTGTGGGGCGCTGGCCGCAACTCAGGAACAGATCAGGTACAGGATCAAAAACAGGTAGTCCAGAAACGTTAATGTCAAGGCCCAGACTGAAGGGCTGGGCAGGTTTATAAAGGCTGTGTAATCCAGGAAATAAGGTGCACCTGGACATGGCAATAAAGTCTGAGTGCAGCTGGACATGATAATCAGGTCTGAGTGCTTCAGAGTGGCAAGGGCGGAACGGAAATGAGCAGCACAGAGTTTAAACAATTCCAGACGGCGAAGGGTTGAACGTTACACTTATATTCAGGCCTTTCCTTTTATTCCTAAATTACTTTGTTAACTACAAATTTTGTGGGGTCGTCTCATAATCAGCAAATAATTGAGCAAATCTGGTATTTCTGATGACTTAAAGGTAAGCAGACAATGCAATAAAGGCTCAGGAAAGCAAGCAAAAGGGTGCTTGATTATATAGCAAGAAGCATTAGTAGCAGGCCTTTACCTTGAGTGCTGGTGTTCAGGGACTAAAAGCCCCTGAGAGGTGTGCATTTTTCAAATTGGAATTTTGACATGTTAAAAATTCTGTCCACATATCCTATTTTGGGTATCTTTACCCCATCAAACCAAATATTTTTGAAAACTAGACACCCTAAGATATTTCTAAAGTTGGTATCTTTACCCTTTCCATGCCCTAATTTTACCACCAGCCTTTGTCAAACTTTATGGTAGTAAATCTTTTTTACATTTTTTTCACACATGTTGTACTCCAGGTATAAATTTACCCCTTCTGGTATATGTCACTTCCAAACAACACCCCAATATGTGTTCATCAACATCTCCTGAGCGCAGTGATATTTGGGAGGTAAAAGGCCACCTTTGTTCTGTGTGTATTTTTTGCCATTTAAACATCTGGTCACTCTGTGCCCACTTCCCATATTTGGGACATCTTTGAAGCCGGCCAATTCAATTTACCCCATCAAATCATACATTTTTTAAAACTAGGCACCCTATGGGCATTTATAATGCCAATATTTTAACTCTTTCCATGCGGGAATTTTTGTAAAGATATAGAATTGTAGGACTTGCTAATAAAAAACTTGTTACCATATTTTTTTTAAAAAAATTATACTTTTTTAAAATGTATTTTTTTACTAATCACACTGATTAATGAGCTGGGCTTCATTGACTTTGCATGGTTGAATGCAGTACTTCCTCACATAAGAAAAAACACAATAGACTTTCACAGCAGATAAGAACCATTCAGCCCATCTAGGCAGCCCATTTTTCCTGATGTAAAGACTAAGACCTTAATCAGTTCTGGGTCTTGTCTTAGATTTTTTATGTCTATCCATGCATATTTAAATCACTGTATTAGCACCTTCCACTTATGTTGGGGCGTTATTCCATTTACCTATCAACCTCTCCATACAACTTCCTTACATTACATCCAAGCCTCTGACCCTCTAGTTTTAGATTATGACATCTTGTTCTAACATTTCTCCTCATCAAAATACACTTTTACCCAAGTACTAAGTCATGTTTTGCAAAGGGGTCAAATACTTACCGTATTTGCTCGATTATAAGACGAGGTTTTTTCCAGAGCAAATGCTCTGAAAAATACCCCTCGTCTTATAATCGGGGTCGTCTTCTTATCAGACCCCAAAAAAATGCTGGCGCCATGCTGCTTACCGGTCGCGAGCAGCGTCTCTTCTGTTAGAAGCAGGGCAGGAAGCTTGCAGCGTCCTCACAGAACTCTATCTCCCCCCTCCCTCCTCTGAGGGCGGGGCCAGAGAAGTTGCTACAGCCGGTCCCCTGCAGAAGTCTGCGAGTGGGAGATCTGCAGTTCAGGTGAGGGGGTGGGGGAGGGTTTTTGAGTATGTGTGAAGTGTGTGTGATTAAGGGAATGAATGAGTATTTAAATGTTTGTGAATGAGTGTGAGTGTGTGTGTGATAGCATGGATGTGTAAGGGGGGTGGGGGTTGTAGCATGGCATATGGAGGCTGTAATCCCACTGCTATCATCCCCAGGTTCCAGCATGTACTGGCTGCCTTGGCTTGATAGGAGTGTGATTGCTGTTAGCAGTTTGATATATATATATATATCAAACTGCTAACAGCAATCACACTCCTATCAAGCCAAGGCAGCCAGTACATGCTGGGTTAAAAGGCATATCATGGGGCTGAGTGGCATATAGGGGGTTAAAATGCATTTCTGGACCTCCAGAAATGCATTTTAACCCCCTATATGCCACTCAGCCCCATGATATGCCTATATACCTCCAGAAATGCTTTATACCCCCCTATATGCCACTCAGCCCCATGATATGCCTTTTAACCCCCTATATGCCAGAGTGGCATACAGGGGTATAAGGCATATCATGGGGCAGAGTGGCAAATAGGGGGGTATAAAGCATTTCTGGGGGCAGAGTGGCATAACTGGGGGGGGCAGGTTGGCAAATAAAAGGAAATTTAAAAAATATATTTTTCTCAATCATAGCTTTTATTAAACATGAAAATAATTTACATTAATTAATATTTACTGGTAAAACTTTTTCCCTATAGGGTAGTCTTATATTCAGGCTTTTTGTTTTTTTCCTAAATTAATATTTTGATTTTGGGGGGTCGTCTTATAATCGGGGTCGTCTTATAATCGAGCAAATACGGTATTTCAAAGTTCATTTTCTCTCTCACTGTTCAAATAAACGTACCAAAAAATTATAGACTGATTGTGTCTTTGTCAGTGGGCAAACATACAAAATAAGCAGGGGATAAAAAATTTTTTCTTCACTGTACATTTAAATTCCCTTACATTGTTAACCTCTGCTATTTCTGGTGGGAAAATATCCTTCGGCAAGTAATATGTGTTCTTAATATAGAATATTATTACGTATTTATTTATTGATATGTATAGTGCCATCACATTCTTCAGTCCTGTACAGTGGGTAAGCAAAACATAACAGGTAGTGCATGGCATTATTCGTAGTTTCTGAAATAAAAAGTAAGGAGAGCCCTGCCCAAAGGGATTTAGATTTTAGAATATCACTAAGAGACTGATTAATCACCAAGAGACTGAAAAAATGTTAATGTTCAAAGAATTTTATTTGAAAACTTATATTCATGATCATATAGGCCACCAAAGTGGCAGTTACCTCTGGACTCATGGAGAGTCATCCTTCAGCACTCAGGAAAGGAAAAACCCCTTTGGGGGAAACCTCTGGGGAACCATGGCTTGAAGGACTGCCCTTCCCTCTGAGCATTAAGAGGTTAATGTTGTGATTAATGTATCCAGGGGACATTGATCTATTGATTGACATTGATCAAATGATTTATGGTCTCTTACATCTACCTTCATCTGTCTTGGACTAAATCAAATCTACCTTTAAATATAATCCAGTCACACTCATCCTGTAAGTAAGCTTCTCAGGTCTCATATAATCTGTGTTTCTATTCTCAGGTGTCTTCTTCCTTTTGCTCTCTTTTCTGGAGTATTTTGTTGACTGTATGCAGTCATGTTTATAACTAGTAAATGGTTTAGTGCTTCATAGGCCGATTATTTGGTTTGTTGAGTGTTCTCTGACCTCTATGTCCAAGACTTCTGGCCTGATCCTTTGACTTGTGTTTTTACTTATCACACCATTTTTTTCACTTTTGTGGTTCTAATTTCTATTGCCTTGTCTTGTTTTTCTAGCAGTCACAAAAATACTGTTACACAGGCAGATACGTATTTTATGTAGACATGTGACCATGAGAATATGTTCATGATTTTAAAATACAATATTTTTAAAATGTGCATACTTTGCTATCCCAAAATTTGCAAATGAATTGCCCAATTTTTTTCAATGATGCTATTATCTAATTTTGTAATACTGGTAGATCTCTTGATTCTGTAGCAATAAGCTTTAAGCTTAATGTAATGTATTTCTCAAAAGCTGTGCCTTGTTCTCTATTGTGCAGTTCAGTCATTAGGTAGATTCCCACATAAGCTTTATATTTACAACAATCTTTTTGTGGCTTTCACTGCATGGATTTTGCTGCATAGAACAGTTTTCAAGTTTGATTCATATGAAGCCATTAAATATCCATTTCATATTTTTATGTGGCATTATTTTCTTTTCCATACCGTTCTTTATATAAAGCTTTGTATAAAACAACCGAGATTATTATAGAGAACTAATATCATGAACATATCCTCAAGAATTGAATCTTTTTAAAATCTACGATTTCTGCAAATACCTTGATGTTACTGATTAATTTTCTAATGTCCCATTTGCATTGAGTTGCACTTTGTATTATAATCTATTTAATTATTTTATATAGATCTGTGACCATGAGAATAGGTTCATCAGCTTAAATGGCAATATGAAACTATGCATACTTTGCTGTCCAAAACTTAAAATGTTACTGTACAGAGTTTACTGTTTCCCCTTAAGCTATTTATTATGTCCCTTTTGATCTTGATTTTTTATTTTGTAGGAATAGATTTTAAGCTACATTTAATGGATTTATCAATAGTTGTGATTTGTTCTCTATTGCTCAGTTCACTCACAGGGAAGATTCCCAATTGAGCTTTATATCCACAACGATCTATAAACGGTTTTTATTTTGTGGATTTCACTGTATGGAACATTTTTCAACAGCTGTATTTCTCCTAAGCCACTTGTTGGATACGGCCCAGGTCATAATGCGGCAGTTTGGGGTCCTCTTGGTGGCCAATAAGAATGAAGGCCATCAACTTGTCTGAGCTTTCTCATAATCAAGATTGATGCAGAAGCTATGGAATGCTGTTTCATGTAAATTGGCTGACCTAAAAGAGGATATGGCTAGGCTTAAGGTTTTGGGCCCCTGTTAATGCACTATGATGGTCAATTCCTGTTCTATTTCCAGTTTGTGAGGGTTTTCCAGCCCCATCAGTGAAGAGCATAGCCCATTTGCTGTCAAGGTTATGTTGTCTGGTCATCGTGAGACTCTGTCTTAATATTTCTGTGTTTTACAGGTCCTGCTCCCCCTTGTGTGTGGCTCATCGTTCACTCTTTTTTTTGGCTAGGAACTTGGCGACGGTGTTGCCAAACAGAGATTGGTTGAGTGTTTCTCCACTTGCAGCTGAGGTGTGGTGATTTCAGACAAGAAAATGATATGCCGGGTGCAGCAAGTACCTAAGTTAGTTTGTCTGTCCGAGTTGTTGGGGGGTGTTATGTTGGAGAATGTGCTCAGAGAGGACCGGTTGTTACATTTTAAGATCTGGGGGACCAAGACCAACGTTTTTGGTAAGGGTGTGTGGGTATGGTATGGTGGGATAGTTTGGTGATTTACCCATTTACTGCTTTAAGGGAGTTTTGTGTGGTTTGCCCAGGGTTTTGGCCTCCTATTGAAACATTAAGATGGCCAGTTCCTATCCCTTTTCCAGTTTGTGGTGGTTTTCCAGAAATCTATGAAGGTGTTGTGGCTCCAGAAAGCAACTGATGGGGTCATTCATTCAGGATTGGGATGGCGACAGAGGCGGCTAAGGTGAGCATGACGAATGTATCAGTGAGGAGCATTGCGCCTTAGCAGTCTAGGCGGTTTATGTCGTTTGCTTGTCATAACATCCTCTCTTAATGTTTGTTTTACATCTTCTGCTCCCCCTCAGGTGTGGCTCATCATTCACTTGTTCATTTCTAGTCTAGGAAACAAGCTACGGTGCTCACAAACAGAGATCGGTTGGGGGATTCTCCACTTGCAACTGAGGTGTGGTGGTTTGGGGGAAGAAAACAATGTGCTTGGTGCAGCTTCTAGCTGACTTAGTTTGGCTGTCCGGGATGTTGGGTCAACTAGTTGTTTTGGTGGTCACCTGGAAGGAACGATTTACATGTAGATCTGGTAAGGTTATTTGGGATATTATTAAGAGAGATTTCTCTCGGGTTGTTGGTGCTGTTCCAGATTGTGTGGTCGGAGGAGAAACATAGAATAATTGTCTTATTAGACCTGTGCATTCGGATTCGTACAAATTGCAAATTTAACGAAATCTGCTGATTTCGGCAATTTGTCCAAATTTCTGAAAGTGAGGCCAGCCCACCACGAAACGGATGAAAACGAAGCAAAAAGCTACAAATTTTCATCTGACATTTGAGGGCTCTTTTACTCCCGCTCTCTCTCTCACACTCTTCGAATGTCTCCCTACATTCTCTGCTGATCACTTCAGCTTCCGCGTCTTCTATCTTTCTATTATATCTGCTCTTTTCTGTCTTCTTTACTGTATTTTCTCTTTTTTCTTTGTCTGCATCTCCACGGACATAACTTCCCATGAAAAAACGTCCATCAGAATGGCAAATGTTTTGGTGGCGTCCTCGATCCCGATTGCAGGGTCAGGGTAGAGAATGTCACTAAAATCTCTATCCTTTTGCCTTAAGATAACCGTTTAAAATTGTACCAAAATGCTGGGGCTTCCTGTGTGAGTCAGTGTGTGTTTCTGATTTTGAGATTCGCTAGTTTTGTTTAGTATTTTTTTGAACTTTTTTTGGAGCTGTGTCAATTGGGGAGTTGTTCAGCCCTGGTAAGCATGAGAAGAAAATGGTGTGCTGGGTGCAGCTTCTAGCCGAGTTAGTTTGGCTGTCCGGGTTGTTTGGTCACCCAGATGTTTTGGTGGTTCACCTGGGAGGAACGGTCTAGGTGTAGTTAAGGTTAGGTCATTGGGGATACTATTAAGGGGGATTTGTCTCGGGTTGTTGGTGCTGTTTCGGATTGTGTCGTCTGAGGTGAAACTTAGAATAGTTGTCGTTAGTAGACCTGTGCATTCAGATTCGTACAAATTGCAAATTTAAGGAAATTTGCTGATTTCGGCAATTAGTACAAATCTCAGAAAAAATCAGGCCCCTGAAAAAGTATACAAATGAAGGAAAATGTTTCCGTGTCTTAAATTTGCAATTTGTACGAATCTGAATGCACAGGTCTAAACATGTAAAACAAACATTAAGAGAGGATGTTATGACAAGCAAACGATGTAAACCGCCTAGACTGCAAAGGCGCAATGTTGGAGGATGTGCTCAGGGAGGGCCGGTTATTATGTTTTAAGATCTGGGGGTCCAAGACTGCTGTTTTTGGTAAGGGTGTGTGGGTATGGTATGGTGTGATAGTAAGTTTGGTGATTTACCCGTTTACTGCTTTAAGGGAGTTTTGTGTGGTTTGCCCAGAGTTTTGGCCTCCTATTGAAACATTAGGATGGCCAGTTCCTATCCCTTTTCCAATTTGTGATGGTTTTCCAGAAATCTATGAAGGTGTTGAGGCTCCCGAAAGCAATCGATGGGGTCATTCATTCAGGATTGGGACGGCGACAGAGGCCGCTAAGGTGAGCATGACGAATGTATCAGTGAGGAGCATTGCGCCTTTGCGGTCTAGGCGGTTTACATTGTTTGTTTTTTCATAAGATCCTCTCAATGTTTCTTTTACATCTTCTGCTCCCCCTCAGTTGTGGCTCATCATTCACTTGTTCATTTCTAGGCTAGGAAGCAAGCGATGGTGATCACAAACAGAGATCGGTTGGGGGATTCTCCACTTGCAACTGAGGTGTGGTGGTTTGGGGGAAGAAAACAATGTGCTTGGTGCAGCTTCTAGCTGATTTAGTTTGGCTGTCCGGGTTGTTGGATCAACTAGTTGTTTTGGTGGTCACCTGGAAGCAACGATTTACGTGTAGATCCGGTAAGGTTATTTGGGATACTATTAAGAGAGATTTCTCTCGGGTTGTTGGTGCTGTTCCGGATTGTGTGGTCGGAGGAGAAACATAGAATAATTTTCTTATTAGACCTGTGCATTCGGATTCGTACAAATTGCAAATTTAACGAAATCTGCTGATTTCGGCAATTTGTCCAAATTTCCGAAAGTGAGGCCAGCCCACCACGAAACGGATGAAAACGAAGCAAAAAGCTAAAAATTTTCATCTGACATTTGAGGGCTCTTTTACTCCCGCTCTCTCTCACACTCTTTGAATGTCTCCCTACATTCTCTGCTGATCACTTCAGCTTCCGCGTCTTGTATCTTTCTATTGTATCTGCTCTTTTCTCTCTTCTTTACTGTATTTTCTCTTTTTTCTTTGTCTGCATCTCCACGGACATAACTTCCCATGAAAAAACTTCCATCAGAATGGCAAATGTTTTGGTGGCGTCCTCGATCCCGATTGCAGGGTCAGGGTAGAGAATGTCACTAAAATCTCTATACTTTTGCCTTAAGATAACCGTTTAAAATTGTACCAAAATGCTGGGGCTTCCTGTGTGAGTCAGTGTGTGTTTCTGATTTTGAGGTTCGCTAGTTTTGTTTAGTATTTTTTTGAACTTTTTTTGGAGCCGTGTCAATTGGGGAGTTGTTCAGCCCTGGTAAGCATGAGAAGAAAATGGAGTGCTGGGTGCAGCTTCTAGCCGAGTTAGTTTGGCTGTCCGGGTTGTTGGGTCACCCAGATGTTTTGATGGTTCACCTGGGAGGAACGGTCTAGGTGTAGTTAAGGTTAGGTCATTGGGGATACTATTAAGGGGGATTTGTCTCGGGTTGTTGGTGCTGTTTCGGATTGTGTTGTCTGAGGTGAAACTTAGAATAGTTGTCGTTAGTAGACCTGTGCATTCAGATTCGTACAAATTGCAAATTTAAGGAAATTTGCTGATTTCGGCAATTAGTACAAATCTCAGAAAAAATCAGGCCTCTCAAAAAGTATACAAATGAAGGAAAATTTGGTTTGGCTGTCTGGGTTGTGGGGTCAACTAGTTGTTTTGGAGGGATTTGTCTCGGGTTGTTGGTGCTGTTTCGGATTGTGTCGTCTGAGGTGAAACTTAGAATAGTTGTCGTTAGTAGACCTGTGCATTCAGATTCGTACAAATTGCAAATTTAAGGAAATTTGCTGATTTCGGCAATTTGTACAAATCTCAGAAAGAATCAGGCCCCTGAAAAAGTATACAAATGAAGGAAAATGTTTCCGTGTCTTGGTATTTTATGGAGGCATGCCAGTTAGGGAGTTGGTCAGCCCTAATAAGTGTGTTTGAGGGTATTATGTTGGAGGATGTGCTCAGGGAGGGCCGGTTATTATGTTTTAAGATCTGGGGGACCAAGACTGCTGTTTTTGGTAAGGGTGTTTGGGTATGGTATGGTTTGATAGTAAGTTTGGTGATTTACCCGTTTACTGCTTTAAGGGAGTTTTGTGTGGTTTGCCCAGAGTTTTGGCCTCCTATTGAAACATTAGGATGGCCAGTTCCTATCCCTTTTCCAATTTGTGATGGTTTTCCAGAAATCTATGAAGGTGTTGAGGCTCCCGAAAGCAATCGATGGGGTCATTCATTCAGGATTGGGACGGCGACAGAGGCGGCTAAGGTGAGCATGACGAATGTATCAGTGAGGAGCATTGCGCCTTTGCAGTCTAGGCGGTTTACATCGTTTGTTTTTTCATAAGATCCTCTCAATGTTTCTTTTACATCTTCTGCTCCCCCTCAGTTGTGGCTCATCATTCACTTGTTCATTTCTAGGCTAGGAAGCAAGCGATGGTGATCACAAACAGAGATCGTTTGGGGGATTCTCCACTTGCAACTGAGGTGTGGTGGTTTGGGGGAAGAAAACAATGTGCTTGGTGCAGCTTCTAGCTGATTTAGTTTGGCTGTCCGGGTTGTTGGGTCAACTAGTTGTTTTGGTGGTCACCTGGAAGCAACGATTTACGTGTAGATCCGGTAAGGTTATTTGGGATACTATTAAGAGAGATTTCTCTCGGGTTGTTGGTGCTGTTCCGGATTGTGTGGTCGGAGGAGAAACATAGAATAATTTTCTTATTAGACCTGTGCATTCGGATTCGTACAAATTGCAAATTTAACGAAATCTGCTGATTTCGGCAATTTGTCCAAATTTCCGAAAGTGAGGCCAGCCCACCACGAAACGGATGAAAACGAAGCAAAAAGCTAAAAATTTTCATCTGACATTTGAGGGCTCTTTTACTCCCGCTCTCTCTCACACTCTTTGAATGTCTCCCTACATTCTCTGCTGATCACTTCAGCTTCCGCGTCTTGTATCTTTCTATTGTATCTGCTCTTTTCTCTCTTCTTTACTGTATTTTCTCTTTTTTCTTTGTCTGCATCTCCACGGACATAACTTCCCATGAAAAAACTTCCATCAGAATGGCAAATGTTTTGGTGGCGTCCTCGATCCCGATTGCAGGGTCAGGGTAGAGAATGTCACTAAAATCTCTATCCTTTTGCCTTAAGATAACCGTTTAAAATTGTACCAAAATGCTGGGGCTTCCTGTGTGAGTCAGTGTGTGTTTCTGATTTTGAGGTTCGCTAGTTTTGTTTAGTATTTTTTTGAACTTTTTTTGGAGCCGTGTCAATTGGGGAGTTGTTCAGCCCTGGTAAGCATGAGAAGAAAATGGAGTGCTGGGTGCAGCTTCTAGCCGAGTTAGTTTGGCTGTCCGGGTTGTTGGGTCACCCAGATGTTTTGGTGGTTCACCTGGGAGGAACGGTCTAGGTGTAGTTAAGGTTAGGTCATTGGGGATACTATTAAGGGGGATTTGTCTCGGGTTGTTGGTGCTGTTTCGGATTGTGTTGTCTGAGGTGAAACTTAGAATAGTTGTCGTTAGTAGACCTGTGCATTCAGATTCGTACAAATGGCAAATTTAAGGAAATTTGCTGATTTCGGCAATTAGTACAAATCTCAGAAAAAATCAGGCCTCTCAAAAAGTATACAAATGAAGGAAAATTTGGTTTGGCTGTCTGGGTTGTGGGGTCAACTAGTTGTTTTGGAGGGATTTGTCTCGGGTTGTTGGTGCTGTTTCGGATTGTGTCGTCTGAGGTGAAACTTAGAATAGTTGTCGTTAGTAGACCTGTGCATTCAGATTCATACAAATTGCAAATTTAAGGAAATTTGCTGATTTGGGCAATTAGTACAAATCTCAGAAAGAATCAGGCCCCTGAAAAAGTATACAAATGAAGGAAAATGTTTCCGTGTCTTGGTATTTTATGGAGGCATGCCAGTTAGGGAGTTGGTCAGCCCTAATAAGTGTGTTTGAGGGTATTATGTTGGAGGATGTGCTCAGGGAGGGCCGGTTATTATGTTTTAAGATCTGGGGGACCAAGACTGCTGTTTTTGGTAAGGGTGTGTGGGTATGGTATGGTGTGATAGTAAGTTTGGTGATTTACCCGTTTACTGCTTTAAGGGAGTTTTGTGTGGTTTGCCCAGAGTTTTGGCCTCCTATTGAAACATTAGGATGGCCAGTTCCTATCCCTTTTCCAATTTGTGATGGTTTTCCAGAAATCTATGAAGGTGTTGAGGCTCCCGAAAGCAATCGATGGGGTCATTCATTCAGGATTGGGACGGCGAAAGAGGCGGCTAAGGTGAGCATGACGAATGTATCAGTGAGGAGCATTGCGCCTTTGCAGTCTAGGCGGTTTACATCGTTTGTTTTTTCATAAGATCCTCTCAATGTTTCTTTTACATCTTCTGCTCCCCCTCAGTTGTGGCTCATCATTCACTTGTTCATTTCTAGGCTAGGAAGCAAGCGATGGTGATCACAAACAGAGATCGGTTGGGGGATTCTCCACTTGCAACTGAGGTGTGGTGGTTTGGGGGAAGAAAACAATGTGCTTGGTGCAG
The DNA here is from genome assembly GCF_027358695.1 of Spea bombifrons. Taxonomy (NCBI): domain Eukaryota; kingdom Metazoa; phylum Chordata; class Amphibia; order Anura; family Pelobatidae; genus Spea; species Spea bombifrons. Next base: position 152,546,725 of record NC_071087.1, read on the forward strand.
CTTCTAGCTGATTTAGTTTGGCTGTCCGGGTTGTTGGGTCAACTAGTTGTTTTGGTGGTCACCTGGAAGCAACGATTTACGTGTAGATCCGGTAAGGTTATTTGGGATACTATTAAGAGAGATTTCTCTCGGGTTGTTGGTGCTGTTCCGGATTGTGTGGTCGGAGGAGAAACATAGAATAATTTTCTTATTAGACCTGTGCATTCGGATTCGTACAAATTGCAAATTTAACGAAATCTGCTGATTTCGGCAATTTGTCCAAATTTCCGAAAGTGAGGCCAGCCCACCACGAAACGGATGAAAACGAAGCAAAAAGCTACAAATTTTCATCTGACATTTGAGGGCTCTTTTACTCCCGCTCTCTCTCACACTCTTTGAATGTCTCCCTACATTCTCTGCTGATCACTTCAGCTTCCGCGTCTTGTATCTTTATTATATCTGCTCCTTTCTCTCTTCTTTACTGTATTTTCTCTTTTTTCTTTGTCTGCATCTCCACGGACATAACTTCCCATGAAAAAACTTCCATCAGAATGGCAAATGTTTTGGTGGCGTCCTCGATCCCGATTGCAGGGTCAGGGTAGAGAATGTCACTAAAATCTCTATCCTTTTGCCTTAAGATAACCGTTTAAAATTGTACCAAAATGCTGGGGCTTCCTGTGTGAGTCAGTGTGTGTTTCTGATTTTGAGGTTCGCTAGTTTTGTTTAGTATTTTTTTGAACTTTTTTTGGAGCCGTGTCAATTGGGGAGTTGTTCAGCCCTGGTAAGCATGAGAAGAAAATGGAGTGCTGGGTGCAGCTTCTAGCCGAGTTAGTTTGGCTGTCCGGGTTGTTGGGTCACCCAGATGTTTTGGTGGTTCACCTGGGAGGAACGGTCTAGGTGTAGTTAAGGTTAGGTCATTGGGGATACTATTAAGGGGGATTTGTCTCGGGTTGTTGGTGCTGTTTCGGATTGTGTTGTCTGAGGTGAAACTTAGAATAGTTGTCGTTAGTAGACCTGTGCATTCAGATTCGTACAAATTGCAAATTTAAGGAAATTTGCTGATTTCGGCAATTAGTACAAATCTCAGAAAAAATCAGGCCTCTCAAAAAGTATACAAATGAAGGAAAATTTGGTTTGGCTGTCTGGGTTGTGGGGTCAACTAGTTGTTTTGGAGGGATTTGTCTCGGGTTGTTGGTGCTGTTTCGGATTGTGTCGTCTGAGGTGAAACTTAGAATAGTTGTCGTTAGTAGACCTGTGCATTCAGATTCGTACAAATTGCAAATTTAAGGAAATTTGCTGATTTCGGCAATTAGTACAAATCTCAGAAAGAATCAGGCCCCTGAAAAAGTATACAAATGAAGGAAAATGTTTCCGTGTCTTGGTATTTTATGGAGGCATGCCAGTTAGGGAGTTGGTCAGCCCTAATAAGTGTGTTTGAGGGTATTATGTTGGAGGATGTGCTCAGGGAGGGCCGGTTATTATGTTTTAAGATCTGGGGGACCAAGACTGCTGTTTTTGGTAAGGGTGTGTGGGTATGGTATGGTGTGATAGTAAGTTTGGTGATTTACCCGTTTACTGCTTTAAGGGAGTTTTGTGTGGTTTGCCCAGAGTTTTGGCCTCCTATTGAAACATTAGGATGGCCAGTTCCTATCCCTTTTCCAATTTGTGATGGTTTTCCAGAAATCTATGAAGGTGTTGAGGCTCCCGAAAGCAATCGATGGGGTCATTCATTCAGGATTGGGACGGCGACAGAGGCGGCTAAGGTGAGCATGACGAATGTATCAGTGAGGAGCATTGCGCCTTTGCAGTCTAGGCGGTTTACATCGTTTGTTTTTTCATAAGATCCTCTCAATGTTTCTTTTACATCTTCTGCTCCCCCTCAGTTGTGGCTCATCATTCACTTGTTCATTTCTAGGCTAGGAAGCAAGCGATGGTGATCACAAACAGAGATCGGTTGGGGGATTCTCCACTTGCAACTGAGGTGTGGTGGTTTGGGGGAAGAAAACAATGTGCTTGGTGCAGCTTCTAGCTGATTTAGTTTGGCTGTCCGGGTTGTTGGGTCAACTAGTTGTTTTGGTGGTCACCTGGAAGCAACGATTTACGTGTAGATCCGGTAAGGTTATTTGGGATACTATTAAGAGAGATTTCTCTCGGGTTGTTGGTGCTGTTCCGGATTGTGTGGTCGGAGGAGAAACATAGAATAATTTTCTTATTAGACCTGTGCATTCGGATTCGTACAAATTGCAAATTTAACGAAATCTGCTGATTTCGGCAATTTGTCCAAATTTCCGAAAGTGAGGCCAGCCCACCACGAAACGGATGAAAACGAAGCAAAAAGCTACAAATTTTCATCTGACATTTGAGGGCTCTTTTACTCCCGCTCTCTCTCACACTCTTTGAATGTCTCCCTACATTCTCTGCTGATCACTTCAGCTTCCGCGTCTTGTATCTTTCTATTATATCTGCTCCTTTCTCTCTTCTTTACTGTATTTTCTCTTTTTTCTTTGTCTGCATCTCCACGGACATAACTTCCCATGAAAAAACTTCCATCAGAATGGCAAATGTTTTGGTGGCGTCCTCGATCCCGATTGCAGGGTCAGGGTAGAGAATGTCACTAAAATCTCTATACTTTTGCCTTAAGATAACCGTTTAAAATTGTACCAAAATGCTGGGGCTTCCTGTGTGAGTCAGTGTGTGTTTCTGATTTTGAGGTTCGCTAGTTTTGTTTAGTATTTTTTTGAACTTTTTTTGGAGCCGTGTCAATTGGGGAGTTGTTCAGCCCTGGTAAGCATGAGAAGAAAATGGAGTGCTGGGTGCAGCTTCTAGCCGAGTTAGTTTGGCTGTCCGGGTTGTTGGGTCACCCAGATGTTTTGGTGGTTCACCTGGGAGGAACGGTCTAGGTGTAGTTAAGGTTAGGTCATTGGGGATACTATTAAGGGGGATTTGTCTCGGGTTGTTGGTACTGTTTCGGATTGTGTTGTCTGAGGTGAAACTTAGAATAGTTGTCGTTAGTAGACCTGTGCATTCAGATTCGTACAAATGGCAAATTTAAGGAAATTTGCTGATTTCGGCAATTAGTACAAATCTCAGAAAAAATCAGGCCTCTCAAAAAGTATACAAATGAAGGAAAATTTGGTTTGGCTGTCTGGGTTGTGGGGTCAACTAGTTGTTTTGGAGGGATTTGTCTCGGGTTGTTGGTGCTGTTTCGGATTGTGTCGTCTGAGGTGAAACTTAGAATAGTTGTCGTTAGTAGACCTGTGCATTCAGATTCGTACAAATTGCAAATTTAAGGAAATTTGCTGATTTCGGCAATTAGTACAAATCTCAGAAAGAATCAGGCCCCTGAAAAAGTATACAAATGAAGGAAAATGTTTCCGTGTCTTGGTATTTTATGGAGGCATGCCAGTTAGGGAGTTGGTCAGCCCTAATAAGTGTGTTTGAGGGTATTATGTTGGAGGATGTGCTCAGGGAGGGCCGGTTATTATGTTTTAAGATCTGGGGGACCAAGACTGCTGTTTTTGGTAAGGGTGTGTGGGTATGGTATGGTGTGATAGTAAGTTTGGTGATTTACCCGTTTACTGCTTTAAGGGAGTTTTGTGTGGTTTGCCCAGAGTTTTGGCCTCCTATTGAAACATTAGGATGGCCAGTTCCTATCCCTTTTCCAATTTGTGATGGTTTTCCAGAAATCAAGCGATGGTGATCACAAACAGAGATCGGTTGGGGGGATTCTCCACTTGCAACTGAGGTGTGGTGGTTTGGGGGAAGAAAACAATGTGCTTGGTGCAGCTTCTAGCTGATTTAGTTTGGCTGTCCGGGTTGTTGGGTCAACTAGTTGTTTTGGTGGTCACCTGGAAGCAACGATTTACGTGTAGATCCGGTAAGGTTATTTGGGATACTATTAAGAGAGATTTCTCTCGGGTTGTTGGTGCTGTTCCGGATTGTGTGGTCGGAGGAGAAACATAGAATAATTTTCTTATTAGACCTGTGCATTCGGATTCGTACAAATTGCAAATTTAACGAAATCTGCTGATTTCGGCAATTTGTCCAAATTTCCGAAAGTGAGGCCAGCCCACCACAAAACGGATGAAAACGAAGCAAAAAGCTAAAAATTTTCATCTGACATTTGAGGGCTCTTTTACTCCCGCTCTCTCTCACACTCTTTGAATGTCTCCCTACATTCTCTGCTGATCACTTCAGCTTCCGCGTCTTGTATCTTTCTATTGTATCTGCTCTTTTCTCTCTTCTTTACTGTATTTTCTCTTTTTTCTTTGTCTGCATCTCCACGGACATAACTTCCCATGAAAAAACTTCCATCAGAATGGCAAATGTTTTGGTGGCGTCCTCGATCCCGATTGCAGGGTCAGGGTAGAGAATGTCACTAAAATCTCTATACTTTTGCCTTAAGATAACCGTTTAAAATTGTACCAAAATGCTGGGGCTTCCTGTGTGAGTCAGTGTGTGTTTCTGATTTTGAGGTTCGCTAGTTTTGTTTAGTATTTTTTTGAACTTTTTTTGGAGCCGTGTCAATTGGGGAGTTGTTCAGCCCTGGTAAGCATGAGAAGAAAATGGAGTGCTGGGTGCAGCTTCTAGCCGAGTTAGTTTGGCTGTCCGGGTTGTTGGGTCACCCAGATGTTTTGGTGGTTCACCTGGGAGGAACGGTCTAGGTGTAGTTAAGGTTAGGTCATTGGGGATACTATTAAGGGGGATTTGTCTCGGGTTGTTGGTGCTGTTTCGGATTGTGTTGTCTGAGGTGAAACTTAGAATAGTTGTCGTTAGTAGACCTGTGCATTCAGATTCGTACAAATGGCAAATTTAAGGAAATTTGCTGATTTCGGCAATTAGTACAAATCTCAGAAAAAATCAGGCCTCTCAAAAAGTATACAAATGAAGGAAAATTTGGTTTGGCTGTCTGGGTTGTGGGGTCAACTAGTTGTTTTGGAGGGATTTGTCTCGGGTTGTTGGTGCTGTTTCGGATTGTGTCGTCTGAGGTGAAACTTAGAATAGTTGTCGTTAGTAGACCTGTGCATTCAGATTCGTACAAATTGCAAATTTAAGGAAATTTGCTGATTTCGGCAATTAGTACAAATCTCAGAAAGAATCAGGCCCCTGAAAAAGTATACAAATGAAGGAAAATGTTTCCGTGTCTTGGTATTTTATGGAGGCATGCCAGTTAGGGAGTTGGTCAGCCCTAATAAGTGTGTTTGAGGGTATTATGTTGGAGGATGTGCTCAGGGAGGGCCGGTTATTATGTTTTAAGATCTGGGGGACCAAGACTGCTGTTTTTGGTAAGGGTGTGTGGGTATGGTATGGTGTGATAGTAAGTTTGGTGATTTACCCGTTTACTGCTTTAAGGGAGTTTTGTGTGGTTTGCCCAGAGTTTTGGCCTCCTATTGAAACATTAGGATGGCCAGTTCCTATCCCTTTTCCAATTTGTGATGGTTTTCCAGAAATCAAGCGATGGTGATCACAAACAGAGATCGGTTGGGGGGATTCTCCACTTGCAACTGAGGTGTGGTGGTTTGGGGGAAGAAAACAATGTGCTTGGTGCAGCTTCTAGCTGATTTAGTTTGGCTGTCCGGGTTGTTGGGTCAACTAGTTGTTTTGGTGGTCACCTGGAAGCAACGATGTACGTGTAGATCCGGTAAGGTTATTTGGGATACTATTAAGAGAGATTTCTCTCGGGTTGTTGGTGCTGTTCCGGATTGTGTGGTCGGAGGAGAAACATAGAATAATTTTCTTATTAGACCTGTGCATTCGGATTCGTACAAATTGCAAATTTAACGAAATCTGCTGATTTCGGCAATTTGTCCAAATTTCCGAAAGTGAGGCCAGCCCACCACGAAACGGATGAAAACGAAGCAAAAAGCTAAAAATTTTCATCTGACATTTGAGGGCTCTTTTACTCCCGCTCTCTCTCACACTCTTTGAATGTCTCCCTACATTCTCTGCTGATCACTTCAGCTTCCGCGTCTTGTATCTTTCTATTGTATCTGCTCTTTTCTCTCTTCTTTACTGTATTTTCTCTTTTTTCTTTGTCTGCATCTCCACGGACATAACTTCCCATGAAAAAACTTCCATCAGAATGGCAAATGTTTTGGTGGCGTCCTCGATCCCGATTGCAGGGTCAGGGTAGAGAATGTCACTAAAATCTCTATACTTTTGCCTTAAGATAACCGTTTAAAATTGTACCAAAATGCTGGGGCTTCCTGTGTGAGTCAGTGTGTGTTTCTGATTTTGAGGTTCGCTAGTTTTGTTTAGTATTTTTTTGAACTTTTTTTGGAGCCGTGTCAATTGGGGAGTTGTTCAGCCCTGGTAAGCATGAGAAGAAAATGGAGTGCTGGGTGCAGCTTCTAGCCGAGTTAGTTTGGCTGTCCGGGTTGTTGGGTCACCCAGATGTTTTGGTGGTTCACCTGGGAGGAACGGTCTAGGTGTAGTTAAGGTTAGGTCATTGGGGATACTATTAAGGGGGATTTGTCTCGGGTTGTTGGTGCTGTTTCGGATTGTGTTGTCTGAGGTGAAACTTAGAATAGTTGTCGTTAGTAGACCTGTGCATTCAGATTCGTACAAATGGCAAATTTAAGGAAATTTGCTGATTTCGGCAATTAGTACAAATCTCAGAAAAAATCAGGCCTCTCAAAAAGTATACAAATGAAGGAAAATTTGGTTTGGCTGTCTGGGTTGTGGGGTCAACTAGTTGTTTTGGAGGGATTTGTCTCGGGTTGTTGGTGCTGTTTCGGATTGTGTCGTCTGAGGTGAAACTTAGAATAGTTGTCGTTAGTAGACCTGTGCATTCAGATTCGTACAAATTGCAAATTTAAGGAAATTTGCTGATTTCGGCAATTAGTACAAATCTCAGAAAGAATCAGGCCCCTGAAAAAGTATACTAATGAAGGAAAATGTTTCCGTGTCTTGGTATTTTATGGAGGCATGCCAGTTAGGGAGTTGGTCAGCCCTAATAAGTGTGTTTGAGGGTATTATGTTGGAGGATGTGCTCAGGGAGGGCCGGTTATTATGTTTTAAGATCTGGGGGACCAAGACTGCTGTTTTTGGTAAGGGTGTGTGGGTATGGTATGGTGTGATAGTAAGTTTGGTGATTTACCCGTTTACTGCTTTAAGGGAGTTTTGTGTGGTTTGCCCAGAGTTTTGGCCTCCTATTGAAACATTAGGATGGCCAGTTCCTATCCCTTTTCCAATTTGTGATGGTTTTCCAGAAATCTATGAAGGTGTTGAGGCTCCCGAAAGCAATCGATGGGGTCATTCATTCAGGATTGGGACGGCGACAGAGGCGGCTAAGGTGAGCATGACGAATGTATCAGTGAGGAGCATTGCGCCTTTGCAGTCTAGGCGGTTTACATCGTTTGTTTTTTCATAAGATCCTCTCAATGTTTCTTTTACATCTTCTGCTCCCCCTCAGTTGTGGCTCATCATTCACTTGTTCATTTCTAGGCTAGGAAGCAAGCGATGGTGATCACAAACAGAGATCGGTTGGGGGATTCTCCACTTGCAACTGAGGTGTGGTGATTTGGGGGAAGAAAACAATGTGCTTGGTGCAGCTTCTAGCTGATTTTGTTTGGCTGTCCGGGTTGTTGGGTCAACTAGTTGTTTTGGTGGTCACCTGGAAGCAACGATTTACGTGTAGATCCGGTAAGGTTATTTGGGATACTATTAAGAGAGATTTCTCTCGGGTTGTTGGTGCTGTTCCGGATTGTGTGGTCGGAGGAGAAACATAGAATAATTTTCTTATTAGACCTGTGCATTCGGATTCGTACAAATTGCAAATTTAACGAAATCTGCTGATTTCGGCAATTTGTCCAAATTTCCGAAAGTGAGGCCAGCCCACCACGAAACGGATGAAAACGAAGCAAAAAGCTACAAATTTTCATCTGACATTTGAGGGCTCTTTTACTCCCGCTCTCTCTCACACTCTTTGAATGTCTCCCTACATTCTCTGCTGATCACTTCAGCTTCCGCGTCTTGTATCTTTCTATTATATCTGCTCCTTTCTCTCTTCTTTACTGTATTTTCTCTTTTTTCTTTGTCTGCATCTCCACGGACATAACTTCCCATGAAAAAACTTCCATCAGAATGGCAAATGTTTTGGTGGCGTCCTCGATCCCGATTGCAGGGTCAGGGTAGAGAATGTCACTAAAATCTCTATCCTTTTGCCTTAAGATAACCGTTTAAAATTGTACCAAAATGCTGGGGCTTCCTGTGTGAGTCAGTGTGTGTTTCTGATTTTGAGGTTCGCTAGTTTTGTTTAGTATTTTTTTGAACTTTTTTTGGAGCCGTGTCAATTGGGGAGTTGTTCAGCCCTGGTAAGCATGAGAAGAAAATGGAGTGCTGGGTGCAGCTTCTAGCCGAGTTAGTTTGGCTGTCCGGGTTGTTGGGTCACCCAGATGTTTTGGTGGTTCACCTGGGAGGAACGGTCTAGGTGTAGTTAAGGTTAGGTCATTGGGGATACTATTAAGGGGGATTTGTCTCGGGTTGTTGGTGCTGTTTCGGATTGTGTTGTCTGAGGTGAAACTTAGAATAGTTGTCGTTAGTAGACCTGTGCATTCAGATTCGTACAAATGGCAAATTTAAGGAAATTTGCTGATTTCGGCAATTAGTACAAATCTCAGAAAAAATCAGGCCTCTCAAAACGTATACAAATGAAGGAAAATTTGGTTTGGCTGTCTGGGTTGTGGGGTCAACTAGTTGTTTTGGAGGGATTTGTCTCGGGTTGTTGGTGCTGTTTCGGATTGTGTCGTCTGAGGTGAAACTTAGAATAGTTGTCGTTAGTAGACCTGTGCATTCAGATTCGTACAAATTGCAAATTTAAGGAAATTTGCTGATTTCGGCAATTAGTACAAATCTCAGAAAGAATCAGGCCCCTGAAAAAGTATACAAATGAAGGAAAATGTTTCCGTGTCTTGGTATTTTATGGAGGCATGCCAGTTAGGGAGTTGGTCAGCCCTAATAAGTGTGTTTGAGGGTATTATGTTGGAGGATGTGCTCAGGGAGGGCCGGTTATTATGTTTTAAGATCTGGGGGACCAAGACTGCTGTTTTTGGTAAGGGTGTGTGGGTATGGTATGGTGTGATAGTAAGTTTGGTGATTTACCCGTTTACTGCTTTAAGGGAGTTTTGTGTGGTTTGCCCAGAGTTTTGGCCTCCTATTGAAACATTAGGATGGCCAGTTCCTATCCCTTTTCCAATTTGTGATGGTTTTCCAGAAATCAAGCGATGGTGATCACAAACAGAGATCGGTTGGGGGGATTCTCCACTTGCAACTGAGGTGTGGTGGTTTGGGGGAAGAAAACAATGTGCTTGGTGCAGCTTCTAGCTGATTTAGTTTGGCTGTCCGGGTTGTTGGGTCAACTAGTTGTTTTGGTGGTCACCTGGAAGCAACGATTTACATGTAGATCCGGTAAGGTTATTTGGGATACTATTAAGAGAGATTTCTCTCGGGTTGTTGGTGCTGTTCCGGATTGTGTGGTCGGAGGAGAAACATAGAATAATTTTCTTATTAGACCTGTGCATTCGGATTCGTACAAATTGCAAATTTAACGAAATCTGCTGATTTCGGCAATTTGTCCAAATTTCCGAAAGTGAGGCCAGCCCACCACGAAACGGATGAAAACGAAGCAAAAAGCTAAAAATTTTCATCTGACATTTGAGGGCTCTTTTACTCCCGCTCTCTCTCACACTCTTTGAATGTCTCCCTACATTCTCTGCTGATCACTTCAGCTTCCGCGTCTTGTATCTTTCTATTATATCTGCTCCTTTCTCTCTTCTTTACTGTATTTTCTCTTTTTTCTTTGTCTGCATCTCCACGGACATAACTTCCCATGAAAAAACTTCCATCAGAATGGCAAATGTTTTGGTGGCGTCCTCGATCCCGATTGCAGGGTCAGGGTAGAGAATGTCACTAAAATCTCTATCCTTTTGCCTTAAGATAACCGTTTAAAATTGTACCAAAATGCTGGGGCTTCCTGTGTGAGTCAGTGTGTGTTTCTGATTTTGAGGTTCGCTAGTTTTGTTTAGTATTTTTTTGAACTTTTTTTGGAGCCGTGTCAATTGGGGAGTTGTTCAGCCCTGGTAAGCATGAGAAGAAAATGGAGTGCTGGGTGCAGCTTCTAGCCGAGTTAGTTTGGCTGTCCGGGTTGTTGGGTCACCCAGATGTTTTGGTGGTTCACCTGGGAGGAACGGTCTAGGTGTAGTTAAGGTTAGGTCATTGGGGATACTATTAAGGGGGATTTGTCTCGGGTTGTTGGTGCTGTTTCGGATTGTGTTGTCTGAGGTGAAACTTAGAATAGTTGTCGTTAGTAGACCTGTGCATTCAGATTCGTACAAATGGCAAATTTAAGGAAATTTGCTGATTTCGGCAATTAGTACAAATCTCAGAAAAAATCAGGCCTCTCAAAAAGTATACAAATGAAGGAAAATTTGGTTTGGCTGTCTGGGTTGTGGGGTCAACTAGTTGTTTTGGAGGGATTTGTCTCGGGTTGTTGGTGCTGTTTCGGATTGTGTCGTCTGAGGTGAAACTTAGAATAGTTGTCGTTAGTAGACCTGTGCATTCAGATTCGTACAAATTGCAAATTTAAGGAAATTTGCTGATTTCGGCAATTAGTACAAATCTCAGAAAGAATCAGGCCCCTGAAAAAGTATACAAATGAAGGAAAATGTTTCCGTGTCTTGGTATTTTATGGAGGCATGCCAGTTAGGGAGTTGGTCAGCCCTAATAAGTGTGTTTGAGGGTATTATGTTGGAGGATGTGCTCAGGGAGGGCCGGTTATTATGTTTTAAGATCTGGGGGACCAAGACTGCTGTTTTTGGTAAGGGTGTGTGGGTATGGTATGGTGTGATAGTAAGTTTGGTGATTTACCCGTTTACTGCTTTAAGGGAGTTTTGTGTGGTTTGCCCAGAGTTTTGGCCTCCTATTGAAACATTAGGATGGCCAGTTCCTATCCCTTTTCCAATTTGTGATGGTTTTCCAGAAATCAAGCGATGGTGATCACAAACAGAGATCGGTTGGGGGGATTCTCCACTTGCAACTGAGGTGTGGTGGTTTGGGGGAAGAAAACAATGTGCTTGGTGCAGCTTCTAGCTGATTTAGTTTGGCTGTCCGGGTTGTTGGGTCAACTAGTTGTTTTGGTGGTCACCTGGAAGCAACGATTTACGTGTAGATCCGGTAAGGTTATTTGGGATACTATTAAGAGAGATTTCTCTCGGGTTGTTGGTGCTGTTCCGGATTGTGTGGTCAGAGGAGAAACATAGAATAATTTTCTTATTAGACCTGTGCATTCGGATTCGTACAAATTGCAAATTTAACGAAATCTGCTGATTTCGGCAATTTGTCCAAATTTCCGAAAGTGAGGCCAGCCCACCACGAAACGGATGAAAACGAAGCAAAAAGCTAAAAATTTTCATCTGACATTTGAGGGCTCTTTTACTCCCGCTCTCTCTCACACTCTTTGAATGTCTCCCTACATTCTCTGCTGATCACTTCAGCTTCCGCGTCTTGTATCTTTCTATTATATCTGCTCCTTTCTCTCTTCTTTACTGTATTTTCTCTTTTTTCTTTGTCTGCATCTCCACGGACATAACTTCCCATGAAAAAACTTCCATCAGAATGGCAAATGTTTTGGTGGCGTCCTCGATCCCGATTGCAGGGTCAGGGTAGAGAATGTCACTAAAATCTCTATCCTTTTGCCTTAAGATAACCGTTTAAAATTGTACCAAAATGCTGGGGCTTCCTGTGTGAGTCAGTGTGTGTTTCTGATTTTGAGGTTCGCTAGTTTTGTTTAGTATTTTTTTGAACTTTTTTTGGAGCCGTGTCAATTGGGGAGTTGTTCAGCCCTGGTAAGCATGAGAAGAAAATGGAGTGCTGGGTGCAGCTTCTAGCCGAGTTAGTTTGGCTGTCCGGGTTGTTGGGTCACCCAGATGTTTTGGTGGTTCACCTGGGAGGAACGGTCTAGGTGTAGTTAAGGTTAGGTCATTGGGGATACTATTAAGGGGGATTTGTCTCGGGTTGTTGGTGCTGTTTCGGATTGTGTTGTCTGAGGTGAAACTTAGAATAGTTGTCGTTAGTAGACCTGTGCATTCAGATTCGTACAAATGGCAAATTTAAGGAAATTTGCTGATTTCGGCAATTAGTACAAATCTCAGAAAAAATCAGGCCTCTCAAAAAGTATACAAATGAAGGAAAATTTGGTTTGGCTGTCTGGGTTGTGGGGTCAACTAGTTGTTTTGGAGGGATTTGTCTCGGGTTGTTGGTGCTGTTTCGGATTGTGTCGTCTGAGGTGAAACTTAGAATAGTTGTCGTTAGTAGACCTGTGCATTCAGATTCGTACAAATTGCAAATTTAAGGAAATTTGCTGATTTCGGCAATTAGTACAAATCTCAGAAAGAATCAGGCCCCTGAAAAAGTATACAAATGAAGGAAAATGTTTCCGTGTCTTGGTATTTTATGGAGGCATGCCAGTTAGGGAGTTGGTCAGCCCTAATAAGTGTGTTTGAGGGTATTATGTTGGAGGATGTGCTCAGGGAGGGCCGGTTATTATGTTTTAAGATCTGGGGGACCAAGACTGCTGTTTTTGGTAAGGGTGTGTGGGTATGGTATGGTGTGATAGTAAGTTTGGTGATTTACCCGTTTACTGCTTTAAGGGAGTTTTGTGTGGTTTGCCCAGAGTTTTGGCCTCCTATTGAAACATTAGGATGGCCAGTTCCTATCCCTTTTCCAATTTGTGATGGTTTTCCAGAAATCAAGCGATGGTGATCACAAACAGAGATCGGTTGGGGGGATTCTCCACTTGCAACTGAGGTGTGGTGGTTTGGGGGAAGAAAACAATGTGCTTGGTGCAGCTTCTAGCTGATTTAGTTTGGCTGTCCGGGTTGTTGGGTCAACTAGTTGTTTTGGTGGTCACCTGGAAGCAACGATTTACGTGTAGATCCGGTAAGGTTATTTGGGATACTATTAAGAGAGATTTCTCTCGGGTTGTTGGTGCTGTTCCGGATTGTGTGGTCAGAGGAGAAACATAGAATAATTTTCTTATTAGACCTGTGCATTCGGATTCGTACAAATTGCAAATTTAACGAAATCTGCTGATTTCGGCAATTTGTCCAAATTTCCGAAAGTGAGGCCAGCCCACCACGAAACGGATGAAAACGAAGCAAAAAGCTAAAAATTTTCATCTGACATTTGAGGGCTCTTTTACTCCCGCTCTCTCTCACACTCTTTGAATGTCTCCCTACATTCTCTGCTGATCACTTCAGCTTCCGCGTCTTGTATCTTTCTATTGTATCTGCTCCTTTCTCTCTTCTTTACTGTATTTTCTCTTTTTTCTTTGTCTGCATCTCCACGGACATAACTTCCCATGAAAAAACTTCCATCAGAATGGCAAATGTTTTGGTGGCGTCCTCGATCCCGATTGCAGGGTCAGGGTAGAGAATGTCACTAAAATCTCTATCCTTTTGCCTTAAGATAACCGTTTAAAATTGTACCAAAATGCTGGGGCTTCCTGTGTGAGTCAGTGTGTGTTTCTGATTTTGAGGTTCGCTAGTTTTGTTTAGTATTTTTTTGAACTTTTTTTGGAGCCGTGTCAATTGGGGAGTTGTTCAGCCCTGGTAAGCATGAGAAGAAAATGGAGTGCTGGGTGCAGCTTCTAGCCGAGTTAGTTTGGCTGTCCGGGTTGTTGGGTCACCCAGATGTTTTGGTGGTTCACCTGGGAGGAACGGTCTAGGTGTAGTTAAGGTTAGGTCATTGGGGATACTATTAAGGGGGATTTGTCTCGGGTTGTTGGTGCTGTTTCGGATTGTGTTGTCTGAGGTGAAACTTAGAATAGTTGTCGTTAGTAGACCTGTGCATTCAGATTCGTACAAATGGCAAATTTAAGGAAATTTGCTGATTTCGGCAATTAGTACAAATCTCAGAAAAAATCAGGCCTCTCAAAAAGTATACAAATGAAGGAAAATTTGGTTTGGCTGTCTGGGTTGTGGGGTCAACTAGTTGTTTTGGAGGGATTTGTCTCGGGTTGTTGGTGCTGTTTCGGATTGTGTCGTCTGAGGTGAAACTTAGAATAGTTGTCGTTAGTAGACCTGTGCATTCAGATTCGTACAAATTGCAAATTTAAGGAAATTTGCTGATTTCGGCAATTAGTACAAATCTCAGAAAGAATCAGGCCCCTGAAAAAGTATACAAATGAAGGAAAATGTTTCCGTGTCTTGGTATTTTATGGAGGCATGCCAGTTAGGGAGTTGGTCAGCCCTAATAAGTGTGTTTGAGGGTATTATGTTGGAGGATGTGCTCAGGGAGGGCCGGTTATTATGTTTTAAGATCTGGGGGACCAAGACTGCTGTTTTTGGTAAGGGTGTGTGGGTATGGTATGGTGTGATAGTAAGTTTGGTGATTTACCCGTTTACTGCTTTAAGGGAGTTTTGTGTGGTTTGCCCAGAGTTTTGGCCTCCTATTGAAACATTAGGATGGCCAGTTCCTATCCCTTTTCCAATTTGTGATGGTTTTCCAGAAATCAAGCGATGGTGATCACAAACAGAGATCGGTTGGGGGGATTCTCCACTTGCAACTGAGGTGTGGTGGTTTGGGGGAAGAAAACAATGTGCTTGGTGCAGCTTCTAGCTGATTTAGTTTGGCTGTCCGGGTTGTTGGGTCAACTAGTTGTTTTGGTGGTCACCTGGAAGCAACGATTTACGTGTAGATCCGGTAAGGTTATTTGGGATACTATTAAGAGAGATTTCTCTCGGGTTGTTGGTGCTGTTCCGGATTGTGTGGTCGGAGGAGAAACATAGAATAATTTTCTTATTAGACCTGTGCATTCGGATTCGTACAAATTGCAAATTTAACGAAATCTGCTGATTTCGGCAATTTGTCCAAATTTCCGAAAGTGAGGCCAGCCCACCACGAAACGGATGAAAACGAAGCAAAAAGCTAAAAATTTTCATCTGACATTTGAGGGCTCTTTTACTCCCGCTCTCTCTCACACTCTTTGAATGTCTCCCTACATTCTCTGCTGATCACTTCAGCTTCCGCGTCTTGTATCTTTCTATTGTATCTGCTCTTTTCTCTCTTCTTTACTGTATTTTCTCTTTTTTCTTTGTCTGCATCTCCACGGACATAACTTCCCATGAAAAAACTTCCATCAGAATGGCAAATGTTTTGGTGGCGTCCTCGATCCCGATTGCAGGGTCAGGGTAGAGAATGTCACTAAAATCTCTATACTTTTGCCTTAAGATAACCGTTTAAAATTGTACCAAAATGCTGGGGCTTCCTGTGTGAGTCAGTGTGTGTTTCTGATTTTGAGGTTCGCTAGTTTTGTTTAGTATTTTTTTGAACTTTTTTTGGAGCCGTGTCAATTGGGGAGTTGTTCAGCCCTGGTAAGCATGAGAAGAAAATGGAGTGCTGGGTGCAGCTTCTAGCCGAGTTAGTTTGGCTGTCCGGGTTGTTGGGTCACCCAGATGTTTTGGTGGTTCACCTGGGAGGAACGGTCTAGGTGTAGTTAAGGTTAGGTCATTGGGGATACTATTAAGGGGGATTTGTCTCGGGTTGTTGGTGCTGTTTCGGATTGTGTTGTCTGAGGTGAAACTTAGAATAGTTGTCGTTAGTAGACCTGTGCATTCAGATTCGTACAAATGGCAAATTTAAGGAAATTTGCTGATTTCGGCAATTAGTACAAATCTCAGAAAAAATCAGGCCTCTCAAAAAGTATACAAATGAAGGAAAATTTGGTTTGGCTGTCTGGGTTGTGGGGTCAACTAGTTGTTTTGGAGGGATTTGTCTCGGGTTGTTGGTGCTGTTTCGGATTGTGTCGTCTGAGGTGAAACTTAGAATAGTTGTCGTTAGTAGACCTGTGCATTCAGATTCGTAAAAATTGCAAATTTAAGGAAATTTGCTGATTTCGGCAATTAGTACAAATCTCAGAAAGAATCAGGCCCCTGAAAAAGTATACAAATGAAGGAAAATGTTTCCGTGTCTTGGTATTTTATGGAGGCATGCCAGTTAGGGAGTTGGTCAGCCCTAATAAGTGTGTTTGAGGGTATTATGTTGGAGGATGTGCTCAGGGAGGGCCGGTTATTATGTTTTAAGATCTGAGGGACCAAGACTGCTGTTTTTGGTAAGGGTGTGTGGGTATGGTATGGTGTGATAGTAAGTTTGGTGATTTACCCGTTTACTGCTTTAAGGGAGTTTTGTGTGGTTTGCCCAGAGTTTTGGCCTCCTATTGAAACATTAGGATGGCCAGTTCCTATCCCTTTTCCAATTTGTGATGGTTTTCCAGAAATCAAGCGATGGTGATCACAAACAGAGATCGGTTGGGGGGATTCTCCACTTGCAACTGAGGTGTGGTGGTTTGGGGGAAGAAAACAATGTGCTTGGTGCAGCTTCTAGCTGATTTAGTTTGGCTGTCCGGGTTGTTGGGTCAACTAGTTGTTTTGGTGGTCACCTGGAAGCAACGATTTACGTGTAGATCCGGTAAGGTTATTTGGGATACTATTAAGAGAGATTTCTCTCGGGTTGTTGGTGCTGTTCCGGATTGTGTGGTCGGAGGAGAAACATAGAATAATTTTCTTATTAGACCTGTGCATTCGGATTCGTACAAATTGCAAATTTAACGAAATCTGCTGATTTCGGCAATTTGTCCAAATTTCCGAAAGTGAGGCCAGCCCACCACGAAACGGATGAAAACGAAGCAAAAAGCTAAAAATTTTCATCTGACATTTGAGGGCTCTTTTACTCCCGCTCTCTCTCACACTCTTTGAATGTCTCCCTACATTCTCTGCTGATCACTTCAGCTTCCGCGTCTTGTATCTTTCTATTGTATCTGCTCTTTTCTCTCTTCTTTACTGTATTTTCTCTTTTTTCTTTGTCTGCATCTCCACGGACATAACTTCCCATGAAAAAACTTCCATCAGAATGGCAAATGTTTTGGTGGCGTCCTCGATCCCGATTGCAGGGTCAGGGTAGAGAATGTCACTAAAATCTCTATCCTTTTGCCTTAAGATAACCGTTTAAAATTGTACCAAAATGCTGGGGCTTCCTGTGTGAGTCAGTGTGTGTTTCTGATTTTGAGGTTCGCTAGTTTTGTTTAGTATTTTTTTGAACTTTTTTTGGAGCCGTGTCAATTGGGGAGTTGTTCAGCCCTGGTAAGCATGAGAAGAAAATGGAGTGCTGGGTGCAGCTTCTAGCCGAGTTAGTTTGGCTGTCCGGGTTGTTGGGTCACCCAGATGTTTTGGTGGTTCACCTGGGAGGAACGGTCTAGGTGTAGTTAAGGTTAGGTCATTGGGGATACTATTAAGGGGGATTTGTCTCGGGTTGTTGGTGCTGTTTCGGATTGTGTTGTCTGAGGTGAAACTTAGAATAGTTGTCGTTAGTAGACCTGTGCATTCAGATTCGTACAAATGGCAAATTTAAGGAAATTTGCTGATTTCGGCAATTAGTACAAATCTCAGAAAAAATCAGGCCTCTCAAAAAGTATACAAATGAAGGAAAATTTGGTTTGGCTGTCTGGGTTGTGGGGTCAACTAGTTGTTTTGGAGGGATTTGTCTCGGGTTGTTGGTGCTGTTTCGGATTGTGTCGTCTGAGGTGAAACTTAGAATAGTTGTCGTTAGTAGACCTGTGCATTCAGATTCGTACAAATTGCAAATTTAAGGAAATTTGCTGATTTCGGCAATTAGTACAAATCTCAGAAAGAATCAGGCCCCTGAAAAAGTATACAAATGAAGGAAAATGTTTCCGTGTCTTGGTATTTTATGGAGGCATGCCAGTTAGGGAGTTGGTCAGCCCTAATAAGTGTGTTTGAGGGTATTATGTTGGAGGATGTGCTCAGGGAGGGCCGGTTATTATGTTTTAAAATCTGGGGGACCAAGACTGCTGTTTTTGGTAAGGGTGTGTGGGTATGGTATGGTGTGATAGTAAGTTTGGTGATTTACCCGTTTACTGCTTTAAGGGAGTTTTGTGTGGTTTGCCCAGAGTTTTGGCCTCCTATTGAAACATTAGGATGGCCAGTTCCTATCCCTTTTCCAATTTGTGATGGTTTTCCAGAAATCAAGCGATGGTGATCACAAACAGAGATCGGTTGGGGGGATTCTCCACTTGCAACTGAGGTGTGGTGGTTTGGGGGAAGAAAACAATGTGCTTGGTGCAGCTTCTAGCTGATTTAGTTTGGCTGTCCGGGTTGTTGGGTCAACTAGTTGTTTTGGTGGTCACCTGGAAGCAACGATTTACGTGTAGATCCGGTAAGGTTATTTGGGATACTATTAAGAGAGATTTCTCTCGGGTTGTTGGTGCTGTTCCGGATTGTGTGGTCAGAGGAGAAACATAGAATAATTTTCTTATTAGACCTGTGCATTCGGATTCGTACAAATTGCAAATTTAACGAAATCTGCTGATTTCGGCAATTTGTCCAAATTTCCGAAAGTGAGGCCAGCCCACCACGAAACGGATGAAAACGAAGCAAAAAGCTAAAAATTTTCATCTGACATTTGAGGGCTCTTTTACTCCCGCTCTCTCTCACACTCTTTGAATGTCTCCCTACATTCTCTGCTGATCACTTCAGCTTCCGCGTCTTGTATCTTTCTATTGTATCTGCTCTTTTCTCTCTTCTTTACTGTATTTTCTCTTTTTTCTTTGTCTGCATCTCCACGGACATAACTTCCCATGAAAAAACTTCCATCAGAATGGCAAATGTTTTGGTGGCGTCCTCGATCCCGATTGCAGGGTCAGGGTAGAGAATGTCACTAAAATCTCTATACTTTTGCCTTAAGATAACCGTTTAAAATTGTACCAAAATGCTGGGGCTTCCTGTGTGAGTCAGTGTGTGTTTCTGATTTTGAGGTTCGCTAGTTTTGTTTAGTATTTTTTTGAACTTTTTTTGGAGCCGTGTCAATTGGGGAGTTGTTCAGCCCTGGTAAGCATGAGAAGAAAATGGAGTGCTGGGTGCAGCTTCTAGCCGAGTTAGTTTGGCTGTCCGGGTTGTTGGGTCACCCAGATGTTTTGGTGGTTCACCTGGGAGGAACGGTCTAGGTGTAGTTAAGGTTAGGTCATTGGGGATACTATTAAGGGGGATTTGTCTCGGGTTGTTGGTGCTGTTTCGGATTGTGTTGTCTGAGGTGAAACTTAGAATAGTTGTCGTTAGTAGACCTGTGCATTCAGATTCGTACAAATGGCAAATTTAAGGAAATTTGCTGATTTCGGCAATTAGTACAAATTTCAGAAAAAATCAGGCCTCTCAAAAAGTATACAAATGAAGGAAAATTTGGTTTGGCTGTCTGGGTTGTGGGGTCAACTAGTTGTTTTGGAGGGATTTGTCTCGGGTTGTTGGTGCTGTTTCGGATTGTGTCGTCTGAGGTGAAACTTAGAATAGTTGTCGTTAGTAGACCTGTGCATTCAGATTCGTACAAATTGCAAATTTAAGGAAATTTGCTGATTTCGGCAATTAGTACAAATCTCAGAAAGAATCAGGCCCCTGAAAAAGTATACAAATGAAGGAAAATGTTTCCGTGTCTTGGTATTTTATGGAGGCATGCCAGTTAGGGAGTTGGTCAGCCCTAATAAGTGTGTTTGAGGGTATTATGTTGGAGGATGTGCTCAGGGAGGGCCGGTTATTATGTTTTAAGATCTGGGGGACCAAGACTGCTGTTTTTGGTAAGGGTGTGTGGGTATGGTATGGTGTGATAGTAAGTTTGGTGATTTACCCGTTTACTGCTTTAAGGGAGTTTTGTGTGGTTTGCCCAGAGTTTTGGCCTCCTATTGAAACATTAGGATGGCCAGTTCCTATCCCTTTTCCAATTTGTGATGGTTTTCCAGAAATCAATGAAGGTGTTGAGGCTCCCGAAAGCAATCGATGGGGTCATTCATTCAGGATTGGGACGGCGACAGAGGCGGCTAAGGTGAGCATGACGAATGTATCAGTGAGGAGCATTGCGCCTTTGCAGTCTAGGCGGTTTACATCGTTTGTTTTTTCATAAGATCCTCTCAATGTTTCTTTTACATCTTCTGCTCCCCCTCAGTTGTGGCTCATCATTCACTTGTTCATTTCTAGGCTAGGAAGCAAGTGATGGTGATCACAAACAGAGATCGGTTGGGGGATTCTCCACTTGCAACTGAGGTGTGGTGGTTTGGGGGAAGAAAACAATGTGCTTGGTGCAGCTTCTAGCTGATTTAGTTTGGCTGTCCGGGTTGTTGGGTCAACTAGTTGTTTTGGTGGTCACCTGGAAGCAACGATTTACGTGTAGATCCGGTAAGGTTATTTGGGATACTATTAAGAGAGATTTCTCTCGGGTTGTTGGTGCTGTTCCGTATTGTGTGGTCGGAGGAGAAACATAGAATAATTTTCTTATTAGACCTGTGCATTCGGATTCGTACAAATTGCAAATTTAACGAACTCTGCTGATTTCGGCAATTTGTCCAAATTTCTGAAAGTGAGGCCAGCCCACCACGAAACGGATGAAAACGAAGCAAAAAGCTAAAAATTTTCATCTGACATTTGAGGGCTCTTTTACTCCCGCTCTCTCTCACACTCTTTGAATGTCTCCCTACATTCTCTGCTGATCACTTCAGCTTCCGCGTCTTGTATCTTTCTATTGTATCTGCTCTTTTCTCTCTTCTTTACTGTATTTTCTCTTTTTTCTTTGTCTGCATCTCCACGGACATAACTTCCCATGAAAAAACTTCCATCAGAATGGCAAATGTTTTGGTGGCGTCCTCGATCCCGATTGCAGGGTCAGGGTAGAGAATGTCACTAAAATCTCTATACTTTTGCCTTAAGATAACCGTTTAAAATTGTACCAAAATGCTGGGGCTTCCTGTGTGAGTCAGTGTGTGTTTCTGATTTTGAGGTTCGCTAGTTTTGTTTAGTATTTTTTTGAACTTTTTTTGGAGCCGTGTCAATTGGGGAGTTGTTCCGCCCTGGTAAGCATGAGAAGAAAATGGAGTGCTGGGTGCAGCTTCTAGCCGAGTTAGTTTGGCTGTCCGGGTTGTTGGGTCACCCAGATGTTTTGGTGGTTCACCTGGGAGGAACGGTCTAGGTGTAGTTAAGGTTAGGTCATTGGGGATACTATTAAGGGGGATTTGTCTCGGGTTGTTGGTGCTGTTTCGGATTGTGTTGTCTGAGGTGAAACTTAGAATAGTTGTCGTTAGTAGACCTGTGCATTCAGATTCGTACACATGGCAAATTTAAGGAAATTTGCTGATTTCGGCAATTAGTACAAATCTCAGAAAAAATCAGGCCTCTCAAAAAGTATACAAATGAAGGAAAATTTGGTTTGGCTGTCTGGGTTGTGGGGTCAACTAGTTGTTTTGGAGGGATTTGTCTCGGGTTGTTGGTGCTGTTTCGGATTGTGTCGTCTGAGGTGAAACTTAGAATAGTTGTCGTTAGTAGACCTGTGCATTCAGATTCGTACAAATTGCAAATTTAAGGAAATTTGCTGATTTCGGCAATTAGTACAAATCTCAGAAAGAATCAGGCCCCTGAAAAAGTATACAAATGAAGGAAAATGTTTCCGTGTCTTGGTATTTTATGGAGGCATGCCAGTTAGGGAGTTGGTCAGCCCTAATAAGTGTGTTTGAGGGTATTATGTTGGAGGATGTGCTCAGGGAGGGCCGGTTATTATGTTTTAAGATCTGGGGGACCAAGACTGCTGTTTTTGGTAAGGGTGTGTGGGTATGGTATGGTGTGATAGTAAGTTTGGTGATTTACCCGTTTACTGCTTTAAGGGAGTTTTGTGTGGTTTGCCCAGAGTTTTGGCCTCCTATTGAAACATTAGGATGGCCAGTTCCTATCCCTTTTCCAATTTGTGATGGTTTTCCAGAAATCAAGCGATGGTGATCACAAACAGAGATCGGTTGGGGGGATTCTCCACTTGCAACTGAGGTGTGGTGGTTTGGGGGAAGAAAACAATGTGCTTGGTGCAGCTTCTAGCTGATTTAGTTTGGCTGTCCGGGTTGTTGGGTCAACTAGTTGTTTTGGTGGTCACCTGGAAGCAACGATTTACGTGTAGATCCGGTAAGGTTATTTGGGATACTATTAAGAGAGATTTCTCTCGGGTTGTTGGTGCTGTTCCGGATTGTGTGGTCGGAGGAGAAACATAGAATAATTTTCTTATTAGACCTGTGCATTCGGATTCGTACAAATTGCAAATTTAACGAAATCTGCTGATTTCGGCAATTTGTCCAAATTTCCGAAAGTGAGGCCAGCCCACCACGAAACGGATGAAAACGAAGCAAAAAGCTAAAAATTTTCATCTGACATTTGAGGGCTCTTTTACTCCCGCTCTCTCTCACACTCTTTGAATGTCTCCCTACATTCTCTGCTGATCACTTCAGCTTCCGCGTCTTGTATCTTTCTATTGTATCTGCTCTTTTCTCTCTTCTTTACTGTATTTTCTCTTTTTTCTTTGTCTGCATCTCCACGGACATAACTTCCCATGAAAAAACTTCCATCAGAATGGCAAATGTTTTGGTGGCGTCCTCGATCCCGATTGCAGGGTCAGGGTAGAGAATGTCACTAAAATCTCTATCCTTTTGCCTTAAGATAACCGTTTAAAATTGTACCAAAATGCTGGGGCTTCCTGTGTGAGTCAGTGTGTGTTTCTGATTTTGAGGTTCGCTAGTTTTGTTTAGTATTTTTTTGAACTTTTTTTGGAGCCGTGTCAATTGGGGAGTTGTTCAGCCCTGGTAAGCATGAGAAGAAAATGGAGTGCTGGGTGCAGCTTCTAGCCGAGTTAGTTTGGCTGTCCGGGTTGTTGGGTCACCCAGATGTTTTGGTGGTTCACCTGGGAGGAACGGTCTAGGTGTAGTTAAGGTTAGGTCATTGGGGATACTATTAAGGGGGATTTGTCTCGGGTTGTTGGTGCTGTTTCGGATTGTGTTGTCTGAGGTGAAACTTAGAATAGTTGTCGTTAGTAGACCTGTGCATTCAGATTCGTACAAATGGCAAATTTAAGGAAATTTGCTGATTTCGGCAATTAGTACAAATCTCAGAAAAAATCAGGCCTCTCAAAAAGTATACAAATGAAGGAAAATTTGGTTTGGCTGTCTGGGTTGTGGGGTCAACTAGTTGTTTTGGAGGGATTTGTCTCGGGTTGTTGGTGCTGTTTCGGATTGTGTCGTCTGAGGTGAAACTTAGAATAGTTGTCGTTAGTAGACCTGTGCATTCAGATTCGTACAAATTGCAAATTTAAGGAAATTTGCTGATTTCGGCAATTAGTACAAATCTCAGAAAGAATCAGGCCCCTGAAAAAGTATACAAATGAAGGAAAATGTTTCCGTGTCTTGGTATTTTATGGAGGCATGCCAGTTAGGGAGTTGGTCAGCCCTAATAAGTGTGTTTGAGGGTATTATGTTGGAGGATGTGCTCAGGGAGGGCCGGTTATTATGTTTTAAGATCTGGGGGACCAAGACTGCTGTTTTTGGTAAGGGTGTGTGGGTATGGTATGGTGTGATAGTAAGTTTGGTGATTTACCCGTTTACTGCTTTAAGGGAGTTTTGTGTGGTTTGCCCAGAGTTTTGGCCTCCTATTGAAACATTAGGATGGCCAGTTCCTATCCCTTTTCCAATTTGTGATGGTTTTCCAGAAATCTATGAAGGTGTTGAGGCTCCCGAAAGCAATCGATGGGGTCATTCATTCAGGATTGGGACGGCGACAGAGGCGGCTAAGGTGAGCATGACGAATGTATCAGTGAGGAGCATTGCGCCTTTGCAGTCTAGGCGGTTTACATCGTTTGTTTTTTCATAAGATCCTCTCAATGTTTCTTTTACATCTTCTGCTCCCCCTCAGTTGTGGCTCATCATTCACTTGTTCATTACTAGGCTAGGAAGCAAGTGATGGTGATCACAAACAGAGATCGGTTGGGGGATTCTCCACTTGCAACTGAGGTGTGGTGGTTTGGGGGAAGAAAACAATGTGCTTGGTGCAGCTTCTAGCTGATTTAGTTTGGCTGTCCGGGTTGTTGGGTCAACTAGTTGTTTTGGTGGTCACCTGGAAGCAACGATTTACGTGTAGATCCGGTAAGGTTATTTGGGATACTATTAAGAGAGATTTCTCTCGGGTTGTTGGTGCTGTTCCGGATTGTGTGGTCGGAGGAGAAACATAGAATAATTTTCTTATTAGACCTGTGCATTCGGATTCGTACAAATTGCAAATTTAACGAAATCTGCTGATTTCGGCAATTTGTCCAAATTTCCGAAAGTGAGGCCAGCCCACCACGAAACGGATGAAAACGAAGCAAAAAGCTAAAAATTTTCATCTGACATTTGAGGGCTCTTTTACTCCCGCTCTCTCTCACACTCTTTGAATGTCTCCCTACATTCTCTGCTGATCACTTCAGCTTCCGCGTCTTGTATCTTTCTATTGTATCTGCTCTTTTCTCTCTTCTTTACTGTATTTTCTCTTTTTTCTTTGTCTGCATCTCCACGGACATAACTTCCCATGAAAAAACTTCCATCAGAATGGCAAATGTTTTGGTGGCGTCCTCGATCCCGATTGCAGGGTCAGGGTAGAGAATGTCACTAAAATCTCTATACTTTTGCCTTAAGATAACCGTTTAAAATTGTACCAAAATGCTGGGGCTTCCTGTGTGAGTCAGTGTGTGTTTCTGATTTTGAGGTTCGCTAGTTTTGTTTAGTATTTTTTTGAACTTTTTTTGGAGCCGTGTCAATTGGGGAGTTGTTCAGCCCTGGTAAGCATGAGAAGAAAATGGAGTGCTGGGTGCAGCTTCTAGCCGAGTTAGTTTGGCTGTCCGGGTTGTTGGGTCACCCAGATGTTTTGATGGTTCACCTGGGAGGAACGGTCTAGGTGTAGTTAAGGTTAGGTCATTGGGGATACTATTAAGGGGGATTTGTCTCGGGTTGTTGGTGCTGTTTCGGATTGTGTTGTCTGAGGTGAAACTTAGAATAGTTGTCGTTAGTAGACCTGTGCATTCAGATTCGTACAAATTGCAAATTTAAGGAAATTTGCTGATTTCGGCAATTAGTACAAATCTCAGAAAAAATCAGGCCTCTCAAAAAGTATACAAATGAAGGAAAATTTGGTTTGGCTGTCTGGGTTGTGGGGTCAACTAGTTGTTTTGGAGGGATTTGTCTCGGGTTGTTGGTGCTGTTTCGGATTGTGTCGTCTGAGGTGAAACTTAGAATAGTTGTCGTTAGTAGACCTGTGCATTCAGATTCGTACAAATTGCAAATTTAAGGAAATTTGCTGATTTCGGCAATTAGTACAAATCTCAGAAAGAATCAGGCCCCTGAAAAAGTATACAAATGAAGGAAAATGTTTCCGTGTCTTGGTATTTTATGGAGGCATGCCAGTTAGGGAGTTGGTCAGCCCTAATAAGTGTGTTTGAGGGTATTATGTTGGAGGATGTGCTCAGGGAGGGCCGGTTATTATGTTTTAAGATCTGGGGGACCAAGACTGCTGTTTTTGGTAAGGGTGTGTGGGTATGGTATGGTGTGATAGTAAGTTTGGTGATTTACCCGTTTACTGCTTTAAGGGAGTTTTGTGTGGTTTGCCCAGAGTTTTGGCCTCCTATTGAAACATTAGGATGGCCAGTTCCTATCCCTTTTCCAATTTGTGATGGTTTTCCAGAAATCTATGAAGGTGTTGAGGCTCCCGAAAGCAATCGATGGGGTCATTCATTCAGGATTGGGACGGCGACAGAGGCGGCTAAGGTGAGCATGACGAATGTATCAGTGAGGAGCATTGCGCCTTTGCAGTCTAGGCGGTTTACATCGTTTGTTTTTTCATAAGATCCTCTCAATGTTTCTTTTACATCTTCTGCTCCCCCTCAGTTGTGGCTCATCATTCACTTGTTCATTACTAGGCTAGGAAGCAAGTGATGGTGATCACAAACAGAGATCGGTTGGGGGATTCTCCACTTGCAACTGAGGTGTGGTGGTTTGGGGGAAGAAAACAATGTGCTTGGTGCAGCTTCTAGCTGATTTAGTTTGGCTGTCCGGGTTGTTGGGTCAACTAGTTGTTTTGGTGGTCACCTGGAAGCAACGATTTACGTGTAGATCCGGTAAGGTTATTTGGGATACTATTAAGAGAGATTTCTCTCGGGTTGTTGGTGCTGTTCCGGATTGTGTGGTCGGAGGAGAAACATAGAATAATTTTCTTATTAGACCTGTGCATTCGGATTCGTACAAATTGCAAATTTAACGAAATCTGCTGATTTCGGCAATTTGTCCAAATTTCCGAAAGTGAGGCCAGCCCACCACGAAACGGATGAAAACGAAGCAAAAAGCTACAAATTTTCATCTGACATTTGAGGGCTCTTTTACTCCCGCTCTCTCTCACACTCTTTGAATGTCTCCCTACATTCTCTGCTGATCACTTCAGCTTCCGCGTCTTGTATCTTTCTATTATATCTGCTCCTTTCTCTCTTCTTTACTGTATTTTCTCTTTTTTCTTTGTCTGCATCTCCACGGACATAACTTCCCATGAAAAAACTTCCATCAGAATGGCAAATGTTTTGGTGGCGTCCTCGATCCCGATTGCAGGGTCAGGGTAGAGAATGTCACTAAAATCTCTATCCTTTTGCCTTAAGATAACCGTTTAAAATTGTACCAAAATGCTGGGGCTTCCTGTGTGAGTCAGTGTGTGTTTCTGATTTTGAGGTTCGCTAGTTTTGTTTAGTATTTTTTTGAACTTTTTTTGGAGCCGTGTCAATTGGGGAGTTGTTCAGCCCTGGTAAGCATGAGAAGAAAATGGAGTGCTGGGTGCAGCTTCTAGCCGAGTTAGTTTGGCTGTCCGGGTTGTTGGGTCACCCAGATGTTTTGGTGGTTCACCTGGGAGGAACG
The DNA here is from genome assembly GCF_027358695.1 of Spea bombifrons. NCBI lineage: Eukaryota > Metazoa > Chordata > Amphibia > Anura > Pelobatidae > Spea > Spea bombifrons. Next base: position 152,573,486 of record NC_071087.1, read on the forward strand.
GTCTAGGTGTAGTTAAGGTTAGGTCATTGGGGATACTATTAAGGGGGATTTGTCTCGGGTTGTTGGTGCTGTTTCGGATTGTGTTGTCTGAGGTGAAACTTAGAATAGTTGTCGTTAGTAGACCTGTGCATTCAGATTCGTACAAATGGCAAATTTAAGGAAATTTGCTGATTTCGGCAATTAGTACAAATCTCAGAAAAAATCAGGCCTCTCAAAAAGTATACAAATGAAGGAAAATTTGGTTTGGCTGTCTGGGTTGTGGGGTCAACTAGTTGTTTTGGAGGGATTTGTCTCGGGTTGTTGGTGCTGTTTCGGATTGTGTCGTCTGAGGTGAAACTTAGAATAGTTGTCGTTAGTAGACCTGTGCATTCAGATTCGTACAAACTGCAAATTTAAGGAAATTTGCTGATTTCGGCAATTAGTACAAATCTCAGAAAGAATCAGGCCCCTGAAAAAGTATACAAATGAAGGAAAATGTTTCCGTGTCTTGGTATTTTATGGAGGCATGCCAGTTAGGGAGTTGGTCAGCCCTAATAAGTGTGTTTGAGGGTATTATGTTGGAGGATGTGCTCAGGGAGGGCCGGTTATTATGTTTTAAGATCTGGGGGACCAAGACTGCTGTTTTTGGTAAGGGTGTGTGGGTATGGTATGGTGTGATAGTAAGTTTGGTGATTTACCCGTTTACTGCTTTAAGGGAGTTTTGTGTGGTTTGCCCAGAGTTTTGGCCTCCTATTGAAACATTAGGATGGCCAGTTCCTATCCCTTTTCCAATTTGTGATGGTTTTCCAGAAATCTATGAAGGTGTTGAGGCTCCCGAAAGCAATCGATGGGGTCATTCATTCAGGATTGGGACGGCGACAGAGGCGGCTAAGGTGAGCATGACGAATGTATCAGTGAGGAGCATTGCGCCTTTGCAGTCTAGGCGGTTTACATCGTTTGTTTTTTCATAAGATCCTCTCAATGTTTCTTTTACATCTTCTGCTCCCCCTCAGTTGTGGCTCATCATTCACTTGTTCATTTCTAGGCTAGGAAGCAAGTGATGGTGATCACAAACAGAGATCGGTTGGGGGATTCTCCACTTGCAACTGAGGTGTGGTGGTTTGGGGGAAGAAAACAATGTGCTTGGTGCAGCTTCTAGCTGATTTAGTTTGGCTGTCCGGGTTGTTGGGTCAACTAGTTGTTTTGGTGGTCACCTGGAAGCAACGATTTACGTGTAGATCCGGTAAGGTTATTTGGGATACTATTAAGAGAGATTTCTCTCGGGTTGTTGGTGCTGTTCCGGATTGTGTGGTCGGAGGAGAAACATAGAATAATTTTCTTATTAGACCTGTGCATTCGGATTCATACAAATTGCAAATTTAACGAACTCTGCTGATTTCGGCAATTTGTCCAAATTTCCGAAAGTGAGGCCAGCCCACCACGAAACGGATGAAAACGAAGCAAAAAGCTAAAAATTTTCATCTGACATTTGAGGGCTCTTTTACTCCCGCTCTCTCTCACACTCTTTGAATGTCTCCCTACATTCTCTGCTGATCACTTCAGCTTCCGCGTCTTGTATCTTTCTATTGTATCTGCTCTTTTCTCTCTTCTTTACTGTATTTTCTCTTTTTTCTTTGTCTGCATCTCCACGGACATAACTTCCCATGAAAAAACTTCCATCAGAATGGCAAATGTTTTGGTGGCGTCCTCGATCCCGATTGCAGGGTCAGGGTAGAGAATGTCACTAAAATCTCTATACTTTTGCCTTAAGATAACCGTTTAAAATTGTACCAAAATGCTGGGGCTTCCTGTGTGAGTCAGTGTGTGTTTCTGATTTTGAGGTTCGCTAGTTTTGTTTAGTATTTTTTTGAACTTTTTTTGGAGCCGTGTCAATTGGGGAGTTGTTCAGCCCTGGTAAGCATGAGAAGAAAATGGAGTGCTGGGTGCAGCTTCTAGCCGAGTTAGTTTGGCTGTCCGGGTTGTTGGGTCACCCAGATGTTTTGATGGTTCACCTGGGAGGAACGGTCTAGGTGTAGTTAAGGTTAGGTCATTGGGGATACTATTAAGGGGGATTTGTCTCGGGTTGTTGGTGCTGTTTCGGATTGTGTTGTCTGAGGTGAAACTTAGAATAGTTGTCGTTAGTAGACCTGTGCATTCAGATTCGTACAAATTGCAAATTTAAGGAAATTTGCTGATTTCGGCAATTAGTACAAATCTCAGAAAAAATCAGGCCTCTCAAAAAGTATACAAATGAAGGAAAATTTGGTTTGGCTGTCTGGGTTGTGGGGTCAACTAGTTGTTTTGGAGGGATTTGTCTCGGGTTGTTGGTGCTGTTTCGGATTGTGTCGTCTGAGGTGAAACTTAGAATAGTTGTCGTTAGTAGACCTGTGCATTCAGATTCGTACAAATTGCAAATTTAAGGAAATTTGCTGATTTCGGCAATTAGTACAAATCTCAGAAAGAATCAGGCCCCTGAAAAAGTATACAAATGAAGGAAAATGTTTCCGTGTCTTGGTATTTTATGGAGGCATGCCAGTTAGGGAGTTGGTCAGCCCTAATAAGTGTGTTTGAGGGTATTATGTTGGAGGATGTGCTCAGGGAGGGCCGGTTATTATGTTTTAAGATCTGGGGGACCAAGACTGCTGTTTTTGGTAAGGGTGTGTGGGTATGGTATGGTGTGATAGTAAGTTTGGTGATTTACCCGTTTACTGCTTTAAGGGAGTTTTGTGTGGTTTGCCCAGAGTTTTGGCCTCCTATTGAAACATTAGGATGGCCAGTTCCTATCCCTTTTCCAATTTGTGATGGTTTTCCAGAAATCTATGAAGGTGTTGAGGCTCCCGAAAGCAATCGATGGGGTCATTCATTCAGGATTGGGACGGCGACAGAGGCGGCTAAGGTGAGCATGACGAATGTATCAGTGAGGAGCATTGCGCCTTTGCAGTCTAGGCGGTTTACATCGTTTGTTTTTTCATAAGATCCTCTCAATGTTTCTTTTACATCTTCTGCTCCCCCTCAGTTGTGGCTCATCATTCACTTGTTCATTACTAGGCTAGGAAGCAAGTGATGGTGATCACAAACAGAGATCGGTTGGGGGATTCTCCACTTGCAACTGAGGTGTGGTGGTTTGGGGGAAGAAAACAATGTGCTTGGTGCAGCTTCTAGCTGATTTAGTTTGGCTGTCCGGGTTGTTGGGTCAACTAGTTGTTTTGGTGGTCACCTGGAAGCAACGATTTACGTGTAGATCCGGTAAGGTTATTTGGGATACTATTAAGAGAGATTTCTCTCGGGTTGTTGGTGCTGTTCCGGATTGTGTGGTCGGAGGAGAAACATAGAATAATTTTCTTATTAGACCTGTGCATTCGGATTCGTACAAATTGCAAATTTAACGAAATCTGCTGATTTCGGCAATTTGTCCAAATTTCTGAAAGTGAGGCCAGCCCACCACGAAACGGATGAAAACGAAGCAAAAAGCTACAAATTTTCATCTGACATTTGAGGGCTCTTTTACTCCCGCTCTCTCTCACACTCTTTGAATGTCTCCCTACATTCTCTGCTGATCACTTCAGCTTCCGCGTCTTGTATCTTTCTATTATATCTGCTCCTTTCTCTCTTCTTTACTGTATTTTCTCTTTTTTCTTTGTCTGCATCTCCACGGACATAACTTCCCATGAAAAAACTTCCATCAGAATGGCAAATGTTTTGGTGGCGTCCTCGATCCCGATTGCAGGGTCAGGGTAGAGAATGTCACTAAAATCTCTATCCTTTTGCCTTAAGATAACCGTTTAAAATTGTACCAAAATGCTGGGGCTTCCTGTGTGAGTCAGTGTGTGTTTCTGATTTTGAGGTTCGCTAGTTTTGTTTAGTATTTTTTTGAACTTTTTTTGGAGCCGTGTCAATTGGGGAGTTGTTCAGCCCTGGTAAGCATGAGAAGAAAATGGAGTGCTGGGTGCAGCTTCTAGCCGAGTTAGTTTGGCTGTCCGGGTTGTTGGGTCACCCAGATGTTTTGGTGGTTCACCTGGGAGGAACGGTCTAGGTGTAGTTAAGGTTAGGTCATTGGGGATACTATTAAGGGGGATTTGTCTCGGGTTGTTGGTGCTGTTTCGGATTGTGTTGTCTGAGGTGAAACTTAGAATAGTTGTCGTTAGTAGACCTGTGCATTCAGATTCGTACAAATGGCAAATTTAAGGAAATTTGCTGATTTCGGCAATTAGTACAAATCTCAGAAAAAATCAGGCCTCTCAAAAAGTATACAAATGAAGGAAAATTTGGTTTGGCTGTCTGGGTTGTGGGGTCAACTAGTTGTTTTGGAGGGATTTGTCTCGGGTTGTTGGTGCTGTTTCGGATTGTGTCGTCTGAGGTGAAACTTAGAATAGTTGTCGTTAGTAGACCTGTGCATTCAGATTCGTACAAACTGCAAATTTAAGGAAATTTGCTGATTTCGGCAATTAGTACAAATCTCAGAAAGAATCAGGCCCCTGAAAAAGTATACAAATGAAGGAAAATGTTTCCGTGTCTTGGTATTTTATGGAGGCATGCCAGTTAGGGAGTTGGTCAGCCCTAATAAGTGTGTTTGAGGGTATTATGTTGGAGGATGTGCTCAGGGAGGGCCGGTTATTATGTTTTAAGATCTGGGGGACCAAGACTGCTGTTTTTGGTAAGGGTGTGTGGGTATGGTATGGTGTGATAGTAAGTTTGGTGATTTACCCGTTTACTGCTTTAAGGGAGTTTTGTGTGGTTTGCCCAGAGTTTTGGCCTCCTATTGAAACATTAGGATGGCCAGTTCCTATCCCTTTTCCAATTTGTGATGGTTTTCCAGAAATCTATGAAGGTGTTGAGGCTCCCGAAAGCAATCGATGGGGTCATTCATTCAGGATTGGGACGGCGACAGAGGCGGCTAAGGTGAGCATGACGAATGTATCAGTGAGGAGCATTGCGCCTTTGCAGTCTAGGCGGTTTACATCGTTTGTTTTTTCATAAGATCCTCTCAATGTTTCTTTTACATCTTCTGCTCCCCCTCAGTTGTGGCTCATCATTCACTTGTTCATTTCTAGGCTAGGAAGCAAGTGATGGTGATCACAAACAGAGATCGGTTGGGGGATTCTCCACTTGCAACTGAGGTGTGGTGGTTTGGGGGAAGAAAACAATGTGCTTGGTGCAGCTTCTAGCTGATTTAGTTTGGCTGTCCGGGTTGTTGGGTCAACTAGTTGTTTTGGTGGTCACCTGGAAGCAACGATTTACGTGTAGATCCGGTAAGGTTATTTGGGATACTATTAAGAGAGATTTCTCTCGGGTTGTTGGTGCTGTTCCGGATTGTGTGGTCGGAGGAGAAACATAGAATAATTTTCTTATTAGACCTGTGCATTCGGATTCATACAAATTGCAAATTTAACGAACTCTGCTGATTTCGGCAATTTGTCCAAATTTCCGAAAGTGAGGCCAGCCCACCACGAAACGGATGAAAACGAAGCAAAAAGCTAAAAATTTTCATCTGACATTTGAGGGCTCTTTTACTCCCGCTCTCTCTCACACTCTTTGAATGTCTCCCTACATTCTCTGCTGATCACTTCAGCTTCCGCGTCTTGTATCTTTCTATTGTATCTGCTCTTTTCTCTCTTCTTTACTGTATTTTCTCTTTTTTCTTTGTCTGCATCTCCACGGACATAACTTCCCATGAAAAAACTTCCATCAGAATGGCAAATGTTTTGGTGGCGTCCTCGATCCCGATTGCAGGGTCAGGGTAGAGAATGTCACTAAAATCTCTATACTTTTGCCTTAAGATAACCGTTTAAAATTGTACCAAAATGCTGGGGCTTCCTGTGTGAGTCAGTGTGTGTTTCTGATTTTGAGGTTCGCTAGTTTTGTTTAGTATTTTTTTGAACTTTTTTTGGAGCCGTGTCAATTGGGGAGTTGTTCAGCCCTGGTAAGCATGAGAAGAAAATGGAGTGCTGGGTGCAGCTTCTAGCCGAGTTAGTTTGGCTGTCCGGGTTGTTGGGTCACCCAGATGTTTTGATGGTTCACCTGGGAGGAACGGTCTAGGTGTAGTTAAGGTTAGGTCATTGGGGATACTATTAAGGGGGATTTGTCTCGGGTTGTTGGTGCTGTTTCGGATTGTGTTGTCTGAGGTGAAACTTAGAATAGTTGTCGTTAGTAGACCTGTGCATTCAGATTCGTACAAATTGCAAATTTAAGGAAATTTGCTGATTTCGGCAATTAGTACAAATCTCAGAAAAAATCAGGCCTCTCAAAAAGTATACAAATGAAGGAAAATTTGGTTTGGCTGTCTGGGTTGTGGGGTCAACTAGTTGTTTTGGAGGGATTTGTCCCGGGTTGTTGGTGCTGTTTCGGATTGTGTCGTCTGAGGTGAAACTTAGAATAGTTGTCGTTAGTAGACCTGTGCATTCAGATTCGTACAAATTGCAAATTTAAGGAAATTTGCTGATTTCGGCAATTAGTACAAATCTCAGAAAGAATCAGGCCCCTGAAAAAGTATACAAATGAAGGAAAATGTTTCCGTGTCTTGGTATTTTATGGAGGCATGCCAGTTAGGGAGTTGGTCAGCCCTAATAAGTGTGTTTGAGGGTATTATGTTGGAGGATGTGCTCAGGGAGGGCCGGTTATTATGTTTTAAGATCTGGGGGACCAAGACTGCTGTTTTTGGTAAGGGTGTGTGGGTATGGTATGGTGTGATAGTAAGTTTGGTGATTTACCCGTTTACTGCTTTAAGGGAGTTTTGTGTGGTTTGCCCAGAGTTTTGGCCTCCTATTGAAACATTAGGATGGCCAGTTCCTATCCCTTTTCCAATTTGTGATGGTTTTCCAGAAATCTATGAAGGTGTTGAGGCTCCCGAAAGCAATCGATGGGGTCATTCATTCAGGATTGGGACGGCGACAGAGGCGGCTAAGGTGAGCATGACGAATGTATCAGTGAGGAGCATTGCGCCTTTGCAGTCTAGGCGGTTTACATCGTTTGTTTTTTCATAAGATCCTCTCAATGTTTCTTTTACATCTTCTGCTCCCCCTCAGTTGTGGCTCATCATTCACTTGTTCATTACTAGGCTAGGAAGCAAGTGATGGTGATCACAAACAGAGATCGGTTGGGGGATTCTCCACTTGCAACTGAGGTGTGGTGGTTTGGGGGAAGAAAACAATGTGCTTGGTGCAGCTTCTAGCTGATTTAGTTTGGCTGTCCGGGTTGTTGGGTCAACTAGTTGTTTTGGTGGTCACCTGGAAGCAACGATTTACGTGTAGATCCGGTAAGGTTATTTGGGATACTATTAAGAGAGATTTCTCTCGGGTTGTTGGTGCTGTTCCGGATTGTGTGGTCGGAGGAGAAACATAGAATAATTTTCTTATTAGACCTGTGCATTCGGATTCGTACAAATTGCAAATTTAACGAAATCTGCTGATTTCGGCAATTTGTCCAAATTTCCGAAAGTGAGGCCAGCCCACCACGAAACGGATGAAAACGAAGCAAAAAGCTAAAAATTTTCATCTGACATTTGAGGGCTCTTTTACTCCCGCTCTCTCTCACACTCTTTGAATGTCTCCCTACATTCTCTGCTGATCACTTCAGCTTCCGCGTCTTGTATCTTTCTATTGTATCTGCTCTTTTCTCTCTTCTTTACTGTATTTTCTCTTTTTTCTTTGTCTGCATCTCCACGGACATAACTTCCCATGAAAAAACTTCCATCAGAATGGCAAATGTTTTGGTGGCGTCCTCGATCCCGATTGCAGGGTCAGGGTAGAGAATGTCACTAAAATCTCTATACTTTTGCCTTAAGATAACCGTTTAAAATTGTACCAAAATGCTGGGGCTTCCTGTGTGAGTCAGTGTGTGTTTCTGATTTTGAGGTTCGCTAGTTTTGTTTAGTATTTTTTTGAACTTTTTTTGGAGCCGTGTCAATTGGGGAGTTGTTCAGCCCTGGTAAGCATGAGAAGAAAATGGAGTGCTGGGTGCAGCTTCTAGCCGAGTTAGTTTGGCTGTCCGGGTTGTTGGGTCACCCAGATGTTTTGGTGGTTCACCTGGGAGGAACGGTCTAGGTGTAGTTAAGGTTAGGTCATTGGGGATACTATTAAGGGGGATTTGTCTCGGGTTGTTGGTGCTGTTTCGGATTGTGTTGTCTGAGGTGAAACTTAGAATAGTTGTCGTTAGTAGACCTGTGCATTCAGATTCGTACAAATGGCAAATGTAAGGAAATTTGCTGATTTCGGCAATTAGTACAAATCTCAGAAAAAATCAGGCCTCTCAAAAAGTATACAAATGAAGGAAAATTTGGTTTGGCTGTCTGGGTTGTGGGGTCAACTAGTTGTTTTGGAGGGATTTGTCTCGGGTTGTTGGTGCTGTTTCGGATTGTGTCGTCTGAGGTGAAACTTAGAATAGTTGTCGTTAGTAGACCTGTGCATTCAGATTCGTACAAATTGCAAATTTAAGGAAATTTGCTGATTTCGGCAATTAGTACAAATCTCAGAAAGAATCAGGCCCCTGAAAAAGTATACAAATGAAGGAAAATGTTTCCGTGTCTTGGTATTTTATGGAGGCATGCCAGTTAGGGAGTTGGTCAGCCCTAATAAGTGTGTTTGAGGGTATTATGTTAGAGGATGTGCTCAGGGAGGGCCGGTTATTATGTTTTAAGATCTGGGGGACCAAGACTGCTGTTTTTGGTAAGGGTGTGTGGGTATGGTATGGTGTGATAGTAAGTTTGGTGATTTACCCGTTTACTGCTTTAAGGGAGTTTTGTGTGGTTTGCCCAGAGTTTTGGCCTCCTATTGAAACATTAGGATGGCCAGTTCCTATCCCTTTTCCAATTTGTGATGGTTTTCCAGAAATCTATGAAGGTGTTGAGGCTCCCGAAAGCAATCGATGGGGTCATTCATTCAGGATTGGGACGGCGACAGAGGCGGCTAAGGTGAGCATGACGAATGTATCAGTGAGGAGCATTGCGCCTTTGCAGTCTAGGCGGTTTACATCGTTTGTTTTTTCATAAGATCCTCTCAATGTTTCTTTTACATCTTCTGCTCCCCCTCAGTTGTGGCTCATCATTCACTTGTTCATTTCTAGGCTAGGAAGCAAGTGATGGTGATCACAAACAGAGATCGGTTGGGGGATTCTCCACTTGCAACTGAGGTGTGGTGGTTTGGGGGAAGAAAACAATGTGCTTGGTGCAGCTTCTAGCTGATTTAGTTTGGCTGTCCGGGTTGTTGGGTCAACTAGTTGTTTTGGTGGTCACCTGGAAGCAACGATTTACGTGTAGATCCGGTAAGGTTATTTGGGATACTATTAAGAGAGATTTCTCTCGGGTTGTTGGTGCTGTTCCGGATTGTGTGGTCGGAGGAGAAACATAGAATAATTTTCTTATTAGACCTGTGCATTCGGATTCATACAAATTGCAAATTTAACGAACTCTGCTGATTTCGGCAATTTGTCCAAATTTCCGAAAGTGAGGCCAGCCCACCACGAAACGGATGAAAACGAAGCAAAAAGCTAAAAATTTTCATCTGACATTTGAGGGCTCTTTTACTCCCGCTCTCTCTCACACTCTTTGAATGTCTCCCTACATTCTCTGCTGATCACTTCAGCTTCCGCGTCTTGTATCTTTCTATTGTATCTGCTCTTTTCTCTCTTCTTTACTGTATTTTCTCTTTTTTCTTTGTCTGCATCTCCACGGACATAACTTCCCATGAAAAAACTTCCATCAGAATGGCAAATGTTTTGGTGGCGTCCTCGATCCCGATTGCAGGGTCAGGGTAGAGAATGTCACTAAAATCTCTATACTTTTGCCTTAAGATAACCGTTTAAAATTGTACCAAAATGCTGGGGCTTCCTGTGTGAGTCAGTGTGTGTTTCTGATTTTGAGGTTCGCTAGTTTTGTTTAGTATTTTTTTGAACTTTTTTTGGAGCCGTGTCAATTGGGGAGTTGTTCAGCCCTGGTAAGCATGAGAAGAAAATGGAGTGCTGGGTGCAGCTTCTAGCCGAGTTAGTTTGGCTGTCCGGGTTGTTGGGTCACCCAGATGTTTTGATGGTTCACCTGGGAGGAACGGTCTAGGTGTAGTTAAGGTTAGGTCATTGGGGATACTATTAAGGGGGATTTGTCTCGGGTTGTTGGTGCTGTTTCGGATTGTGTTGTCTGAGGTGAAACTTAGAATAGTTGTCGTTAGTAGACCTGTGCATTCAGATTCGTACAAATTGCAAATTTAAGGAAATTTGCTGATTTCGGCAATTAGTACAAATCTCAGAAAAAATCAGGCCTCTCAAAAAGTATACAAATGAAGGAAAATTTGGTTTGGCTGTCTGGGTTGTGGGGTCAACTAGTTGTTTTGGAGGGATTTGTCTCGGGTTGTTGGTGCTGTTTCGGATTGTGTCGTCTGAGGTGAAACTTAGAATAGTTGTCGTTAGTAGACCTGTGCATTCAGATTCGTACAAATTGCAAATTTAAGGAAATTTGCTGATTTCGGCAATTAGTACAAATCTCAGAAAGAATCAGGCCCCTGAAAAAGTATACAAATGAAGGAAAATGTTTCCGTGTCTTGGTATTTTATGGAGGCATGCCAGTTAGGGAGTTGGTCAGCCCTAATAAGTGTGTTTGAGGGTATTATGTTGGAGGATGTGCTCAGGGAGGGCCGGTTATTATGTTTTAAGATCTGGGGGACCAAGACTGCTGTTTTTGGTAAGGGTGTGTGGGTATGGTATGGTGTGATAGTAAGTTTGGTGATTTACCCGTTTACTGCTTTAAGGGAGTTTTGTGTGGTTTGCCCAGAGTTTTGGCCTCCTATTGAAACATTAGGATGGCCAGTTCCTATCCCTTTTCCAATTTGTGATGGTTTTCCAGAAATCTATGAAGGTGTTGAGGCTCCCGAAAGCAATCGATGGGGTCATTCATTCAGGATTGGGACGGCGACAGAGGCGGCTAAGGTGAGCATGACGAATGTATCAGTGAGGAGCATTGCGCCTTTGCAGTCTAGGCGGTTTACATCGTTTGTTTTTTCATAAGATCCTCTCAATGTTTCTTTTACATCTTCTGCTCCCCCTCAGTTGTGGCTCATCATTCACTTGTTCATTACTAGGCTAGGAAGCAAGTGATGGTGATCACAAACAGAGATCGGTTGGGGGATTCTCCACTTGCAACTGAGGTGTGGTGGTTTGGGGGAAGAAAACAATGTGCTTGGTGCAGCTTCTAGCTGATTTAGTTTGGCTGTCCGGGTTGTTGGGTCAACTAGTTGTTTTGGTGGTCACCTGGAAGCAATGATTTACGTGTAGATCCGGTAAGGTTATTTGGGATACTATTAAGAGAGATTTCTCTCGGGTTGTTGGTGCTGTTCCGGATTGTGTGGTCGGAGGAGAAACATAGAATAATTTTCTTATTAGACCTGTGCATTCGGATTCGTACAAATTGCAAATTTAACGAAATCTGCTGATTTCGGCAATTTGTCCAAATTTCCGAAAGTGAGGCCAGCCCACCACGAAACGGATGAAAACGAAGCAAAAAGCTAAAAATTTTCATCTGACATTTGAGGGCTCTTTTACTCCCGCTCTCTCTCACACTCTTTGAATGTCTCCCTACATTCTCTGCTGATCACTTCAGCTTCCGCGTCTTGTATCTTTCTATTGTATCTGCTCTTTTCTCTCTTCTTTACTGTATTTTCTCTTTTTTCTTTGTCTGCATCTCCACGGACATAACTTCCCATGAAAAAACTTCCATCAGAATGGCAAATGTTTTGGTGGCGTCCTCGATCCCGATTGCAGGGTCAGGGTAGAGAATGTCACTAAAATCTCTATACTTTTGCCTTAAGATAACCGTTTAAAATTGTACCAAAATGCTGGGGCTTCCTGTGTGAGTCAGTGTGTGTTTCTGATTTTGAGGTTCGCTAGTTTTGTTTAGTATTTTTTTGAACTTTTTTTGGAGCCGTGTCAATTGGGGAGTTGTTCAGCCCTGGTAAGCATGAGAAGAAAATGGAGTGCTGGGTGCAGCTTCTAGCCGAGTTAGTTTGGCTGTCCGGGTTGTTGGGTCACCCAGATGTTTTGATGGTTCACCTGGGAGGAACGGTCTAGGTGTAGTTAAGGTTAGGTCATTGGGGATACTATTAAGGGGGATTTGTCTCGGGTTGTTGGTGCTGTTTCGGATTGTGTTGTCTGAGGTGAAACTTAGAATAGTTGTCGTTAGTAGACCTGTGCATTCAGATTCGTACAAATTGCAAATTTAAGGAAATTTGCTGATTTCGGCAATTAGTACAAATCTCAGAAAAAATCAGGCCTCTCAAAAAGTATACAAATGAAGGAAAATTTGGTTTGGCTGTCTGGGTTGTGGGGTCAACTAGTTGTTTTGGAGGGATTTGTCTCGGGTTGTTGGTGCTGTTTCGGATTGTGTCGTCTGAGGTGAAACTTAGAATAGTTGTCGTTAGTAGACCTGTGCATTCAGATTCGTACAAATTGCAAATTTAAGGAAATTTGCTGATTTCGGCAATTAGTACAAATCTCAGAAAGAATCAGGCCCCTGAAAAAGTATACAAATGAAGGAAAATGTTTCCGTGTCTTGGTATTTTATGGAGGCATGCCAGTTAGGGAGTTGGTCAGCCCTAATAAGTGTGTTTGAGGGTATTATGTTGGAGGATGTGCTCAGGGAGGGCCGGTTATTATGTTTTAAGATCTGGGGGACCAAGACTGCTGTTTTTGGTAAGGGTGTGTGGGTATGGTATGGTGTGATAGTAAGTTTGGTGATTTACCCGTTTACTGCTTTAAGGGAGTTTTGTGTGGTTTGCCCAGAGTTTTGGCCTCCTATTGAAACATTAGGATGGCCAGTTCCTATCCCTTTTCCAATTTGTGATGGTTTTCCAGAAATCTATGAAGGTGTTGAGGCTCCCGAAAGCAATCGATGGGGTCATTCATTCAGGATTGGGACGGCGACAGAGGCGGCTAAGGTGAGCATGACGAATGTATCAGTGAGGAGCATTGCGCCTTTGCAGTCTAGGCGGTTTACATCGTTTGTTTTTTCATAAGATCCTCTCAATGTTTCTTTTACATCTTCTGCTCCCCCTCAGTTGTGGCTCATCATTCACTTGTTCATTACTAGGCTAGGAAGCAAGTGATGGTGATCACAAACAGAGATCGGTTGGGGGATTCTCCACTTGCAACTGAGGTGTGGTGGTTTGGGGGAAGAAAACAATGTGCTTGGTGCAGCTTCTAGCTGATTTAGTTTGGCTGTCCGGGTTGTTGGGTCAACTAGTTGTTTTGGTGGTCACCTGGAAGCAACGATTTACGTGTAGATCCGGTAAGGTTATTTGGGATACTATTAAGAGAGATTTCTCTCGGGTTGTTGGTGCTGTTCCGGATTGTGTGGTCGGAGGAGAAACATAGAATAATTTTCTTATTAGACCTGTGCATTCGGATTCGTACAAATTGCAAATTTAACGAAATCTGCTGATTTCGGCAATTTGTCCAAATTTCCGAAAGTGAGGCCAGCCCACCAAGAAACGGATGAAAACGAAGCAAAAAGCTACAAATTTTCATCTGACATTTGAGGGCTCTTTTACTCCCGCTCTCTCTCACACTCTTTGAATGTCTCCCTACATTCTCTGCTGATCACTTCAGCTTCCGCGTCTTGTATCTTTCTATTATATCTGCTCCTTTCTCTCTTCTTTACTGTATTTTCTCTTTTTTCTTTGTCTGCATCTCCACGGACATAACTTCCCATGAAAAAACTTCCATCAGAATGGCAAATGTTTTGGTGGCGTCCTCGATCCCGATTGCAGGGTCAGGGTAGAGAATGTCACTAAAATCTCTATCCTTTTGCCTTAAGATAACCGTTTAAAATTGTACCAAAATGCTGGGGCTTCCTGTGTGAGTCAGTGTGTGTTTCTGATTTTGAGGTTCGCTAGTTTTGTTTAGTATTTTTTTGAACTTTTTTTGGAGCCGTGTCAATTGGGGAGTTGTTCAGCCCTGGTAAGCATGAGAAGAAAATGGAGTGCTGGGTGCAGCTTCTAGCCGAGTTAGTTTGGCTGTCCGGGTTGTTGGGTCACCCAGATGTTTTGGTGGTTCACCTGGGAGGAACGGTCTAGGTGTAGTTAAGGTTAGGTCATTGGGGATACTATTAAGGGGGATTTGTCTCGGGTTGTTGGTGCTGTTTCGGATTGTGTTGTCTGAGGTGAAACTTAGAATAGTTGTCGTTAGTAGACCTGTGCATTCAGATTCGTACAAATGGCAAATTTAAGGAAATTTGCTGATTTCGGCAATTAGTACAAATCTCAGAAAAAATCAGGCCTCTCAAAAAGTATACAAATGAAGGAAAATTTGGTTTGGCTGTCTGGGTTGTGGGGTCAACTAGTTGTTTTGGAGGGATTTGTCTCGGGTTGTTGGTGCTGTTTCGGATTGTGTCGTCTGAGGTGAAACTTAGAATAGTTGTCGTTAGTAGACCTGTGCATTCAGATTCGTACAAACTGCAAATTTAAGGAAATTTGCTGATTTCGGCAATTAGTACAAATCTCAGAAAGAATCAGGCCCCTGAAAAAGTATACAAATGAAGGAAAATGTTTCCGTGTCTTGGTATTTTATGGAGGCATGCCAGTTAGGGAGTTGGTCAGCCCTAATAAGTGTGTTTGAGGGTATTATGTTGGAGGATGTGCTCAGGGAGGGCCGGTTATTATGTTTTAAGATCTGGGGGACCAAGACTGCTGTTTTTGGTAAGGGTGTGTGGGTATGGTATGGTGTGATAGTAAGTTTGGTGATTTACCCGTTTACTGCTTTAAGGGAGTTTTGTGTGGTTTGCCCAGAGTTTTGGCCTCCTATTGAAACATTAGGATGGCCAGTTCCTATCCCTTTTCCAATTTGTGATGGTTTTCCAGAAATCTATGAAGGTGTTGAGGCTCCCGAAAGCAATCGATGGGGTCATTCATTCAGGATTGGGACGGCGACAGAGGCGGCTAAGGTGAGCATGACGAATGTATCAGTGAGGAGCATTGCGCCTTTGCAGTCTAGGCGGTTTACATCGTTTGTTTTTTCATAAGATCCTCTCAATGTTTCTTTTACATCTTCTGCTCCCCCTCAGTTGTGGCTCATCATTCACTTGTTCATTTCTAGGCTAGGAAGCAAGTGATGGTGATCACAAACAGAGATCGGTTGGGGGATTCTCCACTTGCAACTGAGGTGTGGTGGTTTGGGGGAAGAAAACAATGTGCTTGGTGCAGCTTCTAGCTGATTTAGTTTGGCTGTCCGGGTTGTTGGGTCAACTAGTTGTTTTGGTGGTCACCTGGAAGCAACGATTTACGTGTAGATCCGGTAAGGTTATTTGGGATACTATTAAGAGAGATTTCTCTCGGGTTGTTGGTGCTGTTCCGGATTGTGTGGTCGGAGGAGAAACATAGAATAATTTTCTTATTAGACCTGTGCATTCGGATTCATACAAATTGCAAATTTAACGAACTCTGCTGATTTCGGCAATTTGTCCAAATTTCCGAAAGTGAGGCCAGCCCACCACGAAACGGATGAAAACGAAGCAAAAAGCTAAAAATTTTCATCTGACATTTGAGGGCTCTTTTACTCCCGCTCTCTCTCACACTCTTTGAATGTCTCCCTACATTCTCTGCTGATCACTTCAGCTTCCGCGTCTTGTATCTTTCTATTATATCTGCTCCTTTCTCTCTTCTTTACTGTATTTTCTCTTTTTTCTTTGTCTGCATCTCCACGGACATAACTTCCCATGAAAAAACTTCCATCAGAATGGCAAATGTTTTGGTGGCGTCCTCGATCCCGATTGCAGGGTCAGGGTAGAGAATGTCACTAAAATCTCTATCCTTTTGCCTTAAGATAACCGTTTAAAATTGTACCAAAATGCTGGGGCTTCCTGTGTGAGTCAGTGTGTGTTTCTGATTTTGAGGTTCGCTAGTTTTGTTTAGTATTTTTTTGAACTTTTTTTGGAGCCGTGTCAATTGGGGAGTTGTTCAGCCCTGGTAAGCATGAGAAGAAAATGGAGTGCTGGGTGCAGCTTCTAGCCGAGTTAGTTTGGCTGTCCGGGTTGTTGGGTCACCCAGATGTTTTGGTGGTTCACCTGGGAGGAACGGTCTAGGTGTAGTTAAGGTTAGGTCATTGGGGATACTATTAAGGGGGATTTGTCTCGGGTTGTTGGTGCTGTTTCGGATTGTGTTGTCTGAGGTGAAACTTAGAATAGTTGTCGTTAGTAGACCTGTGCATTCAGATTCGTACAAATGGCAAATTTAAGGAAATTTGCTGATTTCGGCAATTAGTACAAATCTCAGAAAAAATCAGGCCTCTCAAAAAGTATACAAATGAAGGAAAATTTGGTTTGGCTGTCTGGGTTGTGGGGTCAACTAGTTGTTTTGGAGGGATTTGTCTCGGGTTGTTGGTGCTGTTTCGGATTGTGTCGTCTGAGGTGAAACTTAGAATAGTTGTCGTTAGTAGACCTGTGCATTCAGATTCGTACAAATTGCAAATTTAAGGAAATTTGCTGATTTCGGCAATTAGTACAAATCTCAGAAAGAATCAGGCCCCTGAAAAAGTATACAAATGAAGGAAAATGTTTCCGTGTCTTGGTATTTTATGGAGGCATGCCAGTTAGGGAGTTGGTCAGCCCTAATAAGTGTGTTTGAGGGTATTATGTTGGAGGATGTGCTCAGGGAGGGCCGGTTATTATGTTTTAAGATCTGGGGGACCAAGACTGCTGTTTTTGGTAAGGGTGTGTGGGTATGGTATGGTGTGATAGTAAGTTTGGTGATTTACCCGTTTACTGCTTTAAGGGAGTTTTGTGTGGTTTGCCCAGAGTTTTGGCCTCCTATTGAAACATTAGGATGGCCAGTTCCTATCCCTTTTCCAATTTGTGATGGTTTTCCAGAAATCTATGAAGGTGTTGAGGCTCCCGAAAGCAATCGATGGGGTCATTCATTCAGGATTGGGACGGCGACAGAGGCGGCTAAGGTGAGCATGACGAATGTATCAGTGAGGAGCATTGCGCCTTTGCAGTCTAGGCGGTTTACATCGTTTGTTTTTTCATAAGATCCTCTCAATGTTTCTTTTACATCTTCTGCTCCCCCTCAGTTGTGGCTCATCATTCACTTGTTCATTTCTAGGCTAGGAAGCAAGTGATGGTGATCACAAACAGAGATCGGTTGGGGGATTCTCCACTTGCAACTGAGGTGTGGTGGTTTGGGGGAAGAAAACAATGTGCTTGGTGCAGCTTCTAGCTGATTTAGTTTGGCTGTCCGGGTTGTTGGGTCAACTAGTTGTTTTGGTGGTCACCTGGAAGCAACGATTTACGTGTAGATCCGGTAAGGTTATTTGGGATACTATTAAGAGAGATTTCTCTCGGGTTGTTGGTGCTGTTCCGGATTGTGTGGTCGGAGGAGAAACATAGAATAATTTTCTTATTAGACCTGTGCATTCGGATTCATACAAATTGCAAATTTAACGAACTCTGCTGATTTCGGCAATTTGTCCAAATTTCCGAAAGTGAGGCCAGCCCACCACGAAACGGATGAAAACGAAGCAAAAAGCTAAAAATTTTCATCTGACATTTGAGGGCTCTTTTACTCCCGCTCTCTCTCACACTCTTTGAATGTCTCCCTACATTCTCTGCTGATCACTTCAGCTTCCGCGTCTTGTATCTTTCTATTGTATCTGCTCTTTTCTCTCTTCTTTACTGTATTTTCTCTTTTTTCTTTGTCTGCATCTCCACGGACATAACTTCCCATGAAAAAACTTCCATCAGAATGGCAAATGTTTTGGTGGCGTCCTCGATCCCGATTGCAGGGTCAGGGTAGAGAATGTCACTAAAATCTCTATACTTTTGCCTTAAGATAACCGTTTAAAATTGTACCAAAATGCTGGGGCTTCCTGTGTGAGTCAGTGTGTGTTTCTGATTTTGAGGTTCGCTAGTTTTGTTTAGTATTTTTTTGAACTTTTTTTGGAGCCGTGTCAATTGGGGAGTTGTTCAGCCCTGGTAAGCATGAGAAGAAAATGGAGTGCTGGGTGCAGCTTCTAGCCGAGTTAGTTTGGCTGTCCGGGTTGTTGGGTCACCCAGATGTTTTGATGGTTCACCTGGGAGGAACGGTCTAGGTGTAGTTAAGGTTAGGTCATTGGGGATACTATTAAGGGGGATTTGTCTCGGGTTGTTGGTGCTGTTTCGGATTGTGTTGTCTGAGGTGAAACTTAGAATAGTTGTCGTTAGTAGACCTGTGCATTCAGATTCGTACAAATTGCAAATTTAAGGAAATTTGCTGATTTCGGCAATTAGTACAAATCTCAGAAAAAATCAGGCCTCTCAAAAAGTATACAAATGAAGGAAAATTTGGTTTGGCTGTCTGGGTTGTGGGGTCAACTAGTTGTTTTGGAGGGATTTGTCTCGGGTTGTTGGTGCTGTTTCGGATTGTGTCGTCTGAGGTGAAACTTAGAATAGTTGTCGTTAGTAGACCTGTGCATTCAGATTCGTACAAATTGCAAATTTAAGGAAATTTGCTGATTTCGGCAATTAGTACAAATCTCAGAAAGAATCAGGCCCCTGAAAAAGTATACAAATGAAGGAAAATGTTTCCGTGTCTTGGTATTTTATGGAGGCATGCCAGTTAGGGAGTTGGTCAGCCCTAATAAGTGTGTTTGAGGGTATTATGTTGGAGGATGTGCTCAGGGAGGGCCGGTTATTATGTTTTAAGATCTGGGGGACCAAGACTGCTGTTTTTGGTAAGGGTGTGTGGGTATGGTATGGTGTGATAGTAAGTTTGGTGATTTACCCGTTTACTGCTTTAAGGGAGTTTTGTGTGGTTTGCCCAGAGTTTTGGCCTCCTATTGAAACATTAGGATGGCCAGTTCCTATCCCTTTTCCAATTTGTGATGGTTTTCCAGAAATCTATGAAGGTGTTGAGGCTCCCGAAAGCAATCGATGGGGTCATTCATTCAGGATTGGGACGGCGACAGAGGCGGCTAAGGTGAGCATGACGAATGTATCAGTGAGGAGCATTGCGCCTTTGCAGTCTAGGCGGTTTACATCGTTTGTTTTTTCATAAGATCCTCTCAATGTTTCTTTTACATCTTCTGCTCCCCCTCAGTTGTGGCTCATCATTCACTTGTTCATTACTAGGCTAGGAAGCAAGTGATGGTGATCACAAACAGAGATCGGTTGGGGGATTCTCCACTTGCAACTGAGGTGTGGTGGTTTGGGGGAAGAAAACAATGTGCTTAGTGCAGCTTCTAGCTGATTTAGTTTGGCTGTCCGGGTTGTTGGGTCAACTAGTTGTTTTGGTGGTCACCTGGAAGCAACGATTTACGTGTAGATCCGGTAAGGTTATTTGGGATACTATTAAGAGAGATTTCTCTCGGGTTGTTGGTGCTGTTCCGGATTGTGTGGTCGGAGGAGAAACATAGAATAATTTTCTTATTAGACCTGTGCATTCGGATTCGTACAAATTGCAAATTTAACGAAATCTGCTGATTTCGGCAATTTGTCCAAATTTCCGAAAGTGAGGCCAGCCCACCACGAAACGGATGAAAACGAAGCAAAAAGCTACAAATTTTCATCTGACATTTGAGGGCTCTTTTACTCCCGCTCTCTCTCACACTCTTTGAATGTCTCCCTACATTCTCTGCTGATCACTTCAGCTTCCGCGTCTTGTATCTTTCTATTATATCTGCTCCTTTCTCTCTTCTTTACTGTATTTTCTCTTTTTTCTTTGTCTGCATCTCCACGGACATAACTTCCCATGAAAAAACTTCCATCAGAATGGCAAATGTTTTGGTGGCGTCCTCGATCCCGATTGCAGGGTCAGGGTAGAGAATGTCACTAAAATCTCTATCCTTTTGCCTTAAGATAACCGTTTAAAATTGTACCAAAATGCTGGGGCTTCCTGTGTGAGTCAGTGTGTGTTTCTGATTTTGAGGTTCGCTAGTTTTGTTTAGTATTTTTTTGAACTTTTTTTGGAGCCGTGTCAATTGGGGAGTTGTTCAGCCCTGGTAAGCATGAGAAGAAAATGGAGTGCTGGGTGCAGCTTCTAGCCGAGTTAGTTTGGCTGTCCGGGTTGTTGGGTCACCCAGATGTTTTGATGGTTCACCTGGGAGGAACGGTCTAGGTGTAGTTAAGGTTAGGTCATTGGGGATACTATTAAGGGGGATTTGTCTCGGGTTGTTGGTGCTGTTTCGGATTGTGTTGTCTGAGGTGAAACTTAGAATAGTTGTCGTTAGTAGACCTGTGCATTCAGATTCGTACAAATTGCAAATTTAAGGAAATTTGCTGATTTCGGCAATTAGTACAAATCTCAGAAAAAATCAGGCCTCTCAAAAAGTATACAAATGAAGGAAAATTTGGTTTGGCTGTCTGGGTTGTGGGGTCAACTAGTTGTTTTGGAGGGATTTGTCTCGGGTTGTTGGTGCTGTTTCGGATTGTGTCGTCTGAGGTGAAACTTAGAATAGTTGTCGTTAGTAGACCTGTGCATTCAGATTCGTACAAATTGCAAATTTAAGGAAATTTGCTGATTTCGGCAATTAGTACAAATCTCAGAAAGAATCAGGCCCCTGAAAAAGTATACAAATGAAGGAAAATGTTTCCGTGTCTTGGTATTTTATGGAGGCATGCCAGTTAGGGAGTTGGTCAGCCCTAATAAGTGTGTTTGAGGGTATTATGTTGGAGGATGTGCTCAGGGAGGGCCGGTTATTATGTTTTAAGATCTGGGGGACCAAGACTGCTGTTTTTGGTAAGGGTGTGTGGGTATGGTATGGTGTGATAGTAAGTTTGGTGATTTACCCGTTTACTGCTTTAAGGGAGTTTTGTGTGGTTTGCCCAGAGTTTTGGCCTCCTATTGAAACATTAGGATGGCCAGTTCCTATCCCTTTTCCAATTTGTGATGGTTTTCCAGAAATCTATGAAGGTGTTGAGGCTCCCGAAAGCAATCGATGGGGTCATTCATTCAGGATTGGGACGGCGACAGAGGCGGCTAAGGTGAGCATGACGAATGTATCAGTGAGGAGCATTGCGCCTTTGCAGTCTAGGCGGTTTACATCGTTTGTTTTTTCATAAGATCCTCTCAATGTTTCTTTTACATCTTCTGCTCCCCCTCAGTTGTGGCTCATCATTCACTTGTTCATTTCTAGGCTAGGAAGCAAGTGATGGTGATCACAAACAGAGATCGGTTGGGGGATTCTGCACTTGCAACTGAGGTGTGGTGGTTTGGGGGAAGAAAACAATGTGCTTGGTGCAGCTTCTAGCTGATTTAGTTTGGCTGTCCGGGTTGTTGGGTCAACTAGTTGTTTTGGTGGTCACCTGGAAGCAACGATTTACGTGTAGATCCGGTAAGGTTATTTGGGATACTATTAAGAGAGATTTCTCTCGGGTTGTTGGTGCTGTTCCGGATTGTGTGGTCGGAGGAGAAACATAGAATAATTTTCTTATTAGACCTGTGCATTCGGATTCATACAAATTGCAAATTTAACGAACTCTGCTGATTTCGGCAATTTGTCCAAATTTCCGAAAGTGAGGCCAGCCCACCACGAAACGGATGAAAACGAAGCAAAAAGCTAAAAATTTTCATCTGACATTTGAGGGCTCTTTTACTCCCGCTCTCTCTCACACTCTTTGAATGTCTCCCTACATTCTCTGCTGATCACTTCAGCTTCCGCGTCTTGTATCTTTCTATTGTATCTGCTCTTTTCTCTCTTCTTTACTGTATTTTCTCTTTTTTCTTTGTCTGCATCTCCACGGACATAACTTCCCATGAAAAAACTTCCATCAGAATGGCAAATGTTTTGGTGGCGTCCTCGATCCCGATTGCAGGGTCAGGGTAGAGAATGTCACTAAAATCTCTATACTTTTGCCTTAAGATAACCGTTTAAAATTGTACCAAAATGCTGGGGCTTCCTGTGTGAGTCAGTGTGTGTTTCTGATTTTGAGGTTCGCTAGTTTTGTTTAGTATTTTTTTGAACTTTTTTTGGAGCCGTGTCAATTGGGGAGTTGTTCAGCCCTGGTAAGCATGAGAAGAAAATGGAGTGCTGGGTGCAGCTTCTAGCCGAGTTAGTTTGGCTGTCCGGGTTGTTGGGTCACCCAGATGTTTTGATGGTTCACCTGGGAGGAACGGTCTAGGTGTAGTTAAGGTTAGGTCATTGGGGATACTATTAAGGGGGATTTGTCTCGGGTTGTTGGTGCTGTTTCGGATTGTGTTGTCTGAGGTGAAACTTAGAATAGTTGTCGTTATTAGACCTGTGCATTCAGATTCGTACAAATTGCAAATTTAAGGAAATTTGCTGATTTCGGCAATTAGTACAAATCTCAGAAAAAATCAGGCCTCTCAAAAAGTATACAAATGAAGGAAAATTTGGTTTGGCTGTCTGGGTTGTGGGGTCAACTAGTTGTTTTGGAGGGATTTGTCTCGGGTTGTTGGTGCTGTTTCGGATTGTGTCGTCTGAGGTGAAACTTAGAATAGTTGTCGTTAGTAGACCTGTGCATTCAGATTCGTACAAATTGCAAATTTAAGGAAATTTGCTGATTTCGGCAATTAGTACAAATCTCAGAAAGAATCAGGCCCCTGAAAAAGTATACAAATGAAGGAAAATGTTTCCGTGTCTTGGTATTTTATGGAGGCATGCCAGTTAGGGAGTTGGTCAGCCCTAATAAGTGTGTTTGAGGGTATTATGTTGGAGGATGTGCTCAGGGAGGGCCGGTTATTATGTTTTAAGATCTGGGGGACCAAGACTGCTGTTTTTGGTAAGGGTGTGTGGGTATGGTATGGTGTGATAGTAAGTTTGGTGATTTACCCGTTTACTGCTTTAAGGGAGTTTTGTGTGGTTTGCCCAGAGTTTTGGCCTCCTATTGAAACATTAGGATGGCCAGTTCCTATCCCTTTTCCAATTTGTGATGGTTTTCCAGAAATCTATGAAGGTGTTGAGGCTCCCGAAAGCAATCGATGGGGTCATTCATTCAGGATTGGGACGGCGACAGAGGCGGCTAAGGTGAGCATGACGAATGTATCAGTGAGGAGCATTGCGCCTTTGCAGTCTAGGCGGTTTACATCGTTTGTTTTTTCATAAGATCCTCTCAATGTTTCTTTTACATCTTCTGCTCCCCCTCAGTTGTGGCTCATCATTCACTTGTTCATTACTAGGCTAGGAAGCAAGTGATGGTGATCACAAACAGAGATCGGTTGGGGGATTCTCCACTTGCAACTGAGGTGTGGTGGTTTGGGGGAAGAAAACAATGTGCTTGGTGCAGCTTCTAGCTGATTTAGTTTGGCTGTCCGGGTTGTTGGGTCAACTAGTTGTTTTGGTGGTCACCTGGAAGCAACGATTTACGTGTAGATCCGGTAAGGTTATTTGGGATACTATTAAGAGAGATTTCTCTCGGGTTGTTGGTGCTGTTCCGGATTGTGTGGTCGGAGGAGAAACATAGAATAATTTTCTTATTAGACCTGTGCATTCGGATTCGTACAAATTGCAAATTTAACGAAATCTGCTGATTTCGGCAATTTGTCCAAATTTCCGAAAGTGAGGCCAGCCCACCACGAAACGGATGAAAACGAAGCAAAAAGCTACAAATTTTCATCTGACATTTGAGGGCTCTTTTACTCCCGCTCTCTCTCACACTCTTTGAATGTCTCCCTACATTCTCTGCTGATCACTTCAGCTTCCGCGTCTTGTATCTTTCTATTATATCTGCTCCTTTCTCTCTTCTTTACTGTATTTTCTCTTTTTTCTTTGTCTGCATCTCCACGGACATAACTTCCCATGAAAAAACTTCCATCAGAATGGCAAATGTTTTGGTGGCGTCCTCGATCCCGATTGCAGGGTCAGGGTAGAGAATGTCACTAAAATCTCTATCCTTTTGCCTTAAGATAACCGTTTAAAATTGTACCAAAATGCTGGGGCTTCCTGTGTGAGTCAGTGTGTGTTTCTGATTTTGAGGTTCGCTAGTTTTGTTTAGTATTTTTTTGAACTTTTTTTGGAGCCGTGTCAATTGGGGAGTTGTTCAGCCCTGGTAAGCATGAGAAGAAAATGGAGTGCTGGGTGCAGCTTCTAGCCGAGTTAGTTTGGCTGTCCGGGTTGTTGGGTCACCCAGATGTTTTGGTGGTTCACCTGGGAGGAACGGTCTAGGTGTAGTTAAGGTTAGGTCATTGGGGATACTATTAAGGGGGATTTGTCTCGGGTTGTTGGTGCTGTTTCGGATTGTGTTGTCTGAGGTGAAACTTAGAATAGTTGTCGTTAGTAGACCTGTGCATTCAGATTCGTACAAATGGCAAATGTAAGGAAATTTGCTGATTTCGGCAATTAGTACAAATCTCAGAAAAAATCAGGCCTCTCAAAAAGTATACAAATGAAGGAAAATTTGGTTTGGCTGTCTGGGTTGTGGGGTCAACTAGTTGTTTTGGAGGGATTTGTCTCGGGTTGTTGGTGCTGTTTCGGATTGTGTCGTCTGAGGTGAAACTTAGAATAGTTGTCGTTAGTAGACCTGTGCATTCAGATTCGTACAAATTGCAAATTTAAGGAAATTTGCTGATTTCGGCAATTAGTACAAATCTCAGAAAGAATCAGGCCCCTGAAAAAGTATACAAATGAAGGAAAATGTTTCCGTGTCTTGGTATTTTATGGAGGCATGCCAGTTAGGGAGTTGGTCAGCCCTAATAAGTGTGTTTGAGGGTATTATGTTGGAGGATGTGCTCAGGGAGGGCCGGTTATTATGTTTTAAGATCTGGGGGACCAAGACTGCTGTTTTTGGTAAGGGTGTGTGGGTATGGTATGGTGTGATAGTAAGTTTGGTGATTTACCCGTTTACTGCTTTAAGGGAGTTTTGTGTGGTTTGCCCAGAGTTTTGGCCTCCTATTGAAACATTAGGATGGCCAGTTCCTATCCCTTTTCCAATTTGTGATGGTTTTCCAGAAATCTATGAAGGTGTTGAGGCTCCCGAAAGCAATCGATGGGGTCATTCATTCAGGATTGGGACGGCGACAGAGGCGGCTAAGGTGAGCATGACGAATGTATCAGTGAGGAGCATTGCGCCTTTGCAGTCTAGGCGGTTTACATCGTTTGTTTTTTCATAAGATCCTCTCAATGTTTCTTTTACATCTTCTGCTCCCCCTCAGTTGTGGCTCATCATTCACTTGTTCATTTCTAGGCTAGGAAGCAAGTGATGGTGATCACAAACAGAGATCGGTTGGGGGATTCTCCACTTGCAACTGAGGTGTGGTGGTTTGGGGGAAGAAAACAATGTGCTTGGTGCAGCTTCTAGCTGATTTAGTTTGGCTGTCCGGGTTGTTGGGTCAACTAGTTGTTTTGGTGGTCACCTGGAAGCAACGATTTACGTGTAGATCCGGTAAGGTTATTTGGGATACTATTAAGAGAGATTTCTCTCGGGTTGTTGGTGCTGTTCCGGATTGTGTGGTCGGAGGAGAAACATAGAATAATTTTCTTATTAGACCTGTGCATTCGGATTCATACAAATTGCAAATTTAACGAACTCTGCTGATTTCGGCAATTTGTCCAAATTTCCGAAAGTGAGGCCAGCCCACCACGAAACGGATGAAAACGAAGCAAAAAGCTAAAAATTTTCATCTGACATTTGAGGGCTCTTTTACTCCCGCTCTCTCTCACACTCTTTGAATGTCTCCCTACATTCTCTGCTGATCACTTCAGCTTCCGCGTCTTGTATCTTTCTATTGTATCTGCTCTTTTCTCTCTTCTTTACTGTATTTTCTCTTTTTTCTTTGTCTGCATCTCCACGGACATAACTTCCCATGAAAAAACTTCCATCAGAATGGCAAATGTTTTGGTGGCGTCCTCGATCCCGATTGCAGGGTCAGGGTAGAGAATGTCACTAAAATCTCTATACTTTTGCCTTAAGATAACCGTTTAAAATTGTACCAAAATGCTGGGGCTTCCTGTGTGAGTCAGTGTGTGTTTCTGATTTTGAGGTTCGCTAGTTTTGTTTAGTATTTTTTTGAACTTTTTTTGGAGCCGTGTCAATTGGGGAGTTGTTCAGCCCTGGTAAGCATGAGAAGAAAATGGAGTGCTGGGTGCAGCTTCTAGCCGAGTTAGTTTGGCTGTCCGGGTTGTTGGGTCACCCAGATGTTTTGATGGTTCACCTGGGAGGAACGGTCTAGGTGTAGTTAAGGTTAGGTCATTGGGGATACTATTAAGGGGGATTTGTCTCGGGTTGTTGGTGCTGTTTCGGATTGTGTTGTCTGAGGTGAAACTTAGAATAGTTGTCGTTAGTAGACCTGTGCATTCAGATTCGTACAAATTGCAAATTTAAGGAAATTTGCTGATTTCGGCAATTAGTACAAATCTCAGAAAAAATCAGGCCTCTCAAAAAGTATACAAATGAAGGAAAATTTGGTTTGGCTGTCTGGGTTGTGGGGTCAACTAGTTGTTTTGGAGGGATTTGTCTCGGGTTGTTGGTGCTGTTTCGGATTGTGTCGTCTGAGGTGAAACTTAGAATAGTTGTCGTTAGTAGACCTGTGCATTCAGATTCGTACAAATTGCAAATTTAAGGAAATTTGCTGATTTCGGCAATTAGTACAAATCTCAGAAAGAATCAGGCCCCTGAAAAAGTATACAAATGAAGGAAAATGTTTCCGTGTCTTGGTATTTTATGGAGGCATGCCAGTTAGGGAGTTGGTCAGCCCTAATAAGTGTGTTTGAGGGTATTATGTTGGAGGATGTGCTCAGGGAGGGCCGGTTATTATGTTTTAAGATCTGGGGGACCAAGACTGCTGTTTTTGGTAAGGGTGTGTGGGTATGGTATGGTGTGATAGTAAGTTTGGTGATTTACCCGTTTACTGCTTTAAGGGAGTTTTGTGTGGTTTGCACAGAGTTTTGGCCTCCTATTGAAACATTAGGATGGCCAGTTCCTATCCCTTTTCCAATTTGTGATGGTTTTCCAGAAATCTATGAAGGTGTTGAGGCTCCCGAAAGCAATCGATGGGGTCATTCATTCAGGATTGGGACGGCGACAGAGGCGGCTAAGGTGAGCATGACGAATGTATCAGTGAGGAGCATTGCGCCTTTGCAGTCTAGGCGGTTTACATCGTTTGTTTTTTCATAAGATCCTCTCAATGTTTCTTTTACATCTTCTGCTCCCCCTCAGTTGTGGCTCATCATTCACTTGTTCATTACTAGGCTAGGAAGCAAGTGATGGTGATCACAAACAGAGATCGGTTGGGGGATTCTCCACTTGCAACTGAGGTGTGGTGGTTTGGGGGAAGAAAACAATGTGCTTGGTGCAGCTTCTAGCTGATTTAGTTTGGCTGTCCGGGTTGTTGGGTCAACTAGTTGTTTTGGTGGTCACCTGGAAGCAACGATTTACGTGTAGATCCGGTAAGGTTATTTGGGATACTATTAAGAGAGATTTCTCTCGGGTTGTTGGTGCTGTTCCGGATTGTGTGGTCGGAGGAGAAACATAGAATAATTTTCTTATTAGACCTGTGCATTCGGATTCGTACAAATTGCAAATTTAACGAAATCTGCTGATTTCGGCAATTTGTCCAAATTTCCGAAAGTGAGGCCAGCCCACCACGAAACGGATGAAAACGAAGCAAAAAGCTACAAATTTTCATCTGACATTTGAGGGCTCTTTTACTCCCGCTCTCTCTCACACTCTTTGAATGTCTCCCTACATTCTCTGCTGATCACTTCAGCTTCCGCGTCTTGTATCTTTCTATTATATCTGCTCCTTTCTCTCTTCTTTACTGTATTTTCTCTTTTTTCTTTGTCTGCATCTCCACGGACATAACTTCCCATGAAAAAACTTCCATCAGAATGGCAAATGTTTTGGTGGCGTCCTCGATCCCGATTGCAGGGTCAGGGTAGAGAATGTCACTAAAATCTCTATCCTTTTGCCTTAAGATAACCGTTTAAAATTGTACCAAAATGCTGGGGCTTCCTGTGTGAGTCAGTGTGTGTTTCTGATTTTGAGGTTCGCTAGTTTTGTTTAGTATTTTTTTGAACTTTTTTTGGAGCCGTGTCAATTGGGGAGTTGTTCAGCCCTGGTAAGCATGAGAAGAAAATGGAGTGCTGGGTGCAGCTTCTAGCCGAGTTAGTTTGGCTGTCCGGGTTGTTGGGTCACCCAGATGTTTTGGTGGTTCACCTGGGAGGAACGGTCTAGGTGTAGTTAAGGTTAGGTCATTGGGGATACTATTAAGGGGGATTTGTCTCGGGTTGTTGGTGCTGTTTCGGATTGTGTTGTCTGAGGTGAAACTTAGAATAGTTGTCGTTAGTAGACCTGTGCATTCAGATTCGTACAAATGGCAAATTTAAGGAAATTTGCTGATTTCGGCAATTAGTACAAATCTCAGAAAAAATCAGGCCTCTCAAAAAGTATACAAATGAAGGAAAATTTGGTTTGGCTGTCTGGGTTGTGGGGTCAACTAGTTGTTTTGGAGGGATTTGTCTCGGGTTGTTGGTGCTGTTTCGGATTGTGTCGTCTGAGGTGAAACTTAGAATAGTTGTCGTTAGTAGACCTGTGCATTCAGATTCGTACAAATTGCAAATTTAAGGAAATTTGCTGATTTCGGCAATTAGTACAAATCTCAGAAAGAATCAGGCCCCTGAAAAAGTATACAAATGAAGGAAAATGTTTCCGTGTCTTGGTATTTTATGGAGGCATGCCAGTTAGGGAGTTGGTCAGCCCTAATAAGTGTGTTTGAGGGTATTATGTTGGAGGATGTGCTCAGGGAGGGCCGGTTATTATGTTTTAAGATCTGGGGGACCAAGACTGCTGTTTTTGGTAAGGGTGTGTGGGTATGGTATGGTGTGATAGTAAGTTTGGTGATTTACCCGTTTACTGCTTTAAGGGAGTTTTGTGTGGTTTGCCCAGAGTTTTGGCCTCCTATTGAAACATTAGGATGGCCAGTTCCTATCCCTTTTCCAATTTGTGATGGTTTTCCAGAAATCTATGAAGGTGTTGAGGCTCCCGAAAGCAATCGATGGGGTCATTCATTCAGGATTGGGACGGCGACAGAGGCGGCTAAGGTGAGCATGACGAATGTATCAGTGAGGAGCATTGCGCCTTTGCAGTCTAGGCGGTTTACATCGTTTGTTTTTTCATAAGATCCTCTCAATGTTTCTTTTACATCTTCTGCTCCCCCTCAGTTGTGGCTCATCATTCACTTGTTCATTACTAGGCTAGGAAGCAAGTGATGGTGATCACAAACAGAGATCGGTTGGGGGATTCTCCACTTGCAACTGAGGTGTGGTGGTTTGGGGGAAGAAAACAATGTGCTTGGTGCAGCTTCTAGCTGATTTAGTTTGGCTGTCCGGGTTGTTGGGTCAACTAGTTGTTTTGGTGGTCACCTGGAAGCAACGATTTACGTGTAGATCCGGTAAGGTTATTTGGGATACTATTAAGAGAGATTTCTCTCGGGTTGTTGGTGCTGTTCCGGATTGTGTGGTCGGAGGAGAAACATAGAATAATTTTCTTATTAGACCTGTGCATTCGGATTCGTACAAATTGCAAATTTAACGAAATCTGCTGATTTCGGCAATTTGTCCAAATTTCCGAAAGTGAGGCCAGCCCACCACGAAACGGATGAAAACGAAGCAAAAAGCTACAAATTTTCATCTGACATTTGAGGGCTCTTTTACTCCCGCTCTCTCTCACACTCTTTGAATGTCTCCCTACATTCTCTGCTGATCACTTCAGCTTCCGCGTCTTGTATCTTTCTATTATATCTGCTCCTTTCTCTCTTCTTTACTGTATTTTCTCTTTTTTCTTTGTCTGCATCTCCACGGACATAACTTCCCATGAAAAAACTTCCATCAGAATGGCAAATGTTTTGGTGGCGTCCTCGATCCCGATTGCAGGGTCAGGGTAGAGAATGTCACTAAAATCTCTATCCTTTTGCCTTAAGATAACCGTTTAAAATTGTACCAAAATGCTGGGGCTTCCTGTGTGAGTCAGTGTGTGTTTCTGATTTTGAGGTTCGCTAGTTTTGTTTAGTATTTTTTTGAACTTTTTTTGGAGCCGTGTCAATTGGGGAGTTGTTCAGCCCTGGTAAGCATGAGAAGAAAATGGAGTGCTGGGTGCAGCTTCTAGCCGAGTTAGTTTGGCTGTCCGGGTTGTTGGGTCACCCAGATGTTTTGGTGGTTCACCTGGGAGGAACGGTCTAGGTGTAGTTAAGGTTAGGTCATTGGGGATACTATTAAGGGGGATTTGTCTCGGGTTGTTGGTGCTGTTTCGGATTGTGTTGTCTGAGGTGAAACTTAGAATAGTTGTCGTTAGTAGACCTGTGCATTCAGATTCGTACAAATTGCAAATTTAAGGAAATTTGCTGATTTCGGCAATTAGTACAAATCTCAGAAAAAATCAGGCCTCTCAAAAAGTATACAAATGAAGGAAAATTTGGTTTGGCTGTCTGGGTTGTGGGGTCAACTAGTTGTTTTGGAGGGATTTGTCTCGGGTTGTTGGTGCTGTTTCGGATTGTGTCGTCTGAGGTGAAACTTAGAATAGTTGTCGTTAGTAGACCTGTGCATTCAGATTCGTACAAATTGCAAATTTAAGGAAATTTGCTGATTTCGGCAATTAGTACAAATCTCAGAAAGAATCAGGCCCCTGAAAAAGTATACAAATGAAGGAAAATGTTTCCGTGTCTTGGTATTTTATGGAGGCATGCCAGTTAGGGAGTTGGTCAGCCCTAATAAGTGTGTTTGAGGGTATTATGTTGGAGGATGTGCTCAGGGAGGGCCGGTTATTATGTTTTAAGATCTGGGGGACCAAGACTGCTGTTTTTGGTAAGGGTGTGTGGGTATGGTATGGTGTGATAGTAAGTTTGGTGATTTACCCGTTTACTGCTTTAAGGGAGTTTTGTGTGGTTTGCCCAGAGTTTTGGCCTCCTATTGAAACATTAGGAT
The DNA here is from genome assembly GCF_027358695.1 of Spea bombifrons. Classification (NCBI taxonomy): domain Eukaryota; kingdom Metazoa; phylum Chordata; class Amphibia; order Anura; family Pelobatidae; genus Spea; species Spea bombifrons. Next base: position 152,604,278 of record NC_071087.1, read on the forward strand.
GGCCAGTTCCTATCCCTTTTCCAATTTGTGATGGTTTTCCAGAAATCTATGAAGGTGTTGAGGCTCCCGAAAGCAATCGATGGGGTCATTCATTCAGGATTGGGACGGCGACAGAGGCGGCTAAGGTGAGCATGACGAATGTATCAGTGAGGAGCATTGCGCCTTTGCAGTCTAGGCGGTTTACATCGTTTGTTTTTTCATAAGATCCTCTCAATGTTTCTTTTACATCTTCTGCTCCCCCTCAGTTGTGGCTCATCATTCACTTGTTCATTTCTAGGCTAGGAAGCAAGTGATGGTGATCACAAACAGAGATCGGTTGGGGGATTCTCCACTTGCAACTGAGGTGTGGTGGTTTGGGGGAAGAAAACAATGTGCTTGGTGCAGCTTCTAGCTGATTTAGTTTGGCTGTCCGCGTTGTTGGGTCAACTAGTTGTTTTGGTGGTCACCTGGAAGCAACGATTTACGTGTAGATCCGGTAAGGTTATTTGGGATACTATTAAGAGAGATTTCTCTCGGGTTGTTGGTGCTGTTCCGGATTGTGTGGTCGGAGGAGAAACATAGAATAATTTTCTTATTAGACCTGTGCATTCGGATTCATACAAATTGCAAATTTAACGAACTCTGCTGATTTCGGCAATTTGTCCAAATTTCCGAAAGTGAGGCCAGCCCACCACGAAACGGATGAAAACGAAGCAAAAAGCTAAAAATTTTCATCTGACATTTGAGGGCTCTTTTACTCCCGCTCTCTCTCACACTCTTTGAATGTCTCCCTACATTCTCTGCTGATCACTTCAGCTTCCGCGTCTTGTATCTTTCTATTGTATCTGCTCTTTTCTCTCTTCTTTACTGTATTTTCTCTTTTTTCTTTGTCTGCATCTCCACGGACATAACTTCCCATGAAAAAACTTCCATCAGAATGGCAAATGTTTTGGTGGCGTCCTCGATCCCGATTGCAGGGTCAGGGTAGAGAATGTCACTAAAATCTCTATACTTTTGCCTTAAGATAACCGTTTAAAATTGTACCAAAATGCTGGGGCTTCCTGTGTGAGTCAGTGTGTGTTTCTGATTTTGAGGTTCGCTAGTTTTGTTTAGTATTTTTTTGAACTTTTTTTGGAGCCGTGTCAATTGGGGAGTTGTTCAGCCCTGGTAAGCATGAGAAGAAAATGGAGTGCTGGGTGCAGCTTCTAGCCGAGTTAGTTTGGCTGTCCGGGTTGTTGGGTCACCCAGATGTTTTGATGGTTCACCTGGGAGGAACGGTCTAGGTGTAGTTAAGGTTAGGTCATTGGGGATACTATTAAGGGGGATTTGTCTCGGGTTGTTGGTGCTGTTTCGGATTGTGTTGTCTGAGGTGAAACTTAGAATAGTTGTCGTTAGTAGACCTGTGCATTCAGATTCGTACAAATTGCAAATTTAAGGAAATTTGCTGATTTCGGCAATTAGTACAAATCTCAGAAAAAATCAGGCCTCTCAAAAAGTATACAAATGAAGGAAAATTTGGTTTGGCTGTCTGGGTTGTGGGGTCAACTAGTTGTTTTGGAGGGATTTGTCTCGGGTTGTTGGTGCTGTTTCGGATTGTGTCGTCTGAGGTGAAACTTAGAATAGTTGTCGTTAGTAGACCTGTGCATTCAGATTCGTACAAATTGCAAATTTAAGGAAATTTGCTGATTTCGGCAATTAGTACAAATCTCAGAAAGAATCAGGCCCCTGAAAAAGTATACAAATGAAGGAAAATGTTTCCGTGTCTTGGTATTTTATGGAGGCATGCCAGTTAGGGAGTTGGTCAGCCCTAATAAGTGTGTTTGAGGGTATTATGTTGGAGGATGTGCTCAGGGAGGGCCGGTTATTATGTTTTAAGATCTGGGGGACCAAGACTGCTGTTTTTGGTAAGGGTGTGTGGGTATGGTATGGTGTGATAGTAAGTTTGGTGATTTACCCGTTTACTGCTTTAAGGGAGTTTTGTGTGGTTTGCCCAGAGTTTTGGCCTCCTATTGAAACATTAGGATGGCCAGTTCCTATCCCTTTTCCAATTTGTGATGGTTTTCCAGAAATCTATGAAGGTGTTGAGGCTCCCGAAAGCAATCGATGGGGTCATTCATTCAGGATTGGGACGGCGACAGAGGCGGCTAAGGTGAGCATGACGAATGTATCAGTGAGGAGCATTGCGCCTTTGCAGTCTAGGCGGTTTACATCGTTTGTTTTTTCATAAGATCCTCTCAATGTTTCTTTTACATCTTCTGCTCCCCCTCAGTTGTGGCTCATCATTCACTTGTTCATTACTAGGCTAGGAAGCAAGTGATGGTGATCACAAACAGAGATCGGTTGGGGGATTCTCCACTTGCAACTGAGGTGTGGTGGTTTGGGGGAAGAAAACAATGTGCTTGGTGCAGCTTCTAGCTGATTTAGTTTGGCTGTCCGGGTTGTTGGGTCAACTAGTTGTTTTGGTGGTCACCTGGAAGCAACGATTTACGTGTAGATCCGGTAAGGTTATTTGGGATACTATTAAGAGAGATTTCTCTCGGGTTGTTGGTGCTGTTCCGGATTGTGTGGTCGGAGGAGAAACATAGAATAATTTTCTTATTAGACCTGTGCATTCGGATTCGTACAAATTGCAAATTTAACGAAATCTGCTGATTTCGGCAATTTGTCCAAATTTCCGAAAGTGAGGCCAGCCCACCACGAAACGGATGAAAACGAAGCAAAAAGCTAAAAATTTTCATCTGACATTTGAGGGCTCTTTTACTCCCGCTCTCTCTCACACTCTTTGAATGTCTCCCTACATTCTCTGCTGATCACTTCAGCTTCCGCGTCTTGTATCTTTCTATTGTATCTGCTCTTTTCTCTCTTCTTTACTGTATTTTCTCTTTTTTCTTTGTCTGCATCTCCACGGACATAACTTCCCATGAAAAAACTTCCATCAGAATGGCAAATGTTTTGGTGGCGTCCTCGATCCCGATTGCAGGGTCAGGGTAGAGAATGTCACTAAAATCTCTATACTTTTGCCTTAAGATAACCGTTTAAAATTGTACCAAAATGCTGGGGCTTCCTGTGTGAGTCAGTGTGTGTTTCTGATTTTGAGGTTCGCTAGTTTTGTTTAGTATTTTTTTGAACTTTTTTTGGAGCCGTGTCAATTGGGGAGTTGTTCAGCCCTGGTAAGCATGAGAAGAAAATGGAGTGCTGGGTGCAGCTTCTAGCCGAGTTAGTTTGGCTGTCCGGGTTGTTGGGTCACCCAGATGTTTTGGTGGTTCACCTGGGAGGAACGGTCTAGGTGTAGTTAAGGTTAGGTCATTGGGGATACTATTAAGGGGGATTTGTCTCGGGTTGTTGGTGCTGTTTCGGATTGTGTTGTCTGAGGTGAAACTTAGAATAGTTGTCGTTAGTAGACCTGTGCATTCAGATTCGTACAAATGGCAAATGTAAGGAAATTTGCTGATTTCGGCAATTAGTACAAATCTCAGAAAAAATCAGGCCTCTCAAAAAGTATACAAATGAAGGAAAATTTGGTTTGGCTGTCTGGGTTGTGGGGTCAACTAGTTGTTTTGGAGGGATTTGTCTCGGGTTGTTGGTGCTGTTTCGGATTGTGTCGTCTGAGGTGAAACTTAGAATAGTTGTCGTTAGTAGACCTGTGCATTCAGATTCGTACAAATTGCAAATTTAAGGAAATTTGCTGATTTCGGCAATTAGTACAAATCTCAGAAAGAATCAGGCCCCTGAAAAAGTATACAAATGAAGGAAAATGTTTCCGTGTCTTGGTATTTTATGGAGGCATGCCAGTTAGGGAGTTGGTCAGCCCTAATAAGTGTGTTTGAGGGTATTATGTTGGAGGATGTGCTCAGGGAGGGCCGGTTATTATGTTTTAAGATCTGGGGGACCAAGACTGCTGTTTTTGGTAAGGGTGTGTGGGTATGGTATGGTGTGATAGTAAGTTTGGTGATTTACCCGTTTACTGCTTTAAGGGAGTTTTGTGTGGTTTGCCCAGAGTTTTGGCCTCCTATTGAAACATTAGGATGGCCAGTTCCTATTCCTTTTCCAATTTGTGATGGTTTTCCAGAAATCTATGAAGGTGTTGAGGCTCCCGAAAGCAATCGATGGGGTCATTCATTCAGGATTGGGACGGCGACAGAGGCGGCTAAGGTGAGCATGACGAATGTATCAGTGAGGAGCATTGCGCCTTTGCAGTCTAGGCGGTTTACATCGTTTGTTTTTTCATAAGATCCTCTCAATGTTTCTTTTACATCTTCTGCTCCCCCTCAGTTGTGGCTCATCATTCACTTGTTCATTTCTAGGCTAGGAAGCAAGTGATGGTGATCACAAACAGAGATCGGTTGGGGGATTCTCCACTTGCAACTGAGGTGTGGTGGTTTGGGGGAAGAAAACAATGTGCTTGGTGCAGCTTCTAGCTGATTTAGTTTGGCTGTCCGGGTTGTTGGGTCAACTAGTTGTTTTGGTGGTCACCTGGAAGCAACGATTTACGTGTAGATCCGGTAAGGTTATTTGGGATACTATTAAGAGAGATTTCTCTCGGGTTGTTGGTGCTGTTCCGGATTGTGTGGTCAGAGGAGAAACATAGAATAATTTTCTTATTAGACCTGTGCATTCGGATTCGTACAAATTGCAAATTTAACGAAATCTGCTGATTTCGGCAATTTGTCCAAATTTCCGAAAGTGAGGCCAGCCCACCACGAAACGGATGAAAACGAAGCAAAAAGCTACAAATTTTCATCTGACATTTGAGGGCTCTTTTACTCCCGCTCTCTCTCACACTCTTTGAATGTCTCCCTACATTCTCTGCTGATCACTTCAGCTTCCGCGTCTTGTATCTTTCTATTATATCTGCTCTTTTCTCTCTTCTTTACTGTATTTTCTCTTTTTTCTTTGTCTGCATCTCCACGGACATAACTTCCCATGAAAAAACTTCCATCAGAATGGCAAATGTTTTGGTGGCGTCCTCGATCCCGATTGCAGGGTCAGGGTAGAGAATGTCACTAAAATCTCTATCCTTTTGCCTTAAGATAACCGTTTAAAATTGTACCAAAATGCTGGGGCTTCCTGTGTGAGTCAGTGTGTGTTTCTGATTTTGAGGTTCGCTAGTTTTGTTTAGTATTTTTTTGAACTTTTTTTGGAGCCGTGTCAATTGGGGAGTTGTTCAGCCCTGGTAAGCATGAGAAGAAAATGGAGTGCTGGGTGCAGCTTCTAGCCGAGTTAGTTTGGCTGTCCGGGTTGTTGGGTCACCCAGATGTTTTGGTGGTTCACCTGGGAGGAACGGTCTAGGTGTAGTTAAGGTTAGGTCATTGGGGATACTATTAAGGGGGATTTGTCTCGGGTTGTTGGTGCTGTTTCGGATTGTGTTGTCTGAGGTGAAACTTAGAATAGTTGTCGTTAGTAGACCTGTGCATTCAGATTCGTACAAATTGCAAATTTAAGGAAATTTGCTGATTTCGGCAATTAGTACAAATCTCAGAAAAAATCAGGCCTCTCAAAAAGTATACAAATGAAGGAAAATTTGGTTTGGCTGTCTGGGTTGTGGGGTCAACTAGTTGTTTTGGAGGGATTTGTCTCGGGTTGTTGGTGCTGTTTCGGATTGTGTCGTCTGAGGTGAAACTTAGAATAGTTGTCGTTAGTAGACCTGTGCATTCAGATTCGTACAAATTGCAAATTTAAGGAAATTTGCTGATTTCGGCAATTAGTACAAATCTCAGAAAGAATCAGGCCCCTGAAAAAGTATACAAATGAAGGAAAATGTTTCCGTGTCTTGGTATTTTATGGAGGCATGCCAGTTAGGGAGTTGGTCAGCCCTAATAAGTGTGTTTGAGGGTATTATGTTGGAGGATGTGCTCAGGGAGGGCCGGTTATTATGTTTTAAGATCTGGGGGACCAAGACTGCTGTTTTTGGTAAGGGTGTGTGGGTATGGTATGGTGTGATAGTAAGTTTGGTGATTTACCCGTTTACTGCTTTAAGGGAGTTTTGTGTGGTTTGCCCAGAGTTTTGGCCTCCTATTGAAACATTAGGATGGCCAGTTCCTATCCCTTTTCCAATTTGTGATGGTTTTCCAGAAATCTATGAAGGTGTTGAGGCTCCCGAAAGCAATCGATGGGGTCATTCATTCAGGATTGGGACGGCGACAGAGGCGGCTAAGGTGAGCATGACGAATGTATCAGTGAGGAGCATTGCGCCTTTGCAGTCTAGGCGGTTTACATCGTTTGTTTTTTCATAAGATCCTCTCAATGTTTCTTTTACATCTTCTGCTCCCCCTCAGTTGTGGCTCATCATTCACTTGTTCATTTCTAGGCTAGGAAGCAAGCGATGGTGATCACAAACAGAGATCGGTTGGGGGATTCTCCACTTGCAACTGAGGTGTGGTGGTTTGGGGGAAGAAAACAATGTGCTTGGTGCAGCTTCTAGCTGATTTAGTTTGGCTGTCCGGGTTGTTGGGTCAACTAGTTGTTTTGGTGGTCACCTGGAAGCAACGATTTACGTGTAGATCCGGTAAGGTTATTTGGGATACTATTAAGAGAGATTTCTCTCGGGTTGTTGGTGCTGTTCCGGATTGTGTGGTCGGAGGAGAAACATAGAATAATTTTCTTATTAGACCTGTGCATTCGGATTCGTACAAATTGCAAATTTAACGAAATCTGCTGATTTCGGCAATTTGTCCAAATTTCCGAAAGTGAGGCCAGCCCACCACGAAACGGATGAAAACGAAGCAAAAAGCTACAAATTTTCATCTGACAGTTGAGGGCTCTTTTACTAACGCTCTCTCTCACACTCTTTGAATGTCTCCCTACATTCTCTGCTGATCACTTCAGCTTCCGCGTCTTGTATCTTTCTATTGTATCTGCTCTTTTCTCTCTTCTTTACTGTATTTTCTCTTTTTTCTTTGTCTGCATCTCCACGGACATAACTTCCCATGAAAAAACTTCCATCAGAATGGCAAATGTTTTGGTGGCGTCCTCGATCCCGATTGCAGGGTCAGGGTAGAGAATGTCACTAAATTCTCTATCCTTTTGCCTTAAGATAACCGTTTAAAATTGTACCAAAATCCTGGGGCTTCCTGTGTGAGTCAGTGTGTGTTTCTGATTTTGAGGTTCGCTAGTTTTGTTTAGTATTTTTTTGAACTTTTTTTGGAGCCGTGTCAATTGGGGAGTTGTTCAGCCCTGATAAGCATGAGAAGAAAATGGAGTGCTGGGTGCAGCTTCTAGCCGAGTTAGTTTGGCTGTCCGGGTTGTTGGGTCACCCAGATGTTTTGGTGGTTCACCTGGGAGGAACGGTCTAGGTGTAGTTAAGGTTAGGTCATTGGGGATGCTATTAAGGGGGATTTGTCTCGGGTTGTTGGTGCTGTTTCGGATTGTGTTGTCTGAGGTGAAACTTAGAATAGTTGTCGTTAGTAGACCTGTGCATTCAGATTCGTACAAATTGCAAATTTAAGGAAATTTGCTGATTTCGGCAATTAGTACAAATCTCAGAAAAAATCAGGCCTCTCAAAAAGTATACAAATGAAGGAAAATTTGGTTTGGCTGTCTGGGTTGTGGGGTCAACTAGTTGTTTTGGAGGGATTTGTCTCGGGTTGTTGGTGCTGTTTCGGATTGTGTCGTCTGAGGTGAAACTTAGAATAGTTGTCGTTAGTAGACCTGTGCATTCAGATTCGTACAAATTGCAAATTTAAGGAAATTTGCTGATTTCGGCAATTAGTACAAATCTCAGAAAGAATCAGGCCCCTGAAAAAGTATACAAATGAAGGAAAATGTTTCCGTGTCTTGGTATTTTATGGAGGCATGCCAGTTAGGGAGTTGGTCAGCCCTAATAAGTGGGTTTGAGGGTATTATGTTGGAGGATGTGCTCAGGGAGGGCCGGTTATTATGTTTTAAGATCTGGGGGACCAAGACTGCTGTTTTTGGTAAGGGTGTGTGGGTATGGTATGGTGTGATAGTAAGTTTGGTGATTTACCCGATAACTGCTTTAAGGGAGTTTTGTGTGGTTTGCCCAGAGTTTTGGCCTCCTATTGAAACATTAGGATGGCCAGTTCCTATCCCTTTTCCAATTTGTGATGGTTTTCCAGAAATCTATGAAGGTGTTGAGGCTCCCGAAAGCAATCGATGGGGTCATTCATTCAGGATTGGGACGGCGACAGAGGCGGCTAAGGTGAGCATGACGAATGTATCAGTGAGGAGCATTGCGCCTTTGCAGTCTAGGCGGTTTACATCGTTTGTTTTTTCATAAGATCCTCTCAATGTTTCTTTTACATCTTCTGCTCCCCCTCAGTTGTGGCTCATCATTCACTTGTTCATTTCTAGGCTAGGAAGCAAGCGATGGTGATCACAAACAGAGATCGGTTGGGGGATTCTCCACTTGCAACTGAGGTGTGGTGGTTTGGGGGAAGAAAACAATGTGCTTGGTGCAGCTTCTAGCTGATTTAGTTTGGCTGTCCGGGTTGTTGGGTCAACTAGTTGTTTTGGTGGTCACCTGGAAGCAACGATTTACGTGTAGATCCGGTAAGGTTATTTGGGATACTATTAAGAGAGATTTCTCTCGGGTTGTTGGTGCTGTTCCGGATTGTGTGGTCGGAGGAGAAACATAGAATAATTTTCTTATTAGACCTGTGCATTCGGATTCGTACAAATTGCAAATTTAACGAAATCTGCTGATTTCGGCAATTTGTCCAAATTTCCGAAAGTGAGGCCAGCAAACCACAAAACGGATGAAAACGAAGCAAAAAGCTACAAATTTTCATCTGACATTTGAGGGCTCTTTTACTCCCGCTCTCTCTCACACTCTTTGAATGTCTCCCTACATTCTCTGCTGATCTCTGCTCGGATTGTGTCGTCTGTGGTGAAACTTAGAATAGTTGTCGTTAGTAGACCTGTGCATTCAGATTCGTACAAATTGCAAATTTAAGGAAATTTGCTGATTTCGGCAATTAGTACAAATCTCAGGCCCCTGAAAAAGTATACAAATGAAGGAAAACGTTTCCGTGTCTTGGTATTTTATGGAGGCATGCCAGTTAGGGAGTTGGTCAGCCCCAATAAGTGTGTTTGAGGGTATTATGTTGGAGGATGTGCTCAGGGAGGGCCGGTTATTATGTTTTAAGATCTGGGGGACCAAGACTGCTGTTTTTGGTAAGGGTGTGTGGGTATGGTATGGTGTGATAGTAAGTTTGGTGATTTACCCGTTTACTGCTTTAAGGGAGTTTTGTGTGGTTTGCCCAGAGTTTTGGCCTCCTATTGAAACATTAGGATGGCCAGTTCCTATCCCTTTTCCAATTTGTGATGGTTTTCCAGAAATCTATGAAGGTGTTGAGGCTCCCGAAAGCAATCGATGGGGTCATTCATTCAGGATTGGGACGGCGACAGAGGCGGCTAAGGTGAGCATGACGAATGTATCAGTGAGGAGCATTGCGCCTTTGCAGTCTAGGCGGTTTACATCGTTTGTTTTTTCATAAGATCCTCTCAATGTTTCTTTTACATCTTCTGCTCCCCCTCAGTTGTGGCTCATCATTCACTTGTTCATTTCTAGGCTAGGAAGCAAGCGATGGTGATCACAAACAGAGATCGGTTGGGGGATTCTCCACTTGCAACTGAGGTGTGGTGGTTTGGGGGAAGAAAACAATGTGCTTGGTGCAGCTTCTAGCTGATTTAGTTTGGCTGTCCGGGTTGTTGGGTCAACTAGTTGTTTTGGTGGTCGCCTGGAAGCAACGATTTACGTGTAGATCCGGTAAGGTTATTTGGGATACTATTAAGAGAGATTTCTCTCGGGTTGTTGGTGCTGTTCCGGATTGTGTGGTCGGAGGAGAAACATAGAATAATTTTCTTATTAGACCTGTGCATTCGGATTCGTACAAATTGCAAATTTAACGAAATCTGCTGATTTCGGCAATTTGTCCAAATTTCCGAAAGTGAGGCCAGCAAACCACGAAACGGATGAAAACGAAGCAAAAAGCTAAAAATTTTCATCTGACATTTGAGGGCTCTTTTACTCCCGCTCTCTATCACACTCTTTGAATGTCTCCCTACATTCTCTGCTGATCTCTGCTCGGATTGTGTCGTCTGTGGTGAAACTTAGAATAGTTGTCGTTAGTAGACCTGTGCATTCAGATTCGTACAAATTGCAAATTTAAGGAAATTTGCTGATTTCGGCAATTAGTACAAATCTCAGGCCCCTGAAAAAGTATACAAATGAAGGAAAACGTTTCCGTGTCTTGGTATTTTATGGAGGCATGCCAGTTAGGGAGTTGGTCAGCCCCAATAAGTGTGTTTGAGGGTATTATGTTGGAGGATGTGCTCAGGGAGGGCCGGTTATTATGTTTTAAGATCTGGGGGACCAAGACTGCTGTTTTTGGTAAGGGTGTGTGGGTATGGTATGGTGTGATAGTAAGTTTGGTGATTTACCCGTTTACTGCTTTAAGGGAGTTTTGTGTGGTTTGCCCAGAGTTTTGGCCTCCTATTGAAACATTAGGATGGCCAGTTCCTATCCCTTTTCCAATTTGTGATGGTTTTCCAGAAATCTATGAAGGTGTTGAGGCTCCCGAAAGCAATCGATGGGGTCATTCATTCAGGATTGGGACGGCGACAGAGGCGGCTAAGGTGAGCATGACGAATGTATCAGTGAGGAGCATTGCGCCTTTGCAGTCTAGGCGGTTTACATCGTTTGTTTTTTCATAAGATCCTCTCAATGTTTCTTTTACATCTTCTGCTCCCCCTCAGTTGTGGCTCATCATTCACTTGTTCATTTCTAGGCTAGGAAGCAAGCGATGGTGATCACAAACAGAGATCGGTTGGGGGATTCTCCACTTGCAACTGAGGTGTGGTGGTTTGGGGGAAGAAAACAATGTGCTTGGTGCAGCTTCTAGCTGATTTAGTTTGGCTGTCCGGGTTGTTGGGTCAACTAGTTGTTTTGGTGGTCACCTGGAAGCAACGATTTACGTGTAGATCCGGTAAGGTTATTTGGGATACTATTAAGAGAGATTTCTCTCGGGTTGTTGGTGCTGTTCCCGGATTGTGTGGTCGGAGGAGAAACATAGAATTATTTTCTTATTAGACCTGTGCATTCGGATTCGTACAAATTGCAAATTTAACGAAATCTGCTGATTTCGGCAATTTGTCCAAATTTCCGAAAGTGAGGCCAGCCCACCACGAAACGGATGAAAACAAAGCAAAAAGCTACAGATTTTCATCTGACATTTGAGGGCTCTTTTACTCCCGCTCTCTCTCACACTCTTTGAATGTCTCCCTACATTCTCTGCTGATCACTTCAGCTTCCGCGTCTTGTATCTTTCTATTATATCTGCTCTTTTCTCTCTTCTTTACTGTATTTTCTCTTTTTTCTTTGTCTGCATCTCCACGGACATAACTTCCCATGAAAAAACTTCCATCAGAATGGCAAATGTTTTGGTGGCGTCCTCGATCCCGATTGCAGGGTCAGGGTAGAGAATGTCACTAAAATCTCTATCCTTTTGCCTTAAGATAACCGTTTAAAATTGTACCAAAATGCTGGGGCTTCCTGTGTGAGTCAGTGTGTGTTTCTGATTTTGAGGTTCGCTAGTTTTGTTTAGTATTTTTTTGAACTTTTTTTGGAGCCGTGTCAATTGGGGAGTTGTTCAGCCCTGGTAAGCATGAGAAGAAAATGGAGTGCTGGGTGCAGCTTCTAGCCGAGTTAGTTTGGCTGTCCGGGTTGTTGGGTCACCCAGATGTTTTGGTGGTTCACCTGGGAGGAACGGTCTAGGTGTAGTTAAGGTTAGGTCATTGGGGATACTATTAAGGGGGATTTGTCTCGGGTTGTTGGTGCTGTTTCGGATTGTGTTGTCTGAGGTGAAACTTAGAATAGTTGTCGTTAGTAGACCTGTGCATTCAGATTCGTACAAATTGCAAATTTAAGGAAATTTGCTGATTTCGGCAATTAGTACAAATCTCAGAAAAAATCAGGCCTCTCAAAAAGTATACAAATGAAGGAAAATTTGGTTTGGCTGTCTGGGTTGTGGGGTCAACTAGTTGTTTTGGAGGGATTTGTCTCGGGTTGTTGGTGCTTTTTCGGATTGTGTCGTCTGAGGTGAAACTTAGAATAGTTGTCGTTAGTAGACCTGTGCATTCAGATTCGTACAAATTGCAAATTTAAGGAAATTTGCTGATTTCGGCAATTAGTACAAATCTCAGAAAGAATCAGGCCCCTGAAAAAGTATACAAATGAAGGAAAATGTTTCCGTGTCTTGGTATTTTATGGAGGCATGCCAGTTAGGGAGTTGGTCAGCCCTAATAACTGTGTTTGAGGGTATTATGTTGGAGGATGTGCTCAGGGAGGGCCGGTTATTATGTTTTAAGATCTGGGGGACCAAGACTGCTGTTTTTGGTAAGGGTGTGTGGGTATGGTATGGTGTGATAGTAAGTTTGGTGATTTACCCGTTTACTGCTTTAAGGGAGTTTTGTGTGGTTTGCCCAGAGTTTTGGCCTCCTATTGAAACATTAGGATGGCCAGTTCCTATCCCTTTTCCAATTTGTGATGGTTTTCCAGAAATCTATGAAGGTGTTGAGGCTCCCGAAAGCAATCGATGGGGTCATTCATTCAGGTTTGGGACGGCGACAGAGGCGGCTAAGGTGAGCATGACGAATGTATCAGTGAGGAGCATTGCGCCTTTGCAGTCTAGGCGGTTTACATCGTTTGTTTTTTCATAAGATCCTCTCAATGTTTCTTTTACATCTTCTGCTCCCCCTCAGTTGTGGCTCATCATTCACTTGTTCATTTCTAGGCTAGGAAGCAAGCGATGGTGATCACAAACAGAGATCGGTTGGGGGATTCTCCACTTGCAACTGAGGTGTGGTGGTTTGGGGGAAGAAAACAATGTGCTTGGTGCAGCTTCTAGCTGATTTAGTTTGGCTGTCCGGGTTGTTGGGTCAACTAGTTGTTTTGGTGGTCACCTGGAAGCAACGATTTACGTGTAGATCCGGTAAGGTTATTTGGGATACTATTAAGAGAGATTTCTCTCGGGTTGTTGGTGCTGTTCCGGATTGTGTGGTCGGAGGAGAAACATAGAATAATTTTCTTATTAGACCTGTGCATTCGGATTCGTACAAATTGCAAATTTAACGAAATCTTCTGATTTCGGCAATTTGTCCAAATTTCCGAAAGTGAGGCCAGCCCACCACGAAACGGATGAAAACGAAGCAAAAAGCTACAAATTTTCATCTGACATTTGAGGGCTCTTTTACTCCCGCTCTCTCTCACACTCTTTGAATGTCTCCCTACATTCTCTGCTGATCACTTCAGCTTCCGCGTCTTGTATCTTTCTATTATATCTGCTCTTTTCTCTCTTCTTTACTGTATTTTCTCTTTTTTCTTTGTCTGCATCTCCACGGACATAACTTCCCATGAAAAAACTTCCATCAGAATGGCAAATGTTTTGGTGGCGTCCTCGATCCCGATTGCAGGGTCAGGGTAGAGAATGTCACTAAAATCTCTATCCTTTTGCCTTAAGATAACCGTTTAAAATTGTACCAAAATGCTGGGGCTTCCTGTGTGAGTCAGTGTGTGTTTCTGATTTTGAGGTTCGCTAGTTTTGTTTAGTATTTTTTTGAACTTTTTTTGGAGCCGTGTCAATTGGGGAGTTGTTCAGCCCTGGTAAGCATGAGAAGAAAATGGAGTGCTGGGTGCAGCTTCTAGCCGAGATAGTTTGGCTGTCCGGGTTGTTGGGTCACCCAGATGTTTTGGTGGTTCACCTGGGAGGAACGGTCCAGGTGTAGTTAAGGTTAGGTCATTGGGGATACTATTAAGGGGGATTTGTCTCGGGTTGTTGGTGCTGTTTCGGATTGTGTTGTCTGAGGTGAAACTTAGAATAGTTGTCGTTAGTAGACCTGTGCATTCAGATTCGTACAAATTGCAAATTTAAGGAAATTTGCTGATTTCGGCAATTAGTACAAATCTCAGAAAAAATCAGGCCTCTCGAAAAGTATACAAATGAAGGAAAATTTGGTTTGGCTGTCTGGGTTGTGGGGTCAACTAGTTGTTTTGGAGGGATTTGTCTCGGGTTGTTGGTGCTGTTTCGGATTGTGTCGTCTGAGGTGAAACTTAGAATAGTTGTCGTTAGTAGACCTGTGCATTCAGATTCGTACAAATTGCAAATTTAAGGAAATTTGCTGATTTCAGCAATTAGTACAAATCTCAGAAAGAATCAGGCCCCTGAAAAAGTATACAAATGAAGGAAAATGTTTCCGTGTCTTGGTATTTTATGGAGGCATGCCAGTTAGGGAGTTGGTCAGCCCTAATAACTGTGTTTGAGGGTATTATGTTGGAGGATGTGCTCAGGGAGGGCCGGTTATTATGTTTTAAGATCTGGGGGACCAAGACTGCTGTTTTTGGTAAGGGTGTGTGGGTATGGTATGGTGTGATAGTAAGTTTGGTGATTTACCCGTTTACTGCTTTAAGGGAGTTTTGTGTGGTTTGCCCAGAGTTTTGGCCTCCTATTGAAACATTAGGATGGCCAGTTCCTATCCCTTTTCCAATTTGTGATGGTTTTCCAGAAATCTATGAAGGTGTTGAGGCTCCCGAAAGCAATCGATGGGGTCATTCATTCAGGTTTGGGACGGCGACAGAGGCGGCTAAGGTGAGCATGACGAATGTATCAGTGAGGAGCATTGCGCCTTTGCAGTCTAGGCGGTTTACATCGTTTGTTTTTTCATAAGATCCTCTCAATGTTTCTTTTACATCTTCTGCTCCCCCTCAGTTGTGGCTCATCATTCACTTGTTCATTTCTAGGCTAGGAAGCAAGCGATGGTGATCACAAACAGAGATCGGTTGGGGGATTCTCCACTTGCAACTGAGGTGTGGTGGTTTGGGGGAAGAAAACAATGTGCTTGGTGCAGCTTCTAGCTGATTTAGTTTGGCTGTCCGGGTTGTTGGGTCAACTAGTTGTTTTGGAAGCAACGATTTACGTGTAGATCCGGTAAGGTTATTTGGGATACTATTAAGAGAGATTTCTCTCGGGTTGTTGGTGCTGTTCCGGATTGTGTGGTCGGAGGAGAAACATAGAATAATTTTCTTATTAGACCTGTGCATTCGGATTTGTACAAATTGCAAATTTAACGAAATCTGCTGATTTCGGCAATTTGTCCAAATTTCCGAAAGTGAGGCCAGCCCCCAAGAAACGGACGAAAACGAAGCAAAAAGCTACAAATTTTCATCCGACATTTGAGGGCTCTTTTACTCCCGCTCTCTCTCTCTCACACTCTTTGAATGTCTCCCTACATTCTCTGCTGATCACTTCAGCTTCCGCGTCTTGTATCTTTCTATTATATCTGCTCTTTTCTCTCTTCTTTACTGTATTTTCAAATTTTTCTTTGTCTAGACCTCCACGGACATAACTTTCCATGAAAACACTTCCATTAGAATGGCAAATGTTTTGGTGGAGTCCTCGATCCCGATTGCAGGGTCAGGGTAGAGAATTCACTAAAATCTCTACCCTTTTACCTTAAGATTACCGTTTAAAAATCTACCAAAATGCTGGGGCTTCCTGTGTGAGTCAGTGTGTGTTTCTGACTTTGAGGTTCGCTAGTTTTGTTTAGAATTTTTTTTTACTTTTTTTGGAGCCGTGTCAATTCGGGAGTTGTTCAACCCTTGTAAGCATGAGAAGAAAACGGTGCTCTGGGTGCAGCTTCTAGCCGAGTTAGTTTGGCTGTCCGGGTTGTTGGGTCACCCAGATGTTTTGGTGGTTCACCTGGGAGGAACGATCTAGGTGTAGTTAAGGTTAGGTCATTGGGGATACTATTAAGAGGGATTTGTCTCGGGTTGTTGGTGCTGTTTCAAATTGTGTCGTCTGAGGTGAAACTTAGAATAGTTGTCGTTAGTAGACCTGTGCATTCAGATTCGTACAAATTGCAAATTTAAGGAAATTTGCTGAATTCGGCAATTAGTACAAATCTCAGAAAAAATCAGGCCCCTGAAAAAGTATACAAATGAAGGAAAATGTTTCCGTGTCTTGGTATTTTATGGAGCCATGCCAGTTAGGGAGTTGGTCAGCCCTTAAAAGTGTGTTTGAGGGTATTATGTTGGAGGATGTGCTCAGGGAGGACCGGTTATTATGTTTTAAGGTCTGGGGGACCAAGACTGCTGTTTTTGGTAAGGGTGTGTGGGTATGGTATGGTGTGATAGTAAGTTTGGTGATTTACCCGTTTACTGCTTTAAGGGAGTTTTGTGTGGTTTGCCCAGGGTTTTGGCCTCCTATTGAAACATTAGGATGGCCAGTTCCTATCCCTTTTCCAGTTTGTGATGGCTTTCCAGAAATCTATGAAGGTGTTGAGGCACCCGAAAGCAACTGATGGTGTAATTCTGAATGACATACATGAAAAAGTATTACATAGAATATTCAATACTTAAATTCAACCTCAAGCTTTTTGATCTTAACAAAAAATGTATGGTTTTTAAATATAGTCCTGTGTACATGAGAATATGTTCATGAGCTTAAACTGCAATGTGTTGAAAACCAATATATATATATATATATATATATATATATATATATATATATATATAAACTATATTAACATATTTCACTAGAATTAAGCATTGTTTCATGAAGCTATTATGTCTTGTTTTCTTTTTTAAATAATGATAGAACTCTTTATTCTGTAGCAATGTGCTCTACGTTTTCATGCAATTAATTTATCAACAGCCGTGATTTGTTCTCTATCCCGCAGTCTAGTCACTGGAAGGATTCACACAAGAACTTTATATCCACAACAACCTATAAAGGATTTTAATTTTGTGGATTTCATTGCATGGAACATACTTTAACGGCTTGATTTCCATGAAGCCCATCCATTAAACACACATTCAGATTTTATATATACACAATCCGGCCCTGGGCAGCCCGGCCCACCGGGAAAATGCCCGGTGTGCCCGATGGCCAGTCCGGGCCTGCCTGGGATCATTATTATGCAGAGCTAACCTACATGAACATATTGTCAAAAATTGTATCTACATTCACCTTTTAAATAAAATATATGTATCAAATATATATATACCGTATTGGCTCGAATACAGGCCGCACTTTTTTCCCCCACTTTAAGTCTTTAAAGTGGGGGTGCGGCCTATATTCGGGGTCTAGCGCCCGACGCCCGGGACATGCAGTCCCGGGCGCCGGGCAGGCAGCGGGGTTAGGATACAGATCCCCCGCAGCGGTGCAGGGGACCTGCATCCTACTCCCCGATACGCTCAGACAGCCTCCCCTGCCAGCACTTCCCACGGGGGGTGCCGGCACGGGAGGTTGTCTAAGCGCATCGTGCGGACCGTCCCCCCCACCGGACTTACCGGAGCAGACTCCCGGGTGTCTTGTGGAGCCGGCGGGGGACGTCTACGCAATACGCGTATACAACTTCCGGTGCCGGCACCGGAAGTTGTATTGCGTAGACTTCCCCCGCCGGCCCCGCAAGACACCCGGGAGTCTGCTCCGGTAAGTCCGGTGGGGGGGACGGTCCGCAGAGGAGGACAGTGGCAGCATATCTCGGGGAGGGAGGACAGTGGCAGCATATCTCGGGGAGGGAGGACAGTGGCAGCATATCTCGGGGGAGGAGGACAGTGGCAGCATATCTCGGGGGGGGAGGAGGACAGTGGTAGCATATCTCGGGGAGGGAGGACAGTGGCAGCATATCTCACGGGGGGGCGGGGGGGACAGAGTGGCAGCATGTTTTTTTGGTGCTTTTTTAAAGAAAAAAAACGTTTTCTTTAAAAAAGCACCAAACTTTTAGGGTGCGGCCTATATATGGGGGCGGCCTATATCCGAGCCAATACGGTATATGTTCTGTTTTACCTCACTGATTGTCATGTGTACCTTTAGGCTTAACTAGAGCCAATGTCCTGATGTCCACCTTGCACTGATCTGTTTGCCAGGAGCAGAAAGAGTGATAGACATTGTTTCTTCTTTAAGATGTTGGTGTTCCAGTAGACTCTTCATCAATATCCAAGAAGATCTCATAACTGGAAAAAAATAAGTGGGTTTTAGAGAGTTTAACCACAGGGGGAGAAGATTTAGGCATAGAAATGATGGAGCTGAACTTTACATGGTGTAACATATTATCAAGAAGGGTATACAGTGCTGAAAATGGCAGAAAAACACTTTTACCTTATTTATACAGCGCAATTGTGGGCTCCATTTATGGTAAGCACAAACCTGAATGCAAATATTATCCTTCTCTGATCCCCTAATTCATTAATCATACCCATATTCAAACATTTTACCCACCATTTCATTAATATTTAACATATATGACTAATTACTTCTAGAGCAAATTGTAAAAAGGAAAGCCCGATAAACCTCTTTAAAACTTTAGATTCTTACCGGCTGAATCTGTTCTGTCCAGCACCTTTCTGGGAGCTTTGTGTATATAGGAGCTATATAGGTGTGTATGATAAAATATTTTGTTTATGGAGAGGCAGGTAACCGTGCCTTGCAGAGGTCTGATGTTTCTGTGTCTCTTCTGAGAATCAGTGCCAGGTTTCCTCTATGGACACTCAGCATTATGAAGTCACTGAGTGACATCACACCTCATTGTTGCACGTTGAGTGGGCGAAGGTTTAGTTCAGCAATAATAAAGGTTTTTCTCTTAAAGCTACCTGCTTCATTTTGAATATTTTTTTAAAATATTTTTCAGTGTACTTAAAAGGATTACATGGAATACTCAATACTCACATCAATGGACAAACATACTATACTATGGCATGGTGAAAGGAAAAAAGTTACCTAAAGGATGGTATTTTACAATAAAGGTTAATTACAGGGTGTGCATGACTTATTATTATTATTAATAATAGGTTTGTATAGCACCAACATATTCTGTAGTGCTGTACTATGAGTAATTATCACATAAGCAGATCTCTTGAGCATAAACAAAAGCCGAAGAAGACTTACGATCGAGAAAAAAAAAGGTACGTAAAGTGCGTAGGTCCCCAGTAACCAGTTCATTAACCTACATACGTAGCGTATAAACCCAATAGCACTGTCGGCCAGTCGGCCATCTTGGGCTTCTCTGTATGCTGTTATTGGCCGTTACAAATGCTGAGGTTTTTTAATAGACGCATCTGGCCAGATCGTGCAGCCTGGATAATTAGCACATGACAGAGCCTTTTATTTCTTACTCTGTTCATCTAAAATGTGTTGTTCAGTGACGTAAGTACGGGGGTCGCGGCCTGCGACCCCTTGTCCGTATCCCCTTGTACCGGTTCAAACTAGCTTGAACCGGTACGGGGAGACAGGAACGTATCGGGGTCACGTGACCCCGCGGTGAAACCGAGGCCACCCGCACGGAGCCGGAGAGTGTGTGTGACGGGGAGATGGGCATAGTGGTGGCTGGCGTCTATGTATGTATACATATGTATGTGTGTTTATATGTATGTATGTGTATATATTTGTGTATATATGTGTGTGTGTGTGTATGTATATATATGTATGTGTGTTTATATGTATGTATGTGCATATATGTGTGTATATATATATATATATATATATGTATGGATGTGTAACTGCAGTGAGATGGAGTGTAAATTTGACAATGTGTACAAGTATGTTATTGTGTAAAAGTTTGTATATGTGAGTGTATGTTGGAATGTGGCGACAAGGGGCAAAGAAGGCAGACATGCTGTTTGTGACCAATGGTGGCCCATAAAAGCTGTTTGAGGGTAATGGTGGCACATACCAGCTGTTTAGGAGCACTGACAAGCTGGGGGCATACATAGCATACACAGGAGAACTTAAAATCCAAAGTGATTTAAAATCATTTTTAAAAGAGAAATGGTCATAATGATGTATGTAAGAGAATAAACATAGAATCTGACAGCACATAAGACCCATTTGGCCCGTCTTGTCTGTCCATTTTTCCTGAAGTAAAGATCCTGGTCTTGTTTTAGATTCAGGAGACATATGCCTATCCCATTCATTTATACAATCCCTCACTGTATTAGCCTCTACCACTTCTGCTGGGAGGCTGTTCTATTTATCTACCACCTTCTCTGTAAAGTAAATAATAAAGCTTTTCTAGTATTATAATAATACATGTTTGAGTAAATAATAAAGCTTTCTTTTCTGCTGCTGAGTGAACAAAGATAGGTCTCCAAAACTGCGACGCATATTTACCACCATTCCGGGGCTCACTGGTCAAGGAGGAAGCTGCTAGAGTCGTGAAATGTGTTGTGTGAGGCTCTGCCAGACTTAATTTATTCGCTATGTGCAATAATAAGATTTATTCCGCGTCCATATAGCGTATGTATGTATGCATGGATCAGATTGCTGAAGCTCTTCAAATGCATAACCAGCAAATCCATTGGAGCTAGCGGTGCCTTCCCCACTAATGCCCTTGGATTATACGTCAAGTGCACAGAGCTACCGATTCTTCAGTCGTCCTGCTTGACATTTGACTTTATTCTGATTATTATTAGCTGGATATGAAAAGTACTTCACTATGGTTTCCTTTTTATGACATAAAACGTAATGTTAGGCATTAAGATGTCCAAAGTCATAAAATTATATTCCAGTTTAGAAAACATTCATTTCCATGAATTTGTAGGTATCACAATGTCCGACAGTCACAATAATATGAATAGAAGGGGATTAGCACTGACTTTTATTATTTTTTTAGCTTAACAGAAGCATTGGGCTTGGAAGAACACTCATCCCTGGTATGTACAGTCCCTCTTCCCACTTGCTGTATGTATAAACACAGAATATTCCGCCCCGATAAATGTTACTTTAATGTTCCAAGTGTTTTTAGTGGACTGTCGATGATAGGTATTCATCAATCCTTGTCTAAGTAATGCTAGAAGCCCGACATCAGACAATAATAGTTATTATGCCCTTTCTCAGGATAAAGCAACTATTATAGCATGTTATTCCAATGAACATGCTAGAAAATAAAATTAATGCTTAGATATAGTGATTTATATAATGTGTATAGTACCTTCATAGATATTTTCAAAGGTATAATGTTCACCTTCGCATATATATATATATATATATATATATATATATGCTATATTACGTTGTAGTTATTGGATATTTCCCTTCTCAATGTCTTAATACAGATGCCAAGCATCCTGTCCAGCTACCCTCCAAACAGACGCTTCACCCACCAATCCACTGAAGCTTTCGATGAACAGTAGTAAGTATACTTACCTCGGATGGAGATTGGATACAATGAAGGTGTCTGGACATCTGCGGAGGAGATCTATGTTTGGAGAGTAGTCTTATTAAATATTACCCTCCCACCCTGTAACAAATGCTGTTGGCTACCCATCATGTTATTTTTCAAGATTATTATTAAATAAGAAAAAATGAT
This sequence comes from Spea bombifrons, assembly GCF_027358695.1. Lineage (NCBI taxonomy): Eukaryota > Metazoa > Chordata > Amphibia > Anura > Pelobatidae > Spea > Spea bombifrons. The sequence goes on from NC_071087.1 coordinate 152,625,578, forward strand.
ATATTAGCCCAAGAGAAAATGTCCAATGTGATACCTTTTGTTGGGCAACATTTAAAAAGATTTAAAGTCATATGGACCTCAGCTCCTCAGCATTCCTTGATAAGACATCTGTGGTTTAGAAAGCTTATGTGATGATATGTTTTTTTGATGGCAAAATAAAATAAATCAACTTTGACTAAAAACTATATTTCCTTTACATGAAAGTCTTCATTGATCAAACATAGACTCTAAGTGAAGGATGCATGGACAAAATGAGCCGGAAATGGTCCTATTGTGTGTAAGAGATTTCTTTGTAGACTAGACTGTAAGCTTGTAACCTTTTTTACCTAATTTTATCGGTTTCTCTTAGTCTGTAAATTCTACTTTAGTCACACCCTTTGAATAAATGTACTGTAAGAATAGCTTTGTAATTTGGTATAAAAAAAATAATAAAACACAAGTGCTTAGTCCACCCTACTAAGACTTGAAATAAAGAATAAAAATATTCTTTAAACATTTATTGAGAAATTATACACAATGCTATTAATTTTAGGACATTTTTAAGTTTTGTGATGCATTACCTGACTTTAATTAACTTTTATGACTTCTTATAAAACAAATCAGTGTATAATATTGAGAGAACTGGCTGGCCAAAGTGGTTCAATGTCTCCCTCTAGTGGACATATGTTATAGAGCAGTGACTGGTGTCTTTAAAACCCAAACAGGAAAATGTGAAGTGATTAGCAGACATATTCTGCGACATACAATATGCTGCCCATGCATGCGCTATAGTTCTTCACAGCTGAACAGATGCGATCTAAAACATCCATCTCTGATTATCATTTTTTCCACCAATTTGCTTTATACGCCTAGCAAATTGGAATCTACTCTCTTGCCTTTACCCCACAATAAAACCATGGTCATGAACGGCACTATTAAATCTAAACCCCTTTTACTACCCTTTAACCCCCTGTTTTTGCCAGGTACGTTAATATCTGAACCCCCTTTTTTGCCACACTTTAATCCCCTGTCTATCACTGTCATGTTTCCTCTGAGTTTGGCTGTCTCTATTGCCTGCTAAGTTTACTGGTCACAAGCGGACAGACGGTGAAGTTAAACTGGAGGGAAACTCAAACACTGTTCGCTTTGGCATCCCAGGTACTCTGCTTTACTTTTTTATTACACTTCAACTTTTCATGCTTATTCAACCCCTTAATGACAATTGACGGCCCAGACACGTCACCCGAAAACGAAGGGTTACCGACAATTGACGTGCCCCGACCATCATGACTTCCTCACGCAACCTCGCATACCCACACTACGTCTTCAGATGACCACTGGATTTAAAGTACCAGGGCCACTTGGAATTGCAGGTCTGGCCCTGCCCTACCTTGTCAGACTCACTCCTACTTATTCTAGTGTTAAATACTCACTAACCGTTCACAGAATTTTGCAATCTATCCTAATACTCCCTAGATATTTATGCCACTGGCCTCTCCACATGACCATCGCTACAACAGAACAATCCTCTCCCAAGCAGCCCTTCTTTCTCGACTTGTTTCTCATTCCCGTGATCCCTCTAATATATCGTAAGTTCGCAAAAGCATTGCCCTCTTTTTCTTCTGAATCTGATGGCACTCCGTAAGTAATTTAAATTTAATGTTAAATGTCACACAACGGATAAATACCTCTGGAGCTCCCATCATATCAATGGGAGCCAAATTTAAGAGTTTAGAAACCATGCGGTACTGTGCAAGTGTGTTGTTCAGTTTCCCCTCTATCTGTTATATTTATACCTTCAGATACTTATATACATGTTATTTAAGAGGCTTTTTGTTGTTTACTTGAGAACACAACTGTAACATTATTTCAGTAATCTGCTATTTCAGACCAGGGTGACAGAAGTTGCACCTGGCACAGAATATTAATAAAAAAGTCTGTTCAGGGAAAAAATATTAATCATGTTTTTATTTCGAAAAACATATTTACCCCATTCTTCAGGAGATATACGCATATAAAACCTTTTTTTGTATTTATTTTAAAAATATTCACAGGCAAATCAATGAAAATCACAAAAATTAAATAAAAATTCTATACTGTGCAACAAATCACATGTGACATGTAGCTACAGCGTATGCTGCCATCTAGTGGAATTAAAAGACAAGTGCAGCTCAAAGATAAAACTGATCGGGTACTCTGGTATGTAGCCTTCATCATGCATTTAGTAAAGGGGTGTATTTATTTCCTTCAGTTTAAGCTGTAAGAAGATGATTATCCAGGCCTTCTACTTTCTTAGTTAAACACCACGGCTCGTTCTTGTGACACTTGGTATTCTTTCCCCATGTTGTGAATCTACTACTGTAAAAAAAAAGTACAATTTCCCTACTCCTAGAATGTAACCTTGCTCGAGCAGGGCCCTCTTCACCTATTGTTTCTGAATCAATGTTAGGGTTGCCACCTATCCAAATTTCACAGTGACAGTCCCAAAATAAAGAGGTAAGTCCAGAGTCCAGGCTTTACCTCTGTGTCCCAGAAACTGATGGGCTGTTAGCACTTTCCAGAGCAGGAGGCAGTGTTCAAAAGGGTCACCTGTGCAAGCTGCCCTGAAGACAGCAAGGCATTACACAGTGTTCAGGGTAAGTGAGAGTATGTGAGTATCTGTGTGTGGGGGTTATCTTTAGAGGTATGTCTTAGTTTGAGTGTGTGCCTCAGTTTTAGTGTATTAGTGTGAGTGGGTGGGTGTGTGAGTGTCTGTGTGTTAGAGCGAATGTGTGTTTGTGCCACCCATCTCCTTTTCTCCATTCTTTCCATCTTCCTTTCTTTATTCTTTTTTCTCTCTCTCTCTCTCCATCCCTCATCTTTTTCCTTTCCATTTTCTCTTTTCCTACTTTCATTCCTCCTTTTAATCTCGTCTACCGCTTTTATCTTGTTCACCTCGTCTCCTCTTTTTTCTCTTTCTTTAATCTCACTCTCTTCTCTCACTCGTCTTTGTAAATGTAAAAACATTTTTTTTGTACATCATAAAACCATGACCCGGCCAGACCCTTGCCACATGCCAGAAGCAACCCTTCAAACACTGTTCATGAAATGGCTTGTCAAAAGCTGGCAACCCTACTCCAAATTGTTATATGATACATTTACTCACTGTACAGCTCAGCTCAGTTTTGAGTTAGTTCCCATCCTGTCAGTTTAAATAGTGTGTCCCTAAGCGTACCTAAAAGCAGCAAGGTGTTTGGGAAATGTTCGCGGACGCTTGTCCCTTAACAATAAAGCCAGCCTTGTTAACAAAAACACATAGCCCATTGCTACCAGCATTTACTTAACAAACTTCATTAACTAAAGTTTATCCCAACCCCTCACTCCCTGGTTAGGATTTGTAACATTCTCTTGTTTGATAAAGATCTTTTGATAACACATGCCTTTACATAAGTGAGTGGGTTTGTCTTGGTGGTCATCCAAAAATGAAAATCATCCAAAATGAGAGGGCATATTACTTTCATTACTGTCAATGGACGATTCAATGTGTCATTCATCCACTTGGGGCTATTGGTACGCGGGGGTATATACTCATGCTCAGTGACGTATCTTTGTCTAAGTCCACTATGCCTAGCCAAGTTTAATTTTAAATTATTAGCCATCCATTGCTTATGAGGTAGGGAAAAAGAATGAGAGAATTGCTTAGTGGTAGCATTTCAGTTCATGCAACTTTAGTAAAGTTACATCAGTTCACTTTTAATGCAGCTGTTTAGTGAATAGTCCCCTTTGTATATTCCAACACCCACTCTCTAAACATACATTTTACATGTTTGAGTCAACTTTTACTTACATAATTTACCTTTTACTTGCACCTTCAAGCAATAAAAAATAGATGGCGCTCCTACATAATTTACTTAGCAAATGTAGTTGTTTTATTTCATTTATCATCTACTTTTTATGTATTCTGCAAATAATCAACATTACTTTATTAGCAGGTGCAATGCATCTTCACAAATGATTGTTATTTTGGTTGAATATTTATTTTGAAAGTAAAATGTAATCTCTAAAATATCCATATATGATAAACTTGATTCAGTTGCTTTCTACATTAAGGTCATCAGAAAACAAAGAGAGTGCATGTTTCTGGCGAGTTTGCTGCTGTTTTTATATAGTTATCGGCCCTTTTCCGGGCTGTAGATCAATGTGATATATTCATACCTAGGAAACATTACAAGCGCCTAGAAAATATGGACGTCAGGGAAGAAAAGAGGGACAGGTGAATTTGGGTCCCAAAGAGTGAATGCACTTGGAAAGTAAGCTGCGTTGAGGTCTGCTCTTCTACATGGTGTCTTTGTTTTCAAGGGGCTGTCCTATGATGGGGACCTCTGTGGCCAGAATGTTTCCCCCCCTAGAAGCATTACCTGAAACCCACGTAAGCCTAAAGATGGCATATAGAATTTCATATAAACAAATGGTCTAGGTTACTGACTTTTTTCCTTTACCCTTTGAATGCCAACCATGTATAAGATATGTGTGGTTGCCCAAGTCATCCAGAAGACTAATCACGTATACATTGAGGCCCTCTAACTTCTCCGCCCCCATGATTGCTGAAATGGATCTAAAACAAAAATGCTTATCCGCCCCAGAATTGACCCCTCTGTCTGAAGCTGAGCCAGCACCTGCTGCAGCAGTGGCCTACCTGCCAACATGCACTGCATTAGCTGACACCCACTGCATCAGTGCTTCCTTTGCCAGACTCTGAGGTGTCTCCAGAAATGATCATTCGTGTAGACACTGAACCAGCATCCCCTCCAAAAAAAAGCCTGTTCTAGAATTGACCTCTTGATGGCTCAGGAGCCAGCACCCATTCCAGACCTGGTTTCTCGGATGGTTCTAGAATTGGCTCTTTGATCGGTCCCAGTACCTTATCCTAATTATCCTAAATATAAGAGCCATCACAGATTCTGGAAGTACCCTAATCACAAATGGCTCCCAGCCTTCCTCTCAGTCAGTACCTGATCACAAAATGTTTTCCTTGCCTATTCCGGAGCTAGTCTTCATACCCAAGGAAACCACTGATGAGGTTTTTTCTATAGTGGGGGCCCCAGCCAGTCCTAGCGCTGGTCTTCTTTCCTAAAATGGCTTCATGGCTGACCCAAAGCAGGAAATACCCCATCAATGCTATTTTGCTTTATGTCCCAAATTCCAGTGTTCTGACCCTGTCTATCTAGGTTTTATTGTTTGGGCTTAGGCTGTCCATTTAGTCTATTGGATAATATGTCAAATTATTAATTCATCCTAAACTTCCATCCTTTTTATCTAAAAAAAATGTAGTCCTTTGTGTCCATACATTATAGTATATATTATATATATATTGAGGAGAGGGATGTCAGGAGGGCACACTGGAAATCAAGGGATACAAACTGTGTGTGAATAAGGTTATAGGCTCCTAGAAGATTAGTGTTAGTGAAAACAGTGGCGGGTTTGAGGAAATCGATATGTTTTGAGATAAACGAAAGTGAGTTCACTTTGAAATCACAATGATTTCATTTGATTCTATACTTCGATCAAAGGATTTGCCCACGGATAAAATCCAAAAAGAGACTCATTTATTTTATGTGCACCGTTTAGTTTATAAATACATAAAATACATTTCCTGCTGTTTTTGTTTGCATTGGAATAGACTTGAGCATTCAGATTCATGAGAATTTTCATTTTAACAAAATTTCCCAATTTCTTTAATTTACACGAATCTCTGGGCCCCAATGAAATAAATGGAAGAAAAAGGCTCTCTCGTTCTCTCAATGTCAATAAGGGGCAAGACAGGAAGTCGAGCTGTGGAAAAAGAGACAGAGACAAAGAAGCGTTTGGCCGAGAAGGTAGGGAGCTACTGAGAGAGTGTGAGACAGAGTCAGTAGGAGTATGAGAGAACAAACCGATGTCAGTGACAATGAATAGCTAATAAGATATATTTGGGAAAGTTTTATTTTCAACAAAACTCCAAGATGGGGTTTGATAATGTTTTACATCCAACAAGTTTAATTTGGTAATAAATCAGGGCAAAATAATTAAAAAGATGTCATGTGACACATGTTATGATTATAATTCGCATTATTATACTCTCTATGAGGTGTTTTTTTATAGTTCTTAATGAAATATTTGCAATGAGAATACACATTTCCGTTATATGCCCCGCCTTTAAATGGATTAAATTAAATAATATATACAATAAACTGAAAGATAATCTTATGATGATGATGATATGTGACTGGCCAACCAATCATTGTCTGGAAAAAGTCTTGAGGCTTTAAAATGAAATGTATAAAAGATATACCATATTATTTAAAAATAAATTAGAACAAATAGGGTGTTCAGTGATTCTTGCGATAAGAATATATTTCTTAGGATACAGGAAATTGCAATGCACATTTCAGGAAAAGCCATTGCTGACAGTACATTTCCCAAGATAAGGGAAGTAAGCAAAAATGCTGCTTTTCATTGAAAAAAAAAATCTAATATACACTTTAGGACATCAATCTCACCTACCAAGCAACTAATTCTATTGGAGATTTTAGACACATTCATCATAAGGGTATAACACAACCAGATACTGTATTTGCATCTTAATATAATATTTTCATGAGAGATTATAAATATGGATCAATGAACTCATGAAGATCCACTGAGAGCATCACGCAAAATGGTTTTCTTCTTTTACCTTCCACATATGCAATGGAAGTTACGTGCTCCAAAGTATGGTCCTGCTTACTCTTCCTCAGGTTAAATGTCTTCAAAGGTGTGTCACATACCTCTAAATATTTCACTAATAGCCCTAATAGATGTCACTTTCCTCTCCCTTTTGCTTTTGCCACCTTTTTGCACCTCGTCTGCATACAAAATCTGTGGGTATCAGACGTTTGCAGATTTACTAGGCATTGTCAAGAATGTTCCTAGTCTGCACGGATGAGATTCAACAAGACAAGTACAGCTGTATCTCGGTGGAACTCTTTGGCATACCGCTTCCACCATACCTGGGAACTCTCTGAGTTTGACCTGAGGTCTCTGGGTAAAGTCCTTTTTCCTCTTCCCACCCACATCCTCTCCCACTCCCCACTAACTTAAGTCTATATGAGGCTCAGGGCCGGCGCCACCTATGAGCAAAGTAGGCGCCCGCCAAGGGCTACTTCGAGGGGGCGCTGGCAGCCTGCAGCCGCGAACCTCCGGCCGCGGTCATTCATTAGAAGTGCAGCCGCGGCTGGCGGTCACTTGATGGGAGGCAGGCAGCCGTGCAGGCTGCAGCTGCGAGCCGCCAACCGAGGTCATTCAGTAAGGGCGGCCGAGGCTCACTGTCACGATTGGGATGAGTGGCAGCGAGTCAGCCACTATAAGTGGGTGTGGCAAAAGAGGAGTGGCTTGTGGGGCCAGGGTGGGGGGGGCACAATTATGTTTTGCCTAGGTTGGCAAAAATCCTTGCACCAGCCCTGATGGGGCTAGTCCCACCTCCACATGTGGATTACCCTACCCCCATGAAGCTACTGCCCTAGAAGGAGAGCTGCAGGTAGAATGGCCTAGAAAGTTCCCAGGTATAATTTCTACCAAGCTACTTATAAGGTGGCAGAAAAATGCAAATGGTGGTTTGGGAATCGAAAGGCAACCCAGAGTTCCCAAAGTGCTTTGGAAACTTTGCACATTTTGAATTCAGGTTGTTTTTAAACAGGCTCATATGACTCGCTGACAGAGGAGTAATTTCTACAACCCCACTATTAAGTTCAGAGATATTATTATGTCAGATCGGAAACACGCATTTTCTTATAATAAAGTAATCTAATACGTTGATTTTCTAAATATTGCAGATGAGTAGAAATCTAGAAAAAAACAAAAAAATGTTTTTTACAAGGCTGTACAGGACTGTTAATATAGAAGAGGTGAATTTAGATCGCTCAGCATCTGAGAATAACATTTTGTACAGGCTGCATTAAATCGACCAAAAAAGGAACAGGACATAAAAACGTTATAACCTTAACATAACTAAAAACTAAAGCGCACTTTTGGGAAGAGAACATATAAATCATAACAAAGAATGTTGATTGGTGTTCTGCTTACCGAATTCAATTGTGCTCACTTGACAGGTGCAGTTGTTCTAACCTTTACCCATTGACTGGGAAACGTGCCAAAAGTCCTTGAAAATTTCTAAAAAGATTTAATTTTTTTTTTAGAGTAACAGCTTTTTTTCCAGGATATTGGAAACTTACAAAACATTGTATGCTCTGGTAAAATAACACATAACGATATAACTTTTTTTCTCCACTGTAATATTCAAGAAAACAAGTTTTGGGGGTATTGACCAGGCCATTTTCCGTATTATGTATGAGTTTTATTCCAAGACAGTGGCGTAACTATAGGGATCGCAGCGGTTGGAACTGCAATGAGACCCCTGCTTCTAGGGGGCCCGGATGACCCCTGCGACCAGTTGTTCCTGTCTCCACGTACCAGTGCAAAATAGTTTAGAAAGGGCCCTTCCCACCTGGAGTACACCGGTCCAGGTCAGAAGGGACCTTTATAAACTATTTGGAACTGGCACAAGGAGTCAGGAACGCATGGTGAAACCGAGCTGCTCTCACAGTGCTCTCTTCCAGCTTATGTGATGCTCTGTCACACTACGTGAAGGTCAGGTCTCGCTGACATGCGGAATCCATTGGTTCCCTGACACCGACTCTGGAACCTAAGGAGACCCTAGTTTGCCTATAGGATGGAGCCAAGCAAGGATGTTAGTGATTCTTCAGTACAATGTTAATATTATGACAAAATAGTAAAATTTAACATGGACTATACCCAACCAGCTGATGATCAACTAGCTAATTTTTTTTTTGACTCAACATTGTTTAGTAATAGATTAGACAGATTTTGAGCCATGATCATTAACTCAAGGGGACAATGTTCAACTTTTTGTGTATTACTGGTACTTTGAAAAAGTGAATATACTACCAAGACTTGAGGTCAACAGAACAAAACGGTCCAGCAGCTATAAGTGCAGGTGCTACACGACTAAGTATCTGAACACCCTGTAACCAAATTCAGATTATTCTTATAACCCCATGAAAGCACCATAGAAAAAGGAAGACAAAGAAGGTTGTAACACCCACCCTTCCTTGTTTCATTAATTGCTCCCTGTCTGGTAGATAGGGATTAGTAGTTGTCTAGGGGAAATTAGTAGTTGGTATTTTACAGTCATCATGAATGCATTTGTTACAGCTGCTATTTTACTATGTTGCTAATTTAAACAACCAGATATTTATTATACAATTTGTAATCAGTTTGCCTTAGGAAACTCAACCTATTTTCCCATCCATAGCATAATTGGGCATAATTGGTTAAAGCTGTAAAAGAGGTTTGTGAGGTTTATCTCCATCTGGGTGAATCCCATGTATTTTCTTGGACTGGTTGAATGTCATTGACCTGGACATTTGGTGCTTTTCTTTTTAGCAATCTGAATAACTTTTCAAGTGCCTATGAATTCTAAAAGTAATTTTTGGACGTTTGGTGATAATATTTTATAACTTTACTTTGCAGCAGTGATAGGGTCTCGCCAAAAAAGGAAAGAAAAATCAGTTTTGCAGTTGTTGAAAAGAGACTTCCCACCATGTATAGAGGACGAATGCAACTACAGAACAGTGCTAGATCAGAGCATATATATTGATGCCTTCTCATCATTACACAGCAGAGCCAGGATGGATGGCTTGGCTTGTAGAAATTGTTACAGTCTAGGTCTATGGTTTGCAGTTTGGGGGCTGTCTCCTCCTATGGATAATATTGGGGGCTGGTGGTATAGCTAGGGGAAATAGTCACTGGAGGAAATCTGTGCTTACTGGTGTTTTTCTCATAGATTTGAATTAAATACTTACTATACTGGTATCGTGTATTTTATTACTTACCTCTTGTTTCTCAAAGTTGAATAGTTATGTTATGTATACTACTTGTCATGTCCTGTTTACCCATTGTACAGCGCTACGGAATTTGATGGCACTAAATAAAACAATAAGTAATAATAATTACTGAATGCAGTGGCCATTATTATCCACATTTTGTCTCTTAGTGGTTATGTGTATCAATGCCTCCAGTGAGTTTCGTGGCCTTAAAGTGGAAAGGAAGTTAAGGAGTCCAAGAAGCAGTTTTACAATTTAAAAATAAAAGTGCATTTTACTAACTTAAGTATTGAATGAAGCAGTTTAACGGTTGTTGGCATGCATCCAAAACTTTGTGAGCCGTTGGTTATTATTTGAAATAATACATTTGCTAATACAATGCTGGGAATTCCCAAATGGCTCATTAGGGTCCTTTTTTTAATTTATATATTTTACAACACAGCAAGTACTGATGCAAGGTCCGGAACTGTGGCGTGCACAGTACAGAATATCATATCCATAATAAGATAACATGAAAATCCATCTAAAACATTGAGATTTCAGGAGTAGTACAGATATTTTAAATATGGGTAATTCAAACTGAAGACAAAGTTATACAATTATATGAAAGGAGCGTTTATCTCATGTACAAAGACTTTTAAGGGAAATAACTTTATAGTCCGGTCTGTGCTTTAGCATAAGGAATTTATTCAGCCAGGGATCCCAGGTTTTTTCCAAGAGTTTCTTTGCCATGGCTATAACATATCATATATTATTTAAAAACTTGTTCTGGGTGAGTAGAACGGACCTCTACTTTTTTGACAGAAGCTGCCTACGATAACGGTCCCTGCAAAATGGTCCTGGTTAATTATTGCGGCAACCAAAGCTGACCTGGAGCTCAATGAATTAGAATTCAGCTTAAATATTTACTTAGGAGAAGAAAGTCCTAGATGGATGCCCCGTACTGGATGTCCCTATATGAATGATAATTAGCATACCAGCAGTAACCAACACTATGTTTAGTGACTTTAAAGGATTCTATAAGGCAATTACCGTACTTAGTTCTTGTCTGTATATTGGTCTTCCACTGCTTAACATTCTGATAACGGCATGAGAAAGGGAATCAGTCCCCTTTTTTATTTTATGTAAAAAGAGGGATGTCACATGGTACTAGGCCTAGAACAATACTCTGAGACGTTCTTCAAGCCACCTGCAGATGCCACCTCTCAAGTGCTTTCGTGCCACTTCAATATATATTGCAATGTAATTGTGAGATGGGCTAATCATGTCATCTGGAGGCAAAGCTCACATGTTTGTTCCAAAGGAGGTCAGATGAGGGTTATTGAAACATGGAATTTGACAGCAGGTAGGAACCATTTGGCGCATCTAGTCTGCCCATTCTTCCTGATGTAGAGACTCAGTCCTTGGTCTTGCCCTAGATTCAGGATAGCCATGTCTCATGTATGTTTAAATTTCCTTGCTGTATTAGCCTCTACCACTTTGGGGTTGCTGCCCCCAGTAAGACCCAGCACCGCATTCTCCAATAATACTGGGATGACGATATGACCTGTCAGTTTATATGTTTCAGCAACGACTCGGTTGTCGTGTAACCTTGAGTTCCCAGAATGATGATGTAAGTAGCACATGAAATGTTTATGTTAACTTCACATTTTTTCATCACCCAGTAGGGTCAGCTATTGCAGAATACAATCAGTTAAATTTCCCTTTCTTCCAAGCATTCACTTCCTTCAAAACAGGACAGGAAAAGAGGACAATGAGCAGAAATCGGGCATGTGCACTCATTAAATGCTAAAATCACACGATATGTCAGTTCCTGTTTTTAAAGAACAGAAGCATATCCTTAAATACCACCAGTTAAACCTCTTCTCATGGATTTAGTGTCCACATTCTTTACAAAAATGCATGGCTGTACATTTTAATAACAGAATTAAAAATAGTATAAACCAAGAAACATGTCACTGTTTTTTTTTGACAGTTTCCTAAATACATATAATGATTTGTGTTTAAGTGGGTTTTTAGCATCTGCATTCACATTTAATGGTCAATTTAATCATACACATTCAATGCAGAGTGGTTGTCATGGTTTTTATCATCCATTCTGATATTCATTAATTATATAAATATAATTAAATGTGTGTTTAAATTAGACTGACATTCAGAATCAGAAACTAGTTGCATATTGCAAAGGTATCTGTACATTCTTTCGGTAAGAAACAGCTAATCATTTTCCACGTTTAGCTGCCGCCATTACATTCTGTGTTGGCGCTCGTTGATGAGGAAAGCAGAAGGACTGCGTATGGCAGGGTGCATATCAATGACTGATAGGTGGAAGTAGCCAAAGAATCGGAGGTGGTTTCATTGATGGTTATGGCTGTGGTTGATGCCACTTTAACTTGTAAGTGGCAGCAGTTACAGATTGGGAGTTGGAGTGTAAGGCAGTCAGTGACAGGTAATTTAGCAGAGACTGAGATTGATGCTCAACTGCAAGTTGATTCAGTGGCTTAGTGCAGATAATTTACTTGGGTGAATTGGAGAAGCCATAGTGCACTGTATATCAGTTATTATTATTATATACAAGGACTGTAGCAGCCCATTTATTTTAGGGCTTTTTTTTACTTTTTACTTTTTTTTGTTTAATGCAAAACAATAACTCAGTAAAAATCAGCCAAACCTCTAGTTTGTGGCCAACACAAAAACAAATATTATTATTCATTCATAAATAATTGCTGACCAAATCAGGCATTTGACTGTGGAGGGTTACACATTTTCATTTTTACCAGCGAGTACAAAACATTTGGAAATGTCTGTGAGAAGGAGTGATTCCAGTGTTCATAGGTTGGGGCAGAGCTGGCGACAGGCATGTACGAAAAAGTAGTCAGGTGGCCACCAGTATACCAGTCCTTAGTAGGCAGGAGCCTTCTTGCTCCGAGTCAGAAGTTGAACTACCACATGCCATATGCAGCAGCACTGAACAGCCTTAGTCTAGTGCTAAAATCTTTTGTCTACCCCAATTACCACAGCAAAGAGTGATTTTAGTTACAACCAAGGACTCACAAGGAGTGAAGACTGCTTGTAAAATATTCCATGGTGAAGCACAGAATAAAACCACTACCTGGGCCACTGAAAGCATCCTTGGTGCTACCACAACCGCAAGCACTGCCAGCCCTCCCTGAGTAAAGATGGGCAGGCAATGTGAGATGAAAGCAGCTGATGTATTTTTGGTCCAGAAGATAGTTAGGAAGAGTAGGGCAGATGGAAAAGGATACATGGTCATCAACGATGACCTGGATTTAGATTATGAGCCAGCAACACCTCTTCCAGTAATAATTTCTTTGTTAGCTGTGTTTCTCCTTCCACTACGGAGAATCAACAGCATAGCTGTGCCACAGGCTCCCCTACATGCATTGGCAGCACCACCATCACAACCATCATGAATACTATCACTTATTACTGTCGGAAGTGCTTCCTTCTCCATGATTGTGCCGGAGCCCTACTAGAGGTCTTTCTCCCCACTACCTCCTCCTCTGTCGCACCACCTTCAGAAGAACTTTTGTGTCAGTTGTGTGTGTCATTGTTAAAGGACAAACTGTCGAAGGCAGCTGGACGAACCATCCACTACACCTCCGACATATGGAACGCCACTGTCAGGAACCACAGAGATCTCAAATATTGGGGAAATGTAAACATAAATATTCTGGCGATTTTAAACAAACCCTTTATAAGTCTAAGAATTTAAACGGAGCCTTTAATAAAAAGCGCTCCTGAAAATCATACGACTGTGCCCTTAAGGCGGCACATCACCTAAACCTCTCTCTGCAGTTTTTTGTGCCTAATATAGGGTAGGCAGACACTTCTTTAAAGCAGGTAGCAGCTGTAGCACACCAAATGCTTGGAAATCCCAGGATTTAGTAAAATCAGATTGATAAAGCCAGAAGGCGAAACGCGTATTTGGAGGACTACTAGGACTTTTAAAGTACACACTATTTTTTTTCTTTGTATACTTTGTTGGGTTGATTTTAACATAAGTTTACAAAATAAATGTGATTTTACTGCATCCTGGGATTTCCAATTATTTATATGTTTGCACTTTGTCACTTTGTGGAATAGCGGGTCATTCCACGTGTGTTTTTTGAGCTGCTATTTTCTAGGCCTTGCACTACCATCACTACTGTTTTCTTTATTGGAGAAATGTAGTCCAGCATCAAGGGGCTGCATGTGCCTGCGCAGGCAACCTGCCCTACTAATGCTGCTGCTTAATATCCTCCCTTACTCTGAGGGATCAATTCTTTTTAATTTTGGTTAAATGTTTAATAGCTATATGTGTCTGTCTGCCAGTGCCTGGCCTGTCGCTTGCCCTTCTCTGAGCCTTACTCTGGGGGATGAATTATTATTCTTTTTTTAGGGCACTACCTACCCTATGACCTGCCTTGCCTCTGCTGCTGTGGCTCAATCTCCTCCTCTGTAGTATCAGTTCTTTAAATGTTTTTCTAATTTTAAGGAAATTTCAGAGTGCTGTACCGTGGGGCTGGATGTGTGCGTATAGCGCTACATATAGCCGCAGACTAGTCAGGTTGCCCATGCTGACCCCTGTCCAACACCGAAAAAAAAGGCCGAAAGTGCATATAATGGGCATGTGATCATAAGCAATGGACCACAGAGCAATGGAATAGCGTGGCCTGATCTGATGAAACGTTTTCTTTTACATCACGTGGATGGCCATGTGCCTGTGCATCGCTTACCTGGAGAATACATGGCACCAGGATGCAGGATGGGAAGAAGGCAAACTTCTTTTGGGTTTGGGCAATGTTCTGCTAAGAAGCCTTGGGTCCTGTCATTTATATGGATGTTACTTTGACATGTACCACCTACCTAAGCATTTTTGCAGACCATATATACCCTTTCATGTTATTCCCTGATGGGATTGGCCTCTTACAGCAGGATAATGCGCCCTGTCACACAAAAATGGTTCAGGAATGGTTTAAGGAACACAACAAGTTCAAGTTGACTTGGCCTTCAAATTGCAAAGATCTCAATACAATCAAGCAACTGTGGGATGTGTTGGACAAAAAAGTCCGATCCATGGAGGCCGCACCTCGCAACTTACAGGACTTAAAGGATCTGCTGCTAACGTCCTGGTGACAGAAACCACAGCACACCTTCAGATGTCTAGTGGAAACCATGCCTCGACAGGTCAGGTATCATAATGTTATGGCTGATCGGTGTATATCCATTGCTGCTGTTGCTGTTGGTCCTGCAGAGCAAAATCAACTCTGGATCTCTTCCCGAACCTTGATAAGGTGCAGCTTTAGGTGACAGGTGAGTTTCAGAAGGTGCCAGGGACCTCCCCTTTGGGAATGCCCCCATTAATGTTTCCAAATCAAAAAAAGGCCTCTGAATTTTGTCCAAAATGTATTGCCCGAAAAAGAAATGCATCAAAAATGAAAATTGTGTCTGACGTCTAGTCAGTGGGCTGCTAATCACAGATCCTGGAGCGATAAAACAACTTTGTAACAGAATCACATTTTATAACCCCAAGGAGTGATGTTGTGGTACTCTGAGCTCCCAGTATATAGTTTAAGTTGTAGCCCAGGGCCATAGAAGGTTATTTCATCGTATAAGCCATAAAACCCTTCCCATACTTACTATACTTAGTATAGCATCATTTAAATTCCTTTCTGGCTTATTTCTATTTTCATAAGCTGGAAAAATCTAACCAGGTCTCCTGTTGGTACCATAATGTCACGTGTTGTACAAGCAATACTTCTATGTATGTAAACATTGATCTTCTGTTACACATATTTGCCTAAAATATCGTCTGGCTGGAGAGAATTATAGAAAATCAGATGAATGACGTATGGGAGGTACTGTACATGTACCATGTGGAGCTCATGTACTGTATCACACATTAAGAACGCATGCATTGTTTGCATTTAATAAAATGCATTGTAAAACGCAATAAGAAAGTATATTTATTTTGTAAAAGACACAGAAAACATATTTCACTTAACAGTCATCTGTTGTGCAATTCAAAATGTTTATGAATGATAATGGTGAAAAAAAATTGGGCTTTTGGCAGGGAAACTTTTTGAAAATTAAACCAGCAAATTTCACAAATTAAACATTTTATTTATTAAGCATATGTCAGTCTCCCAGTGCTCTGAGTCATAACAAGAATCCAGGAACATTGCTTAAACATTTCAAGAAACTTGGTTCATGCACTTGCCTAATCGTTTCCCTAAAGGATCATTTTCTATGTGTTATTCATGTACTAAAATGAATATAGCCATGCATGCTTTGCAGAACAAAAAGCTGTTACGGAGACATTTCAACATTTCCATCTGCAAACTACCATGGAACCAATAAATAATCTAATGTAAACATATTAAAATTAAACAATTAAATAATCTTGCTTTGCTATACCCTTTTTGGCCTCTCCTAAGGATGATGGAAGATGATGTCAGTTGTTTAAATGTTATAAAGTACAGTATTAACACAGATATAAAACAGATGACCGTGGCCATGAATTTCAGACGTTGCTATAGAACTTGGTCTTAAAAAACATAACAAAAAAATTAATAGTCTATACCATATATATATATATATATATATATATATATATATATATTTATACACACACATATATATATATATATATATATATATTTAATGATTAATATTTTTATATTTCTACTACATCCACTCCAGAACCTTGAGTTTTTGTTCTTTTTACTTTTAGAGCACGTGTTGATCACCTCTCTTTAACAACTCATACATAAAAGTCAAATTTTCTTTTAAGAGGCTAAATACTAAATGTGTCTCGGATCCCCATTGTTTTTAATAATTTAGTAATTTATGACACAATTTAGAAAAGGCCAATTATCAGTTGTAATGGGATCATTTATGAGGCAGTTTACACTCTGTATAAACCCGTTATTTATAAATGTATTTACCCTTGTTTAGCTCGAACCACAGTCGCTAATAACTTCCATATGCCTGTTTTTAGAACGCGATTTCAAAGCGTTGAATGCCTTGACGGATTGGCTGGCTGAGAGTATGAACACAGACACAGCCTTAGCGCCACATTCCACAAAACACCCACTGTTCATTTCTGGGCATACAGCCAACGCGAACTACCTAATACCTCTCGAAAATCTCAACAAATGGGATTTAACTGTTTTCCCAAGATAAAAAAACATTAGACGTTGCCCCGTGCTATCATCCAGAAACACGTACGTGTAACAATTATCCATGCAGAACGTCTTATTAAGATTTGAGTATAAAACTTAACAGAATTCAAGATCAAGCCACGGAAAATAATTGGTATTGTGGTCCAAAGAAGAAACAAAGAGAAGTTTGTGATTAATTTGTACTCTTAGACTGCTAATTTAAGCATGCATTTAAGCATGATACTGAAATAATATTTTAGAGAATAGAACGTTATGAATAATGCTATTTGAATGATAATTTCAGACACAACGTTTCAATATATTAAAGTATATCCTAATTGCTCATTTCACTTTAAGGTTTCCTCCCATAGCAGCAGGGTCAGGGTTGAACTCTCTTGGCATCTGTTCGGCAGAATCATCCACATCATCCTGCTTAGCATCTCAACCGGCCTCGCACATTATAAAGTACTATGCATATAATCCCTGCTCTCATCTAATCACATAATTACAGGTATGGAACCTTCATTTTTACATACTTTCCTCTTTTGTTAACTGGTGTGGCAATACAGAAGAACACAGAACCTATAGGTCAATCACTAACACAATCTAATCTCCTTGGATAGGGTCGGGTGGCTGATAAGGCAAACGACAGATCTCCGTTTTATTTCTAGCGGTTTGCCTATCCTATGCTCATTTCTGAGCATGATCCACCAGGCTTGGAGTCATATCTATGTTCTACAGCTAAAGTCAAGTGGACTATACGTTTTTTAGATTTAACAGAAATAGCACTAGATAATAGATTTTTGAAAATGACCAGTGGGTAGTTGTCCAATGTCAAAAACACAGATACCTTATTTTCTTCTAGATTCCCTGTAAAGAAACTTAGAATGTACCATTTCCGTGGGGAGTTAGTGAAGGCCTGCAATGGATTTTATTTTATAAGGTTACGGAAGCACCAGTAATCTTTGTTCCCAAAGATTGGGCCTGGTTTAAATAGTTGCGCATGTCCCTGTCTGACCTTTATTACAAAAATATTGGGCATCACTTTCATGTATGCAAAATAGCAAAGGATGCGTAAGTGAACAAAACCTACCTATTCTTGGTTTGAAATTAAGCCTTAGCCTGATGGTAAAGAAGCCAATTGTATTAAAAAATATACTTTTAAATAAATATATTTTTTCTACATTTTCAATGTATTTCTTCTTAATGTGCTTCTGATGATTAGTTGGGCTCAGGGCGGGACTGGGATTACCAGGGGGGCCCTGGGACTTTAAGGCCAGCAACAACATTACATTACACTTATTTATATAGTGCCAAGGTTCTGTAGTGCTCTTATAATACAGAGTAAAACGTTTAAAACCACACACAATCACAAACTGGTACACGTTTACAATCTAGTCAGGGGGAAGAGAAACAGTAGAAGTGGATTGCTTGGATAGGAATGAGTGGATTGAGTCAAGATGATCTGTAGAAGTTGTTGGTTGTTCAGATGGCTTGATTAGGATGGTGACTGAGAGTGTTAGGAGGAAAGGCTGTACACTTCTTGAAAAATGTGGGTTTTCAGAGAGCTTTTGAAATTTGCGGACAAGGGAGACAGTCTGATGGAATGAGGTAGGGAATTCCACAGAAGGGGTGCAGCACGTGTGAAACCCTGAATACAGCGGTAAGAAGTAGTGACGGTAGAAGAGAGATGCAGATCATGAGAGGAACGAACAGGGTGGTTAGGAGTGTATTTGGATAAGAGGGTAGAAATGTAGTAGGGTGCAAAGTTATTTAGGGCTCTGTAGGTCAGGGTTAGAAGTTTGAATATGATCCTGGATGGTATAGGGAGCCAATGGAGTGACTGGCATAGTGGAGCAGCAGACTAACAGTGACAGAGAAAAATTATTCTAGCTGCAGTGTCGATGATAGTTAGGCAGCTAACTTGGTCTGTTGGTTGGATGGTGGAATTGTCAACAGTAATAGATATTTAAGGAATTGTGGACAGAGGGCATCGTGAGAAAGCCCAGTCTTTGAGATGTTAAGCTTCAGGTAATGCAACACCATCCATGATGCAATTCCAGGAAGACAGGGAGGCAGCTGCACATCACTTTCTTATACTTGCGCAGCATGGGTATATCTAGCACAATGCAGTACCCGATCCTAGAGCAGCAGAACAGGTAAGTAGGAAGCTCGCCTGCAGAACTCACTGGATATTTGACATGCATTTTGAATTGTCTCGTTCTTATGTCTTCTACCACTGTTCCAAAATGTCTTTGTTCTATATTTGCTTACCTGTGGACAGCAGGAAAGGGACATGATCTCCGGTAAACTTCCGCAAAATGGCGTGGCTTGGATGTGCCCGGAAGCGCCTCTATTTTGCCGAAGTTCACTAGGAGGTCAACTACCTGTTGCGTTGTCCACAGAGAAGTGGATGAAGAACGAAGACTTTTTGGAGCAGTGGAAGAGGACAGAAGCAGAGTCGTGTGAACGGAGACCGGGACATAGAAGCAGTCGCAGAGAAAGAAGAGCAAACGAGAGAGTGGGTGAGTGAAAACCAACAAAATGTAAATTAAAATTTAGAGCTTGTTGCTTCATTTTCATTTGGTTCGTTAGGAGTCCATCCTCATTTTTGCAAAATATGCAAGTTTTGTGCAATGCACAAGTTTACTTTACAGTGTTTTTCCACACCTGTCTCAAACATCAGTACTGTATATACATATTTATTACACTATATAATACTTATGTCCCTCAAGATTCTAAGCTTGCGAGCAGAGCTCTCTCCACCTAATGTATCGGTTTGTCTTAGTCTGTCAATTCCCGTCTTGTCAGACCCCTTGAATATATGTATTGTAAGAAGCGCTGTGTAACTTGTTGGCGCTATATAAATAAAAGATAATAATAATGTTCTTAACCTATGGTTATATATGGATTTCCATGGAAATATGCATTGTAGATAATCATGTGATCCTATTCATGTATCCTGGTTTAAGGCATATGGAATATTCAACAGTATACCAAATAACCCTTGCTAAATTCAGCAGAATTATTTATTTTTTCAAATGGCAGCTGACAAATTTACTGCTGCCGTACAATCCGAAGTGTTGCTGTTGGAGTGGGATTTTGCTGATCTATGGAAGAATACAGGATGCTCCTGCTGCTTCCTGAGTGTTTTAAATCTTCCTCAAAATGTTCCATCACTTTGTTCCTGGTATCCAGGGTTCATGTTTCTGCGCAGGATAAATAAACTTTGCATAACACGGATCAGCTGGGTAGTATAATTTGCTGATTTCTGAATAATTATCTCTGTCGAGCAGTTACCGAATGTTTAATGATTCATTATGGTTAAATTGCGTTCTAAATCCATCCCACCACCTAACAGATGGTTTATTCTTCATTTAAGACATTTGCTATTTATTGAAAAAAATAATTGTTTGCTTGTGTGTTAGATGACAAATTAGTTAAAAAATAAAGTCAAAATATAATAAGCTAAATCCAGACCAAACAACAAAAATAAACTATAAAAATTATGTTTTTTAAAGTGGATATTTAACCCTTGGGGCTTGTGCCTGATAATAATATGCATTTAAAAACTGTTACCTTGTAGTTTGAAAATATTGCATATATTTCTGCCCCCCTTTACGTTGGCAGAAATCTGTGACTTGTTTTTTTATGTGCGATCAGTTGGATAAAAAATATTAATGCCCTGAACTTACCTCTCTGTTGATGCCACCAATAGATGCCACCAAAAGAATGGACCATACCAGCCCATGACAAGGGACAGCATGCCTCTCCAAGGGGTTAATTATACATTTAACCCCATCCTGCTTTACACAGGGTAGGGTCAACAGGTGGTCCACATTTTTCACATTTTATTGGTTCAAATGTGTTTTTACGGCATGGCTAGAGGCATTTTGCAGTTAAGTGCCTACATAAACTTGATGGCAACTTGCAAAATTTAACGAAAATACAAGTTGCTTTGCGAGTTGCAGCATACAAGTGTATGGGACTTTAGTTAAGTCACATTAGTTGAGTCACATCAACCTTATACTTGACTGACAACGCAACTTCTTTAGTGAATAGATCTCAGTGAGTTGGTAGAACCAGTTGGGTAGTACGTTGGAGGCAAGGTCATCAGACATGATACCAACTACTGTGATATCTCCAGGCAATAAACCCATGTTATCTACACGAAACATACATGAATGAATAATAATGGTAAACAAACACAAATCTGGTTGTGAAATAGAATTACCGTTATCCTGAGACATCATTGAAACAGATTTCTGTTTTCTATCGAGGCAGACTGTAGGAAGTACACAGAGTACGTGGCAAGCAAGCACTTCACACTTAGCTTCTTGGGTGGGTGGAAAGGAAAACATTTGTCAAGCTGTGACATATTTCTTTGTTTTCTAAACCTTTTATAGCGCATAAAACCCAGGAAAATCTGTGTTTCTTTACCTTCTTTAACCCCACAAGAACAAGCAGGGTGTGCAGTCCAGGGGTCTAAATGGACAACTTGCCATCTTGGAACTCAAAGGGTTTTCCTGATACGCATAAAAAAAGTGGAAGCTCATTCTGGAACTTGATTTAATGTTTTTTTTTTTTGTGAAGTGTTGGTCTTATGTAAGTGTGAAAGTCATTAAAAAGAATTTAACGTGTGATTTAGGCTTTTCTACACTTGGCCTACATTGTTTTTTTTATTATTTGACAATCTGCTACAGTGTGGAACGAATGGTTTATTGTAAATTAATTTGTATCACATGCACATGTACGTAGATAGATATCCGTGAGATTTATTTTTCTTATTTGTGAAGGAATTTAGTAATTATCCACGAAGGGTTTGAGAGTTCATATATTTTTTTTCTTCTTGAATTACTGGAATGAAGCTTTTGCAATTATTATCTACCTCGCAATTAAATATTTTGTATATCGCTGAGTTGGTTCTAGAATATGCAGGGCCAGGTGCACATTAATACCTCTCGTGCCCCATCACCCTCTGCACTGTATTTATGATCTGGTGCTGTGGCACAGGTATATTTCACACTCCTGCTCCATGTAAAAGTGAAATGGGGCAGATCTGGGCTAAATGAGGTGGGCTAGCCATGCCAGAAATGGGCAGATATCATAGACCGACCCAGAGATCCAATGTAGAAATAGTTGCACTCCAATATTTCTGGTGCTCGAGCTGGGCTCTACCAGCACCCCAAAATATCCCAAATAAAGTCGCTCAGCACTCCAGTAGTAAAGTGAGGTATATTTAATTCGGCAACAAGGGCAACGTTTCGACCTTACGGTCTTTATCGACCCAGAGATCCAGTGATCAGCTGTAATGTCCAGCAATGTGCTTGCCTTTGGCACTGCCCTGAGGCAGCACGGCCTCCATCGTGTAAATAGGTTGATTGTGGAGTTCAGAGATCTCCCCTAGAACCAGCCCGTTAAGTATCAGCACACCGAAGAGGGCAATCAGTGGGTAGAACTGCCACCTCCTGGACCTGCCGCCATAACCCTAGGCTTCGTTGGCCAGCATGCATCATTGGTAATGCCTAAAGACTCTAGGAGAGAGGCGAACAACTCTAGTCCTCGAGGGCCAAAAGCAGGCCTCATTTCTAGATTTCCCAGCTTGGGCTCTGCTATCACATTTAAATATTCATTCAAATATTTTTTCAGGCAAGGATACAGAGTGTTCCTGGCCTGCTTGCGACCCTTGAGGACTGGAGTTTTGCACCTCTGCTCTAGGACGTTTACATATACTATTCTATTGATCATATGTCAGAATTTTTTTGTGTAGCCAGAACTCTGGACAACTTAATGCACCCCTGCAAGAGTAAGGTTTCAAACATTAAGCTTTATTTTATTCTCCCATATTAAATATAGAAAACTGGCAGATTCATAACCCCATAGGCTATTTACATACATATAAAATATCCAAAATAGAGCGCGCTATAGAATAAACATCTCTTCTCTCTTATATCTATGTCCTTTAAACTTCTCAAAAACTGTGGAACAGCTGAGGAGAGAACTGCCAAATGTTTTTTTTTTTCTGTACACAAATAATTTTGGATCGCATAAAGAAAAGTAGTTGGAACGTGATTCATATTTATCAGAAGGGATAGATAAATTCCTCTTCCCAAGAACTAGGGTGACCACACAGGCCATTATTTCCAGGAAATTTCATGGGGCCAGTTTCCGTAGTTACTATAGTTATATTTAGGGGACAGACTTATTTTTTTCGGGACAAATTAAGCTATTCATAAATGCCTAATGTAAGTCACACCATGCATCACATAACATGATATAGTGGTGCAAATGTAATTATATATGGCTTACAGGGACTGCTGTCATTTCTCTGGCTGTGGGTCATAGGATTTGCAATCTACAAAACATCAGGCGACTTATTTTGATAAAATAGGGAGCATTGGCAAGTGTGGCAGGCAGACAATAGTGTTTCCATGCTGACAAGCTGATCTCGGGTGAACAGCACCCAGACACCCATTTACCAAGATGCCCAGTAGGTAGTGCATTATTAGGGCAGTGCAATGGAAGGGGAGCTGGCAAGCTACACTAACGATGGGAGAGGGTGTGTATGTATGTGTAAGCATATGGTAGAGTAAGTACATGTGTTACGGTATGGTGGTAGAATAAGTGTATGTTACTGTATGGTGTTAGCATTGTTTGCAAATAGAAGTCTTGCGTGTATATTAAAACAAATTAAGACTTCACCTGTAGTGCTGATGATTGCGCAGAACCGGAACCCAGGAGCGGAGAGAGGACCACAAGTGTTGCAGACAGGAGAATGGCCGGTATGGAAGCCAAGGTCAGCAAACAGGAGAAAACAGATAATGGACATTACAAGCCGTCTCAAGAAGCCAGAAGTCAAGATAAACAGGCATAAAGCCAGGTCACAAAAGTTGCCACACTCGCATGCCAAGGACCACAAGTTGGAATCCTGTTGCAGGTCACATCACTCGCAGACGTAATTGGAACCATAACTTTAAGGACAGTCCCGCTACACTTCAGAAATATTTTAAACGTGATCCCTTTTAGCAAGGGATGACAATGTTATACATGACTGGCATGAGATAACTTCATGGGGAGGAATAATCATGCAAATTATGAAAACAGAAAGACAAGACATACACATAAGGCGTGTTTCCATACATATCAGTAGCATTTTAAATTATTATTGTATCATTTATAATGTAAAACCTTTTAGGTTGTAAGAAAGCTGCCTAAAATTATTTAAGATTCTAAATTTGATGATTGCATTAGCATTATGGAAGTCTATGAGTCGACGCAGTCCTCCATAGTTTCCTTTTGAGGGGCACTTAATTCAAAAGTGGGGCACCAGGATATGACATCACATCTCAACTCCTGGAAGAAAGCATGGTGGTGCGGAAGGGGTGGTGCAGCCCTTGATTAGGCATTGGGCAGCACCAAAAATAAATAAATCACGAGCACACATATAGACACATTCTAACATTCTACACGCAATTATATCATTCATTCACATACACAAACACTGCTTCATTCAGAAATGCTAATTTAATAACACTGACCGGAACATTCACCCACACACAGATAGAGGTACATATTTGTACACAGATCCACTTAAATAATAATCGGGTCCTGAACCTTTATATGCTGATCTCAAAATGTGATGTGAGCTATATAAAGATCGTGCTTAAACACATTTTTCCTGTAATTAATCATTGCTTATTTCTGTGAACGTGAGCTGCAGATTGCACTTTCCGTGGCTGAGCATTCTTTGAGTACAAGACAAGCTTGCAGTTTTTTTTACTGTGAATAAGTAACATTTAAGGACATTTTTCTGCATCACGGATTTCTGTCAATTCATATGCACCTCGTTTCACAAGCATATTCCGAATGCGGTTTCTTTCCCCCAGTAGTAGAACTTTCACATGCTTTTACTCTGATCTGGAATCTTCTTAATGGTTGAAATGTTGTAATGTTTAAATTTGGAATAACGTATTAACTATATTTTAGGAACACCAAAGTTTGAAGAGAAGTTGTATAGTAATCAGTTAACACAGAGCATAAAATTAATATTTGACGTTTCTTGTAAGCTGTAACAAAAAATGTTGTTGTCGATGCAGAAATATATTTGTCAAAACAAAACTGAAGCAACGCTAATGTAAAAATGTTTCAGCGATTGCTCCAAATTTCCGAGTAGGATCCAAATGACTTGAATTTTGTCAAATATCTTAAAGCATCGTATAAAAAATGATTTTGATTGGTTAAAGGTGCTGAATTCAAAGCTTTTGTAAGTGAATATTAGAAACATAATTTGAGAAAACATGAAACCTATCGGTTACCCTCTTCAGAGACAAGAACCTGGAAACGGGGGTTATAACTAGTCCCTGTTTTTTGGCTAACCTTACTGATCTAGTTTGGCTGATATGCCATGGGTGATACTCACCATAACATTTAATTCTATAAAAGCTTGACTCCAAACCTGGAAAGCTATAATAACTGGAATCGAAGAGTTAATTGAAGAGTAATATCTGTTGCTACAGACATTACAAGATGGATTTCCACTTACAGCAAGGGGGGGGAAAACAGTAAATGGTATAAATCTTTTTTGATGCGTTAGAATGCCAAAAGAACAATCATACTTTTATCTGTGTCGAGCCCTGCAATCTAAAAGCATATACCATTGCAGCTCAATAACATAACAAACATATCTATAAATACAGAGTGCCACTTTTTTTTGGTGTGATTTTCTTTCATCTTCGGAATTTTGCTTGTACTACGGATTGTCCTGGAAAATAAACATACGTAAATTAGGTGTAAAAGAAAGACAAGCTTTGTCTGCTCCCTGTTATCGTTTATATTCATTCTCACAACAGGATATCTCAGATTCCATTTTTGTAGGATACTCGTGGTTTATGTTGGCAGTGTCATCAATGCCGATGAAAGAATATTAGTGTAAACAGCCAAAAATTTCGCTATTTTCTTTTTCCTGTATAATTTAGGTAAACGAGAGGAGAGAGCTGGAGATGTAGCATGAGACTTTTGCTGTAATGTAACTGCATTTGCTAAGTTATTTAGCAGGTAATGACCTATCCTGGCAAGATTTTATGTGCAGTTATGAATGTCAGGATGCATAATGTAAAGGAATGAACCCACATGGCAGCACAAGTTAGTCATTAAAAAAACAGAAGCTTTTCATCTTGACATTTTATTTTTTTCCAATATGTATCTTCCACATATACGAGCTATCTCTGGGTGTTATTCTTCCACACTGCCTTCTCCAGAGTCCTGCACCAGTTCCCACTTCCCACTTCCTTGCCCACGGGTTGTCTTATTTTGCTGAACCGATGCCATTGGATCCTGAACTGTGCCTTGCCTTGATCTCCGTTCCTGCCTTAGCCCTTTATGTTGATCCTGGTCCAATATATCCGACCTTGACTTGCCCTTCTGCATTGCGTTACTTCTGTTCCTGTGCTGTGTTTTGCCCCTTAGGTGATACCAGCTCTGCATTGTGGATCTGTACCCTGACTGCTCTACCTGGCATGATTAAGGATAAGAACTTAAAATAAAATAAAATAAATACAGATTGTCCCTAGTAGCTACACTAAAAAAATAATTTACAAACATTTCACACAAAGTTAGCATTTAAAAACTCGGCCAAAATAAAGTACATTGTGTTCTGAAATGACGTCCGTCTTTCAGGAGTGGAAACCACAAGGTTTATAAACCATGTTTTACGGCCCGAGCTGGGTGTGGTACTTTTTTTTATTCCGAGAGAAGAATCTGATTTGGTAAATTGCCTTTTACATTCACTGCTTTTACTGTAAACTTTGTGTTCTCGGTTCATCCCACCAGTTTTTGTGTTGAGTATGAGAGAGAGTAGAGAGATTATCAAAGTTCTCCAGGATGGTGTAGGAGGCTGGAGTGCTTAGCACGGCCAGATGCATTGCCCACAAGCCCCAGTCAGGTCCTAGCTAGGGGGGCTCAGAGGTTGGCCAGATATCGGATGAGAGCTTTTCCTCTTCCCTTTTGCCACAACTCCCCCCTGCCCAGGTCATAGCGCAGGAAGGGTCTCGGAGCTTCCTCGCTTACCTGCCGTCCCTTACTGCTCCTTGCTTGCCTGGTCCATTGTGCCACAAGCAAGACTCTGGAGTTGGCTGATATGCCGTTGGAGGCTCTGGGGAACCGGAGATGTCATTTCCCCAAAGCAATTTAAATAAGCTCTGTTGCTTTATGTTTGAGGAAACATATACACATTTGATGGCAGATAAGTACCATTCGCCACTCTAGTCTGCCTGTTTTTCCAAATGTAAAGACTTAAACATTAATCAGTCCTTGGTCTCATTTTAGATTAAGGATAGACATATGCCTATCCCATGCGTGTTTATAATTCATTCACTATATTAACCTCTACCACTTCGGCTTGGAGGCTGTTCTACTTATCTACCACTGTGATGGTTATTTAAAGGAGTTGGCTGAGATTGTGACAGCGTTATAGGGCTCACACAGCTTAGGGCCATGTCAGACAGCTAAACAACATTATTTATGTACTTTTGTACCCACAGTAACCATCTAAGCAACATTCAGTAAAGTTTTATGTTTTCCAATAAATTAAATGAAATTTTTTTTGTGAGTTTGCATTCAGAGGCCAACCGCATCTCCCCCAATAATTGTGAGGTTCCAGTAAGTACATATCAAGTAGTAATGGTAAGAAAGAATATTTTAATATTCTCTATGCATTACATACTTTTAGGCTATGGACACTTTATTGAATATTCTAATAAGTAACAAACTGGAAGGAATGAGATAGTGGCTGTGAACATTATAGGGGTTCATATGACGAAAGAGAAGGAAAACATGAATTAGATGCGTGTTGGTTTATCATGAATGATGCCGACCAGCCTTTGTATAGTCATAGGGTTCACCTTGTGACCTCCTTTAGTTGACTTTAATTGACTTTGTCAATGGTTAAAATAAAGTGAAGGTGATTTTTTTTTTCTAGTAATAGAATCTTCTTTACAGCAGCATGCCCAACAGATTATAATCATTAAATTAACTTTTTTTTTGTTAAAATGAAGTGGTAGAGGCCTCTACAGTAAGGGAATGTAAAATTGCAAATATAGGCATTAAATTATCCCAAATCTAAGAAAGGTTCAAGGACTGATTAAAGTATTTACATTGGGAAAGACAGGCGGACTGGATGGGCTGAATGGTTGTTATCCGTCATCAAATTATATGTTTCTATACCAGACACACCTGCCCCTATAACCTATTTTGCCTGTTCTTTTAATAGATCCCCAGCCAATCATAATGGGCCTTAATACAAATGATGGGTAAATACAGAAATATGTTTGATTTCATTCTTCCACCTCATATTTTGCCCACAAGATAGTAACGAGATTTTTCTCCTGAAATAATGCTTATTTTCTCAAGGAGAGCTCATACATGCAAAATGTTTCTTCCGCAGTCACGTGACTGCATGCATTGGTATAGGGAGAGCTGGGAAGGTTTTCTGTCATGTGTGGACATCACATCTCAAGTTACATAGTGGCTAAATCTAACTAATTTGAATTATGTATTGCATTGAGTTCACGCTACAGTTCACCTGCTTGGATTCTAAGCTCCTAGGCGATAAGTAACTCATGGAGAACCAGCTCATCTGAGAATGTAAAACCATATAATAATCCAACAGCTATCATATTGTGTTAGTTGTTTATGTTCCAATATTTACATTTATGGTCTTCCTATTTGGAATCCATCCGAGGCAAAGCCAGGACATTTCATGCAGATACACCAGATGTTTGGACTGAGCTTACGCTATATATAAAAGAAACCATCCATTGACCCCTACCGACAAGATCTCAACACCGCTGGTTTCTTTATATCGCCCTCCTTTCTAATCAAGTCCTCCCTACCCAAGTAGTCCTCTCCTACAGTCCCATTTCCCCCACAACCACCCGATGGATTGTAAGCTTGCAAAGGCAGGGCCTTCTTCTTCCTATGTATCAACATGTCTTAGTTATTGTCAATGTTAAATTGTCTTTGTTAAAATTTTTCTCAATCCCCCTATTTTAACAGCGCTACAAAATCTCTATATACATAAATGTAATGCTGGGGGTATTAATGAGCAGTTTTTTCAGCAGTGCCACCTCCTAAGTATAAAACCCATAATAACGGTATCAATCGAGGTGGAAGTTTTCTAGTCAAGGGTTAAACGCACTAAGCAAATAGAGAGCTGTGTTTTACATTTACCGTTGCTGTTTATAATTACTGTTTTATTTTAGAAATTAATTGCACCAATTTTGTTCTTAACAAATCCCGCTAGTATAATAGAGCTGGCCCCTGTCTTGCCTAAAATATCCCCAGAGCCTCTTTAACAAAATAATGTTGCCTTTATCCTGGCATAGAGAATGGAAGCTGTTCAGTGAATAATATCTTTCTATGCAGTCATTACCAAGTGAAATTCTAGTAAATGAAACCCAGGGACCTAGTCTCCAAGAGCCAAGAAAATGAACCATGTGCGACGTGATCTCTGATCCTTGGAGTGGGGGTCGCATTTCAACAAAAAAAATAATAAAATACAGAATTGCCATACCCATTTGGCACGTTTCCAGCCAGTTATAATATAACGGTGATAATGATGAATTATAAGACGTTAAAAAAAAAAAGGATATGGCAAAGATCTAAAATAGAATGTGTGCTCTTGGCATGCTACAGTGTGTGGGTAGGAAACATAACATTTACTGTATTAATCAAATGCTACATTGTTTGTAAGATGTGTTACTGTGTACTTTTTAACCCCTTAAGGACGATGGGCGGTCCCTAAACCCATTGAAAACAACGCACTTTGAGCCCGTACATGCACGGGCTTTGTCATTAAGGGGTTAATCCCAGTCCCTCGTCAATGGAGGTGTGTAGCGGAGATTGTTATCCGAGAATCGCATTTTATTTCCGCCTCCATTTTGTCTCAAAAGACTTAAATGAGACATGTTATTAAAGGCACCCTGCCAACGTAAGATTTCCACAAGGAATGTAAATGAATCGCGTGGACTTTAACTAAGTAATCACATACTGATTTTTAACTGCGGGCTGTGACAAAATGGAAAAGATTGTGATTCGTTATTACATTTTTGGCCAGTATACTACTTCTTGAAATGAACTTCATGTTTGTTGTCGTGATGACTATTCTATGAAGAAATGCAAATAGAATAATCTCTCATTTGTTGGGGTTTATTTGTCTAGATGTAAATGTTTTTTTTCACCCACACACATGTTGAAATAAACATCTAAAATGTAGCTTTCTGATACCCTAAATTAATTTCTAGTTGTCTCTCTTTGGGTCCAAAATCCATATGAAACCTTTTTCCATCCTGTCACATAATAATAATATACACCGCTCAACAATAACATGAGTACTGAGAGGTGAAGTGAATAACACTGATAATCTTGTTATCATGGCTCCTGTCAGTGGGTGGGATATACTACGCAGCAAGTGTACAGGAAAAATGGGCAGCGTAATTGTGATGGCTAGAAGACTGGGTCAGAGCATCTCCATAACTGCAGCTCTTGTGGCCAATGCTGACCACAGTCCTTTGCCAAAAGCGCTTACAATGGGCACATGAGCATAAGAACTGGACCACGGAGCAATGGAAGAATCTGGCCTGGTCTGATGAATCACATTTTCTTTTACATCATGTGGATGGTGGGTGCGTCGCTTAACTCGAGAACACACGGCACCAGGACGCATCCATGGAGGCCGCACCTTGCAACTTACAGTAATTAAAGGATCTGCTCCTAATGTCTTGGTGCAGATACCACAACACACCTCCAGAGGACTAGTGGAGTCCATGCCTCGACGGGTCAGGGCTTTTTCTTGCGGCAAAAGGTGGACAGACAGAATATTAGGCCACCAGGTCATAATGTTATGGCTGATCGGTGTATACATAAAGAGCAGAATTTGTAAATAAAATGCATTCTTCTTTGAAATACTTGATTAAATAAACAGTTATTATAGTTAGTGAATAAAGTTACAAATGGGTCTCAATGTAGCCGAGAAGCCATGTTGAAGCCTTTTTGGTCATGTCATATGCTTGTTGTTTGATTTAATATTGATCCTGCCACAGAGGGTCATCAACATCACTGCGAAGATAACCGGTTCTACTTCACTGTTCAACCCAGGCACCATTCTCCTATACCATTTGATCCATTCCATATATATTTCCAAGAACCAATGCTTCTTAATCCCTAATACTTACCCTCTGGAAGAAAATACCTGGGCCCTCTCTTTATTCATCTTCCTCGGGTTCCACAGATTCCTAAAAATCTGAGAAACTACTAAATATTTACACAAAAATCAATTTCCTGACTATTTTGAATGTTCTCACATAATGCCATTTCTGAAGGGTAAACAAACGTTTTTCCTTCACTAATCCCTTTTTTAAAACTATATCTAGCACAAAACAAAAATAGTTAAAATTAAAATCCCCAAATGTTACAATTTTACAACAGAAATGACATATCTTCAATACTGTGATTTAATGGTGTGGATTAAAACAGCCCCATTGGGGTTTTTTCCAACAAGTCCAGTGACACAATAATAATAATGTAAACAGGAAAAGTGTAAAAATAAACTAAATGTACCTAAACTTTGCATGATGGGGAAAGCCTTTCTACAAGTTATTCAGGTTTAATTAACAAGATTACTATGTGCAAAACAAGCTCATGAACGAGATGACTAGTATTTCCTAATAATTGTATTGCATTATCCTGCCTCGGTGTGGTTCTCCATCTTGTAAAACTGACCAATTTTATGTTATTAGATTTGTATATCCAAATCGCTTATAAATGAGGGTAATAAATCAGAAACTTCTCATTTGGTGTTTTCTGTAGCTTGGTTTATGTGACTTATGTTTAGGTTACTATAGTTCGTTTTCAGCAGCGGTAGGTTGATTGGAGATATTTGTCGATGCTGTCATCTACAGCATTCTATCGAGTCTTTTTCATCAAGAGAGTATATACCATGTTTTTATGGAGTATCCTCAGATTTATGAACTTCAGCTCTCTTGGACAGGCCCTCATAAGGATAAATGAAATTAGTAGTAAGAGGCGCATGCCTTCACAAACAACAAGGATCAAAATATATTTTTTTTAACTTTTGCCCCAACGAAGACCCTGATTTTGTTGGGTGGAGAAGTATGTTGGCATCTGTTTGGTTTTTTTAAGGGAATAAATACATTACTGTTTTAATTCATTGACTTCACTGGGAATTTTATTTTTAAGTTTTCTCTTAATGGTAAGGCAGGCATGACCAGGCCTCATTTTGGAGCATTGCCTGCATGGTGGTAAAATGGAGGGTAACTGAAAGGTATTAGGCGGTGGATGGGATAAGGTCAGGGGAAGATAAAGGAAAGATTTTTTTAAGGCCAAGATGTCCTGTGGGCACAATCATTTTCAACCAGCAGGTGAAAGAAGCCAATCCCTCACCCATCATCCTGTTCATATTGGGCTAGAGTAGTGAAAGGGTCCATGGCTTTTGACGTTGGCTCAGTTTTGTTAATAATTTAAGATGTTGGCATAAAAAGTACAGGAACCAGGACTGGTAAATTTTATGGATGTCCAATGGGAAAATCTTTACCAGGATACCAACTCATCTGCTGGTGTGGGGATGTAGGGTTATGGCTCGTGGTTAATTTTGGTACTGAGTACCTTGAGTGGTATTACGTATTTAGGTTACAAGTTGAACAAAGAGCAAATATGACATATAGTTAAGGATAATTATAGGGTACCCTAATACCCTTAATGATATGCTATAGGAACATGGTATTGTTACAAGGACAGTAATGAATTAACGGGTGTCACAGTGGGCTATTTACACAGTCCAAAGATTTATCTTTCTCCTTTGTTTGTTCTTTCCATTACCGCTATGGCTAACGAGGGGATGGTAGCGTGGCCCCATATATATATAGTGCCTGGGCCAAGGGTTATTTCCCTGTTCTAGTTATTGAGGAGAGGCAGTACATCCTGGCATTGCATCACAAAATAGCTATCTAAGGCAGTCATGAAAATAACTTTTTATACACAGAGTGGGTGGTAAGGATGTTCCTTAGGGGGGAAAAAAATCCCAGTTAAGTGAAGTCAGCTCAAAGATTTTCCAAAAGCAACAATTATAATTTTAGGTTTGCGTACAAAATGTGTGCGCCACACAAGAGACACGTTGTTCTCTCTCCAAAAAGACGTTAAACATAGGTAGAGAAAAGGATACGTGCCAGCATGTTATACCGGATAATGGATACAGAGCTTTATCTGCCACTTTTATCTTATTTATTTTCTCCTGCCTTTATAGGTGATCTGACATCCTATGATTGTCATAGTGTGTTAAACAACTGAAAGAGTCAAAAGCCGATATAATTATATTTATTATTATTTCATGGTTTCATATAGTGCCACCCAGAGCCGGCCTTAGGTGTTATGGCGCCCTGTGCGGACTACTCCTCTGGCGCCCCCCTCACTGCCCCTTCAAACTACCCCCCTCAAACTACCCCTCCCCTCTGCCCCTTCAAACTACCCCCCCTCTGCCCCTTCAAACTACACCCCCCTCTGCCCCTTCAAACTACACCCCCCCTCTGCCCCTTCAAACTACACCCCCCCACACACTTACCTTGTTGCCGGAGTCCTGCGGTGGGAGCGGGAGGCATCCGTCTTCTCGCTCTGCCGCGGTACCTGCATTTCATGTTGAGCGCCGGAATAGTCCAGCGCTCAACATGAGATGCCGGCACCGCGACGGAGTCACGGAGAGTAAGGGGCGCCGAGCAGCTGCTGAGAACTTCACGAGCAACTGCTCGGCGCCCCTGCCCGGGACTTAGATTAAAGCATCGGGATGTTTCAAGTTAAGTCCCGGGCAGGCGCCCCTGCTACCATGGCGCCCTGTGCGGTCGCACAGGTCGCACACCCCTAAGGCAGGCCCTGGTGCCACCATATTACGCAACGCTGTACAATGGATAAACAGGACATAACGAGTAGTAAATAACACAACATTTCAACCCCGCTCAAACAAGCTTACAATCAATTCACGGAGTTCTCAGCTGTTTTCCAAGAAATATGATATTCATAAATTATTATTATTTACATATTTACAGGATAAGAAAATGCAACATTATTCAGACTTTACAATAAATTACATAGATTTTAGATACAATCTATACAGTGTTTCCAATTAATATTTGGAAGTGAAGCTATAGGGGACAGCCTAATACATTTAATGTAAAAATTACTTAAAATAGCTTAATGTGTAAAAAGTGTACAAACATTAACCAATTGAAACTTTGCACAGTTTGAGTTTTTGATTTCCCAAACCTATCCTGGAAGTTTCATGGATTTTGGTCTCCCACAAGGCAAATGAGTGAGAATAAGCTTGTATTTTGGGCGGCTTAATGTGGCATAACATCTGATTCTCTAAATATAAGTGACCAGATAACATGAGATTAATAAATACAGTGCTTTAAAAAAAGGATTTGCCCCTTCCCAATGTCTTCTATTTTTTCTTTTTTGTCGCATTTAAATGTTTCAGATCATCCAACTAATTTTAACATAAGATGAAGACAAGGCGACTAAACACAAAATGCAGTTTTTAAATGATCATTTTAATTCTTGAAGGTAAATAGTTGATCACAACCTTTATCATCCTTGATAAAAAGTAATTGAATCATACATAATTAAAGACTCCAATGATGGAACCATGACATAAGGGGTACCATACAGTCTCAAAAAAATTCTCTCTGGGGTACTTAAATAAAGCAAGTCACAGAATGTAAAAATTATAATAATAATAATTTAAAGTGAAAAAAAATGTAAAAATAGGTGCTTAAACACCTTATGTCCCTCCTACTGGAAAAAAAAACAAAAAAAAAGAAACATTTCTTGCCCCAGTCCAAAGTTCAAAAACAAGAATAAATAATGTAGAGTGAAAGCAAGTACCGGTATTTTACTCCCTTATACAATATATGTAATATATGTAACATTTAAAAAAAAAAACATGAGCAGGCAAAACACATTTCTTTTATTTCTTTTGGGATTCATATTCAACTGTAGGTTATAACAGAACGGCACAATCATAAAACAAATGAAAACATTTTTTAAAAAAATGACCCCTGTCAAAAGTCTGCATACCCTTAGTTCTTTATGCTGTGTATTGCCCCCTTTAGCATCAATGTGTAGTCTTTTGTAATAGTTGTCTAAGATGCCCCAAATTCTTGCAGGTGGTATAGCTGCCCATAGGTCACGGCAAAATGCCTCCAGGTCATGCAAAGTCTTTGGCCGTCTTGCATGAAGCGCACGTTTGAGATCTCCCCAGAGTGGCTCGATGATATTAAGGATAAGAGATTGTGATGGCCACTCCAGAAGCTTCAGCTTTTTCACTGTAGGGTCAAATTGGCCTTGTGCTGAGGGTCATTGTTGTGCTGGAAAGTTCCGCTTTCGTGCGGGAGAATGCAAGTATTCTACTGGCGGTATTCTATGATAACATGCTGCATTCACCTTGCCATCAATCTCCACAAGATTCCTGTGCCTTTACAGCTTGCACCCCCCCCCCCAAAACATCAGTGAGGAACCACGATGCTTCACAGTGGGGATGGTATTCTTTTTGCCATAGGCCTGGTTGACCCTTTTCAAACATATCGCTTATGGCTGTGACCATAAAGCTCTATTTTGGTCTCGTCGCTCCAAGTTACAGTGTGCCAGAAGCTGTGAGGCGCGTCAAGGTGTTGTCGGGCATATTGTAACCGGGCTTTTTTGTGGCATTGGTGCAGTAAAGGCTCCTGTCAACTCGACCATGCAGCTCGTTTTTGCTCAAGTATCGTCGTAAACGTGAAAATGGGAAATCATGATTGAACAAAGTTAAGCCAAAAAATGGCAAAAACTCTTCAGTCACTTAAGGGGGTAAACTCCTCTGTCACAAGCTGAGACAAGCGAAGCCTGTAGATCTTAGTCTGGGTTCTTTTGTGACCTCCTGAATGAATTCTCTGGAAGAATATCGGTCAACCTTCGGAAGGTTCTCCACTGTTCCAGGTTTTCTCCATTTCTAGATAATGGCTCTCAACGTGGTGCACTGGAGTTCCAGAGCCCTAGAGATGTCTTTGTAACCCTTTCCAGACTAATAGGAGTCAATGACCTTGTTTCTCATCTGTTGTGGAATTTCTTTAGATCGCGGCATCATGTGCTGCTTTTTGAGGCCTTTTAGCCAACTTCACTCCGCAAGACAGGTTCTTTTAAATTGATATTTAGATTCAGCAGGGCTGGCAGTAATCGTGTCTGGGTGTGTCTAGTGAAACTGAACCCAATTAAATTCGGTTAATTGATTTAGTAACTAAGGGGGCAGTTAATTTTCCACAATACTGTCAGGTACGGGTGGATAGTTCTGCATTTTGTATTATCCGTCTAATATTAAAATTAGTTTGATGATCTGAAACACATAAATGTGACAAATATGCAAAAATAGTAATGGGAAGGCAAATACTTTTTCACAGCACTGTATGGAAGGGGGATGTTTTGCTCTCCCGGGTCACGTCTTAAGCAGTATCACAAATTGTGTTCCCGATTATAAAATAAAAACAAAAACTGTCTGCGCTTCTTACCCTAATAAAGTTGGCAACAAATATATAAACATAATATAAATGAGAGGTTTTGGTTATATGAATTGGCCAAAGCATAATTAAGCTCACCCGCCACATATATAACCAAAACCTCTCATTTACATTATGTTTATATATTTGTTGCCAACTTTATTAGGGTAAGAAGCGCAGACAGTTTTTGTTTTTTGTATACATTGTACAGCCAATACACTGTTTTTGCAGCATGCTTACACCTGTTTGGTAGGCCTCGTATTATACATTTGTATTATTTGAGCCTGTGACTAGCTTTGCGCACCGACATTTCTTCTTTTCCCCGATTATAAAATATATAGTAAACTATGATGTTCTGAATCAGAATAATCAAATTACTTACTGCTACATAATAATATCCATGTGAGAATGCGTTATATGATTTGCAACGGCTATAGAATTGTAGGCTCTGAAGGCTGGCTGTCTAAAGCACATTCCATGTATGTGAGTAGCTCCTGTAACATGTTGTTTTTTTTTACGCAAATCATGCTATTTTAAGATTTTAATCTGTGGATATGATTATATAAAACGACTATAAAATGTTTTATTTTTCCCTTGAAACATGCGCTGCCTGGCTGTGGAACTTACCATGACCCTGGGAAGGAAGGGAAGTCTAATTATGATGCAGGACACCATATCCTTGAAGTATGAAGTATGTTTATTTATAGTAATAAAGTTAGATATTTATAATGAGATTAATATAGCGCAGCGGCTTTGTTGCCATTGCTTTCTGCACTCGTCTGTATGATACTAAATATATTATATATCTTAAGGCTGCCTTTTCCATTTACTGAGTCTGTAGAATAAAAATGAAAAATAAAAACTCAAAAACATAATATTTACCATTCATTTTACGATCATGGGCTTTATAATGTAAATAAAATAAGTGCTTAAAGCATTTTTCCCCTTGTTTTTACATATCGGCATGTAGAATATCTACTGCTTTTGGGAGATCTTTGGCAGGAGATCAAACGTCCTTCCTTAGGAAAGGTCCTTCTTTTGGTCCAAATCTCTTTATCAACCTCAAGACGTTGGGAGTCTATAGACCAAATATATCTTTTATAGACAAATAAAAGAGGTCTCTTTTGCAGATGGATGTGTAGCCTACGTATACCATTTACCTCTTGGAGACTCCCATGCCAAAAGTTGTAGGAATATCAAAAGACTCCGATCTCCAAGAATGGATAGTGACAGATACTAGAATGGAAAGAGCAAGCAGGTTTAGAAGTAAGAATTCAGCGCATACCCAGCGTAGACAATTCAAAACATCTATCTAAGGCATAAATATCGTGGATTCCGTCACACTGTATGGCAATATATTGCTAAGCCCACCACTCCGTCCAATTCCCCTAAGTTTGGTGAGACCAGTATAGTTTTTCATGGCTATATTGCTTACCAAGGAGCTGAAGCAATGGGACTGCTCTGCATTTTAATCCATTGAGACTCTCAAACAATTTAAAAGCTTCTCTGAACTCCATTCATGAGACTCCTGTGGGTCAGGAGGGGCTGCTGGACCCTAAGGTTCGGTCAGAACCTGCAAATATGCACAGCACTAAAAATATACAGAATAGGGGAGCGCATAACCTAGAAGGCATTAAAGGTCTAACCATTCCGATTCCTGGGTTCAAAAAACACCTCTATCTGATGCACCTGTGTGGCAGGGTTATATAGCCATGACAAATGAGATAGGACTCGCCGAACTTGGGGTCCTTTGACGTAGTGGGTTTACCAATATATGGCCGTACAGTGTGACGCAATCACAAGTATTTATATATAGATAGATTTTTTTTTGGTTTTTGCTGGGTATGCACTGAATTCTTGCTTTGTTTTTTTGTACCTTTGGGTCATTATTATCCTAGCAGCAACCCCGGAATCTTGTGCGCTCCCCTATTTTGTATAGCTTAAGAAGTAAGATGACTGCTAGCGTTTGGGTTGTGGAATACAGAACTCTAATGATGGCACCTACCCGTTTTTAAGCAACCACTGGCCGGAAGGAGACTTTTTCGATGAACATAATGGCTAAGAATCCCCGCACACAGAGTAATCTTGTTTCAAAACTTGGGGACCTCCATCATAATTCTCACAGAGGGGGTCCTGGCACAAAAAAAAACTGCAGAGCTACTTAGATTCTATTGCCAAAGAAAGATGGCAAAGGTCTGCAAAAAGGTGTTAACCCCTTAAGGACAATGGGCGGTCCCTAAACCCATTGAAAACAATGAATTTTGAGCCCGTACATGTATGGGCTCTGTCATTAAGGGGTTAAAATAATACTTTAAACAAAAATGCGGTTGTATCACTAATTGGAATAACTACGTAACTTCTTTACAACCTACAAACAATTATGTTTGGCAGAAATAATCTATCACGAGTGTTTCTTAAAAATCAGAATGTTGACGTTTTCCACTTTTAAGAAGATTCGAGACAAAGAATAAAAGGGCCTTGCGAGCGAGCTGCTTTCTTAATCCTGCCCTCAAAAATAAACACATATTAAGCCCGAATATTAATAACTGGACCCCTGAGATACGGCTGCCAGAGAGATGAATGACTGGGATAATCCTGGAGCCCGCTTTTGAGATGCCATCCTTCCTAGCCCGGATTATACAAACAATGCATTTCACAGAACCTATCATCGCGGAGAAGAAAATCTTTCGGTTTCTGCAGCATTTCCCCCGTTTTCATACCGTATTTGAGCTAAATAGCTAATCTATGTGCTGCAGGTCCTTTGGCAACATGTGAGCCGAGCCAATCACCTCGCTTATCTCCTCGCCTCAGCTGAATAAAGTTCAACCCGGCAATGGCTTTATTGTTAAGATTTATTTATCAACCTCTAACATACGCCATAACAATGTACAACGGGAGACAGAACCTCCAACGTGTATTCTAATGAGAAAATGAAAAGGAAGAGGGAAAAAAGAGGAGGCAATTAAGGTTACTGATCATGATTGATGATGGTTATGAAAACGAATGCTACTGTATTATTAAGAATAATAAATACTAAAAATTAATAATAGCAGCTTCTACTACAAGGTTTGTATTTGAATGTCTAACAAAAAGGGCAGAATCTGTTGGTCCTCTCTCTATGTAGATTTGCACAAAGGAACTAGCAATCTCCAGACAAAACAAAAATATTATTATTAATAATAATAATATAATAATTGAATAATAATAATAAAATAAATAGTTTATTTTATTGAAATGTACAAAAAATGGTGGTCAATATTTTGGCTAATCCTTGTAGCCTTTATGATGGTCAATTGACGACCCTATTTAAGGCCTGCAGCAGCCCAATATCATATCCACCTCACCTGTGCGTTATGGTTTTATACCCATGTAGCGTGCGGCCGGGCATATCCAGCCGGGGGCTGCACCACTGGGGCACCTGATCTGCCACTAGAGCGGCAGATCGGGTAAGTATGGGGTGCTGTTGCCCCACTGGGCAAATGCCTGATGTGCCAGATGGCCAGTCCAGGCCTTTAGAGGGGCTACAGATGGGTCCTAAAAATGATCTATAAATAATGAGGTTGGAGAGCCATTCTGCAGGGGACAGCGGAAACATCAACCACAATTTTTTGTATGTTTTAATAAATTAACTCTTTATTCTTTCAAAAGAGAGTGACAGCTCCTTTGTGCAAACCAGTTTTGCCATTTTTTCAGTATCCGTGGTACGTAAACCATTCCAGGTCACCAGCGCAATAATTAGCAGCGCCTTGACATATATATATATATATATATATACTGTATATACATACACACGGATCCAATTCGGAATCACACGGTTCTATGATTATAGAGGCTGCATCATTGCGGATTGGATCGCTGACTCTGCTGGCTGGTATCAGAATGCTTGCATTCGGCTGATGAGGCTATATTACCCCCCCCCCCATGATTACTTAAAAATGTCAAATTGCTTGCATTTTACAAGCTGCGATATACATGTAGTGGCTGCCCAGGACCCTTTCATTGCCAGGCTGCCTGCTGTCTGGGAGCCGTGAAGGAGTCTACGGACCAAGATGGAGCAGCTGGCCGATGCACAGGATGCAGGGTGTTTTTTCCACTGAGTCATGAAACAGATTATTAACATACGATCCGATGTCAGCGCCGAGCACACATTCCAGAGGCTGCAGCCCGGAGAGCTTGCTCGGGTTAACCCTTTGCTCGGCAAGCGTCAGCCCCTCTCCCTGGCAGTGAAAGTGTTAAGGTGGAGGAGAGTGGGGGAGTAGCCAGGCTAAGGCAGCAGGACGATCGGAGCGCATTCCTGGGCTCAGTGAGCTGCCAGCATCTGATTAGAAACATACAGTATCCAAGGGGCTGGGAGAGCCGGAGCAGCGCTCCAAGGAGAAGCCAGAAGGGAGCACGCACTCACACTCATCTGTCAGACCGCGATCAAGGACATCTCCAAACACTGCAGCTACCCAGTGAGTACGTCTGATCCGTGGGGACATGGGCGACCCAGGGCTTCTCTTCCTGATTCGCGGGGGAAATTGGGCAAAAAAAGGGAAAGTGGGGATTTTGAGAATTATTGGGGGGGGGAATGGTTACCCAAAAAGCATTTGGTGGGGACAGCTCAGAAGGGACTGGGGGTGGGTATGGCTTGTGTTGTTCTAGGTGTCACAGACTGTATTTAGAGAGGGGATTTAAAAGGACTGGCAGTATAATGTAATGAGAGGTGAGATGAGTGGAGCTGGGGAAAGGAATCACTCCCCCTGCATTCCATCACACTCAGCCAGCGCACCCCTGCAGCTAGGTTACCCTGCGTGCAAAGCTGGGCTTTTAACCCTTTTGGGGATATGGGAGGGGGTGCACTTAAACATGGCAGCCTGCAGGATTTAAATGGTTTAAATGGCCTTTTTTTCTGTACTAATGTGTCCAATCCCTCTGCATTCCAGTATAGTACTGGGAACAGTGGGGGCAGTTATATAAGCAGGGGCTGCCACTAGCATTGGAATATGAATCTCTGTAACCCATGTATCATTATTCCTGGAAATTTGCATTCTGCTCATGACAGTGACATTGTTCATGCGTGATACAATACATTGTGGTATGTCTTATGAGGTTTAAAATGTTATATATATATATTCGGTATATATATATATATATATATATATATATATATATATATATATATATAATGTCCAGAGAGTCAATTTACTTAATATTTTTTGAAAAATCCTATTAGTCCTTATCCTTGGTCATTTGTATATTATCCACGCTACAGCACCTGGGTATATAAAGACGGCTCCTTTTCCTATGAGTGCAGGAGGCAATGTTTTTGTGTGTATGTATGTTTGTATACATGTATATGTTTATTATATTTGTTTATTGGTCATTTATGCTGTTCGGATCTTTTGTATTAAGAAACAGATTGGAGAAATTCATACCATGTCATTCAGTATAAAGCTGCATGCTTGCAGTGATCTTCAGATGTATTCATAGAATGATCCACAATAGCCTGTAGCATTAGATACCCAAGAGAGGCCGGTTGCTGTATCATTTTTGGTGGCCCTTTTCCCACAATTGTTGTTCTAGATTGGCCCTAATAGCACCGGGGTATGATGTCATATGCCTCACAGCGATGTGGGGATAACGGGTCATATATGATTTAGCAGTGGAGAGACAATATGGTTTATAGTGGCGCAGCTATGACCAAACCTAGGAACCCAAGCCACAGTAGACCCCCTTCAAGCCATGTTTCTGGTGATCAATCATGGAGAGTTGAGATTTGTGCCTCCTAGAGCAGAGACCGTTCTTCTTCTGTCAATGTCAGTTTTAGTCTGGTATTCATGAAAAGCAGGAAAAGAGAAGTCTATTCTCCCAAATCTCCAGCCAGCCCTTCTCAACTGCAGTTGGTAATGACCTGCAGTCCAAAGTATTTCATGATGCGAATCCCCTGGCATCCATGGTGTGACCCTTAAACTCAGGACCTAGTCCCTGAAGAAAGGACCTTATCCATGGGTCTACAGCTCACACAATGGTGTATACTTATCATGTTGCCTGCCATTTAACCATTTTAGTATGAAACAAGTGTGATACCATTCTTATTTTTTTAGCACTCATTATATTTTATTGATATGTAACGGATAAGAGCTACACTGGGTTTAGTAGCGCATGGCATTATAATATATAGCAGAGCACTGTGATTTGCCCACTAGGGAACATGAAACCGCAGACCTGTAAATCATCATGAAGGGGAAAAAAATATTTTTTTTATAAATCCCAGTAGGTTTTCTCTAACATGCTTTTTTAATACAGTTATAATCTTAGACATAAGTCATATGTCAAATGGTTTTTTTTGTGCGCAGTGATAGTAGCTTTTGGCTATTTATTGTATGTTTATTATACGCAAGTAGATTGTTCAGTGGATGTGCCGGGTGTCATTCCAGGTTGCTCGATCGCATCAGCGACTTCTTAATTAGAATGTATCTAGTAATCCTTATAAATGTGATTCATGAAAGCAAGTGACATACATAAGAGAACATAAATAAATTGCTAGAAATTCCGCTGTCTGCCTCTTGCATTGAATTCAATGACAAATGACAAAAAAAGGAATCTGCCTTGAATCGTCCTGTTCTATATTAAAACGAAGTATTATCTGATATGTATGAGATCATAAATGAGTGCAACCCATACATATGTATAGTAAAAGGTCAAAGGTGTAAATTCTTTTAAGGTTCCTGTAATTATTATATAAAAAAGTTAGCTTTTTTTGTTTGTTTTTTTATTGGAAACTCATCACCAAATATATGTTCCATTAAAATAATTTTACCGGGGTCACATCCTTGGTCGGAGACAGGGGCCCTGTAGGAACGCTTGAAGCTACTTCATCAAATGCCTTGCTTTAGTTGATGAGTGGTACTGGACTATTTTGCTTTTAAATTGTGTAAAGGGTTAAATGAGACGACTTTCAACGCTGCCAACAATCTACCCTTAGTCCAAGTACCATGTATTATTATAATACACTATTTCATATAC
This sequence comes from Spea bombifrons, assembly GCF_027358695.1. NCBI lineage: Eukaryota > Metazoa > Chordata > Amphibia > Anura > Pelobatidae > Spea > Spea bombifrons. Next base: position 152,669,219 of record NC_071087.1, read on the forward strand.
AGGGCCATTTCCAGATTAACAACATTACACACTACACGTGTGTGACTTAAAGGCAGATTCTGCCACGTCTTGCTTCCCGTCTTTCCTGTGGTCCATACACAACATCGCATACACACGCGATAAACACCTCATCAGCACATACTGGCCATACTTTGATCAATGTGTCGCGACTCACTCAAATTATTATAGGGTCTGCATGTTTAGGATGATAATCAATCTATAGAGAATGGAAGGAAAAGCGAATGGTTGAAGATCTTATAGAACTTATAGATTTTGAGTTGCATTGATAAAGGTGATATTCTAGTCTACCCATAAACAATAATAATAAAAGGAACATTAAACATAGCAAACAAGAAATACATTATTATTCCTGATTATGGTAAATATGCAAAGAAAACAAGTGATCTGTTCAACATTCCAACTCTTACCATCGCTATCAACCCTTTGGAATAAGTAGAATATTGACTCAATGTGTCTTGTTTGGGAGCGGAGCTACAGGCTTCTGAAATGTTAAAATATATAGCCCAGCATCACTCATATTAAATCACTGGTGGCCTATACGGTATATATATATATATATATATATATATATATATATATATTGATTAGTAGAACATGTCTTTTTGTTTTGGAGTAGCTCCATCATTCTGTAAGATTTAGCTGTATTCACTTATGGGTTAATTCGCCTATGAACAACCCTATTCTTATCAGGGTATCCACAAACATCCGAGGTCCCTCTCTAGTTTACCCTTTGAAAAGCCCCATTAGAAGAGACTGAATTTTGTATCAAAGTTGATAGCAGATAAGAGCCATTCAACTGATTGACTGAATTATGCTCCAGAGATGGGTCAACTGGGTGCAGAAGGTGTGACGTCTCTTGGATGCCAGGAGTTGTTCTGCATTTAGTCAATGCGTTAATCACTTTAATCCTTCTACTCGTAAGGTTCTGCAAGTTTTATGAATCACTGAGTTTTTGAAAATTTGTGCAAATTAACCACAGCACTGGAGTTATACTTCCAAAGCCTACTTGACCATCTTCTGTTGATGGTCCTTGCACCAAGGACATGAAGTCGTCATTTTGCACCTTCCTTTCTCCATCTGGCCATTAACTAGCACAATACAGAGGCATGTTTTCTGACATCATGATCTTGGCAAATCAAGAAAACCAACCTAAAAGAATTTGGTCAAATGTTAAATTTGTAGATGTTAGACTTGAATGAATGGTTATATTTAGCCTGGATAGATCCAATAACATAAACTTATTTCATGTGTGAATTATGTATATACTGTTATGTTATGTGTCACATGACAGTTCATGCCAGAGATTAATGGTCGGAGAGTTCGATACTTAGCAGGACATTGCCAAACAAAAAAATCGATTCCTCAGCAACCTTTATCTTGTTCCTTTTGCTAATAAACGTTTTGCACACATCGGAAATAATGGTATCTGGAGAGGAATTTCGAAATGCTAATTATTTCTAATCTATATTACAGTATTCCCCGTCGTGGCACAGCAGTACTTTGATCAATATTCTACTACACCCCTAAGCAATAATTAGAACAAAATCATTTGTAAGGAACGTCAGTAGTTTTGAGATGAAAGTCCTAGAGAGTGATACAAAACCTGATTTTTAATGTATCACTGGTGGCATAACAAAAACAGCAACATACTAACATACACACATACATACTAACACTATAACACATGCTTACACATACATTTACACATACTTACTAACATACTTACACATTGCCCATTGGTCAGTGACAGGTCTTCTTCTCCCTTGCAATCCTCACACACTGCCTACATCTGAGCGTCGGAAATGACGTCATACCCTGAAATATGGACGTTGAATAAGTGGTGAGTTATACAGCAGCTATGATGCTCGACAACAGTTGGAAGCCACAACTGATTAAGTAACCCAACAACGTAGTAGCCGTACAAATACATATGGCAGCCGACATAGGACTGCATAGATAGCCCACAGAAAAATTGCCAAGCAAAAGATCCAGTCATGGTGTCAATGTTGCCAGAAGCTGGAATTTTAGACACCCTGGTGGTTATATGTGGAATTACAATTCGAACACAAGGTTATTCAGGCACTGGCCCCAAATCTTAAAATACCAGCAGCCCTGGGGACTTTTGCCCCTTAGCCCAGCTTACCAACCCTGTTATTGAACCAGCCTTCTTAATATGAGACTGCTATATATCCAATTAATAATCTGTATTATACTAAGTGATTACCAATGCCACATTGACTTTTCGATACCACGTAATAAATATATTGCTGAGATTCGCACATGCTTGCGGCATGCTCATAGTAGAATGTGGATCTAATTCTGTCACTGAAGGGGGGGGGCATGTTATGTATAGCTTTTAAATCAATATTAGAAGTTGACCATAAAAATACTCCATTAAGTTTAGCATTAAAAACAAGTTTAAACACATTTCCATTCTTACTGTTACATTGTGAAAATCTTGTATCCTACAAAATGCGCCGTGTCCTTAGAAAACAGGTTATTTTTGTTTGAATCAGCCTAATTGCTTGCAGCCTATTGCTTGCTGTCGCTCTGAGATCGTCAAGAAGGAAGCTTTGTTTTGGCAAGTCCTTCATAACCACAGGAGCTGGATAGGCAGACATTCCTTACCCCCGTGGATGCATGCGCTACAGTTAATGTATCACTGATTGCACATGTGCAGAACTGCCGCAGCACAGCGCTGGTGCATCAATTAATAGTAATTAAAGAATAAAAAAAAAAAAATAAGGAAAAGTCTAACAATGAACTTGTCACTTCAGATCACAGTTTACAATTCCATAAATAAAGAACAATCTCCCTCCTTGTTCTGATTCCTGATCAATGTTTTTCTTATTGTGTTTATTTTGTCTTGTATATATTGCAGTTTTGCTTTGCATAATTTAATCATAATTAAATCCAATTATAATAATACCGACATAAGTCTGATACTACTTTTTAACTATGCAAGAAGTCATTTAAAAAAAAAGTCTCACAGCAACCCCTACAGCCAGGTCATGGTTTAAACAAGCGTCTTAATGTATTTATTTATTAATCATTTATTATTATTATATTTTTATAATTATTTTATTTTAATCATGTTTGTTTCAGGATCCCCTCATTTTTATTTCTTGCAGTACATGTCATTTCAAGTTTATTTTAAGTGTAAATATTTAGCTACACTGATCTGTGATAATTACATCACATTAAATAGTAAAAAAAAATATTATTTTACTTTGAAAAAAAAAGTCTGTGAGTACAATGGCCACGAAAGATTTCTCTTAGACAGGAAAAGCATTTGTGGAACTGGAGTTGAAGAACTGTGATTGGAACTAAATGCAATGAAGTGAGTACGTGCAAGAGGAAGGAAAGTCTGGACTGAGGTTAATCCCCCCATGAATACCTCCCAAGTGTCTCTGATTAGTCCACAACAGTCCCTCTTTACTAATAAGCTTACTTTGTTCAGAAACAAGCACATAACATAAAAAGAAGGGGAGAACTTACATATATCAGGAGCCGTAAATAGACATATTCGTTTGAAGTCACTAGTGCCACTTTGAAACCAACAGAATTAATTCTGGGCGCACGTCTACGTTTACAAAAATATTTCGATAGTGATTGCCACGGTTTTAACACCTTTCCCCAGAACTATCAATAGCTGCTTTGACATACGCAGGTACAACCCTTTGCAAATAACCCAAAATACTAGACACCATACACCCATTTCTACATTTCCTTCAAATACAGACGCTTCTTTCAGACTCTGTCCCATACTAGGAAAAACGTATAGTACGACTTCGAGAGGAATATGTGCCCGGTGTCTGGAAAGATTTTTGGAGAAGGCAACTATGTTACCCCGCATCACATGCAATAAAATACAGAATTTCAATTATCCTAATGGCAAAAACGATGTAGCCTCCACAGCATTGTAGATGCAAACCTCCCAAGTGTTCCCCTTTCCGCCCTAAATCTCTCTTCCCTTCCCTGATGTCCCTCTATCATCTCAAACTGGGATACTCTGCGTCCCTCTATGGCCGGTGGGCACGTTGGGAGGTACTGTATGCAGGTGGCTGTCCTATGATGAGCATAATTCCATTTACGAAAATGTACAAATTCATCTGACATCGAAAGGGTTAATTTTGGGGGGGTCTGAGGAGCTTATGATTCACAACAGGCTTTTCCTGCACAAAAAGAGGATTTTACAGGAGAATGTATAGTGAATAAATCAATTCAATTCGGAATATATACAACTGCGATTTTTTAAACAGCACTGAACACTACAGCCTCATGTAACAGGGACGGCATCATAGAACAAGTGTGGGGTTTCCGCATTTTAATTATATGACGATTTAAAGTGTTTCTTATAAACCATAGGTTGGCTTTGCCCAATGATTATCACAGGCTCAGCTCAGTCTATAGATCATTCTCTGACAAAGAGGTTCTCTGTGGTATACATCTATTCATTATTATCCAATTATTGTTTTGCTTCAATCTAAAGTAAGAGTGCAAGAATATTTATTGATATTGATAAAATGAAAGCAGGTTATGCGGTTTATGTAGAAACAGAATTTGACAGCAGATGAAAACCTTTCAGCCCATCTAGTCTGATGTAAAGACTCAGAGCTTAATCAGTCGTTATTATTATGTATTGCTTTATATAGCACCATCAGATTCCGTAGCGCTGTACAAACGGTAGACAGGCCTTAACAATTAGTATATAACATAACAAAATGACATACATAAACAGGTAAGGAGGGACTTTTTAGTTTTAGATTATGACCTCTTGTTCTAACATTTCTCCTCCTCCAAAATCCACGCAGTTACTACATTCTTGTAATCCGTGCTCGGACGTGAACATTTCATTGCGTAACGTATTACCTAATTTTGATGTTTTCTTGAAATGTATTTGTCATGTGACACAAAAGCTGATAGATCGCAGCCACAGAAATAATAAAAAAAAATCTTCTTACAAATTTCTGTCTCTTTGATGAGATTATTCTGCCAGTGAAGAGTAAAATGTGAATGTTTATTTGGTTAACACACTAGTGGAACAGCACCTTTAAGTGTATGAAAGTCCGTCTCAAACAGCCATGGTCTCTTCATTATAAGAATTCAGAGCAGGTTTTTTCGGACATGCTCGTGTTGACACGCTTATATTTTATTTCGCTTGCTGCCCTCGTTATTGTGTCATTCTTTCACCCTGCGATCAGCGTTGAATGATCACACCCTGTGAAGTTTATATGTACAGTCTTGTTATGTTCGAAGCAAAAGAACTCGAGCAGCGCCTTTTTAATCTGACCCAATTACACAAAGATTCTTAGTCCAAGTGTGTTTGCTAATCTCATAGAGACACACTTTGTCTAATCCCTTCAGAAAATGGCTATTAATCACTCTTTAACTCTATAGAGTCTGCAAAATATTGACATTCAATAATCTATCTATCTATCTGTCGCTTCAGACGCGGTGCTATCTTTCCCCCAGCTCCATGTCGCAATGTTTCCTTAGGAGGTTCCATGTTTAGAATCTTGGGACAGAGCCCGTGTTTTCTGGGAACTGTTGGATCCTCATAACTCCAGATACTTCCTGGTAATATCCTCACGCCTAAGAAGAGGTAAAGAACCCCCACTATTCTCTGGTGTAATAATTTAAGGAGACGTGTTATGGATTCTTAGACAAACAATAAGTTATGGGATGATGTAAAAGAACACGAATAACATCTAGCTTAACATGTCATAGGAGTTCCCAAGGATCCAGGGTATGTAGCAAGAGGCTTCGTTGTAGCTGTTTTTACTGAAGGGACCTGTCCGTGAAAGAGCCAAATCCCTCTGCACCCCTATATGTTTCCTGTTGATATTGTAGAAGATGTAAGGTCTTACCTTATTGAACAGATAATTAATGTTTGGTCACACCTACTCCCCACCCAGGGTCCACCCATTCCCCACCCCTTTTAAGTCTATTTGCGGCGAGTCCTGCCCCTATGTGTGTTTAACCCTTGATCATGCCACCCAGTGGCATATGTATCCACCCGTGCCACCCTAGCTGACTAGGCGGCCTAGGTCCGAATACACCATTGACAACACCAATAGGGAGCACCAAAGGGAGAGCTTTGAGGTGGGGGAGCTCTGCTTCCAGGTATGAGAGCGAGAAATAGACAGTATTATGGAACAACAACCCTAGGATAAAAGTGTTCTGCCAGATGTCACGACCTGCAGCCACAAAACAGTATTTCAATAGCACGTGAGGTAGAGTTGTGAAATATTTAAAAATGATGTCATTCTTCTTTACTTAGCTTCTCTGGGTGTATACAATGTTACCAAGTCAATTCAGTTGCCTAATTATGTGTGTTCCATCCGTGTATTTGTTATAAAGAACTATTAAATAAAGGATCTGGTGGAAAGGAATATATCTGTTAAATTGCGAAGCACAATTTATTGCATAGTTTACGACTTAATTCTTAAAATAGCATTAAACGTCACATGTAGCATATAATGTATAAGTGCAAGGGAGTCACTGGGATGAATGCCGCTCTTGGTGGAATGATACGACTTCCAGTGCATGCGTTTTTCATTATTGCTATGCCCTGCATGTCACAGGTCCGTTTTCACTGCACTCTGCGCATACGGATTTCATTTTGACAGCACCCTGTTCATGCGCTTACAGGGTCCATTGTTTTTGCGACATACATGAGAAATGTATAGAATTCTACTTTGCTAGCCGTGGAAAAAAAGAACACATTTGGTAGCTAAATTGCATTAGATTTGATTAAGAATGAGTGCTGGTACCTTCTGGCCTGGCGGACAGGTACGGCCCCACACAGTAGCACACATATACACACTAACACACATATATACACTCCTTCTAAAACTCACTAAAATATACTCACTCCATCATACTTCACTCTGATCAGTCATACATCATCTATCACCACACCTCACTCCTCATCACTCCACATAGAACACCCTTAACTTGCCTGGCTGTAGCTCTCCCTTATCAGTTGTAATAAAACCGCAGGGTAACATAACATAGTGCTGTGTGACCCTGCTGCCCCCTCCTCTGGGCAAAATTGGCAAAATTTCAAGGCTACTTCGGTCACTTCCTCAGGCATGTTATACCATATACCAGGGGTGTCCAACCTGCGGCCCTCCAGCTGCTGCAGGACTACATCTCCCATAATGCTCTAAGGGGCTGGCTGAGGAATATGGGAGATTTAGTCATGCAGCAGCTGGAGGGCCGCAGGTTGGACACCCCTGCCAAATCAGTAGAGTAGATCTTAGTAGATCTTAGTCGCTCAGTACTTCCCTTGAAATTGTATAGGTCATATTAGAACATATATATTTATTGTATAAAGTACCATTAGGCTAGATGGCAAGATTACGGGCCGGGTTCTCAACTCCTGATGTGTCCGTATGTATTAATGTATATTTGTTATGTATATGTTAAGTGCCCCATTTAAATTGCGCAGCGCTGTGTAATTTGTTGGCTCTTAAAATATAAAAGGTAATAATAATAATTGTGTATTTTAATCATGTTTTTATAGGCGTTTTTACCGGGGTACAGCATCTCTCAACACGGCTTACTTCAACCCACTCAGGAATGGGAAATTCAGGGGATATCCTGGCCGTTTATTAACCCCTTTTGTCTGAACACTTTTGCTTATCTTTCATAAAATGCGGGGTCAGTGTTTCAAGTGTTTTTGTATTCAAGGAGGAAGCATTAAGAGCAAAACAGCTGTGTGGGAGAGATAAAAGCTAATTGTCAAAAACAAACATTATCATTATTATTATTATTATTATCTTTTATGTATATAACAATTTACGAAACGCTTAACCCCTTAAGGACAATGGGCGGTCCCTAAACCCATTGAAAACAATGCATTTTGAGCCCGTACATGTACGGGCTTTGTCATTAAGGGGTTAATACAATACATATATTCATGGGGTCTGACAAGACGAGAATTGACAGACTGAGACAAACCGATACATTAGATGGAGAGAGTCTTGAGGACATAAATGGCAAAAAAAAAAAAAAAAAATTAGCTAAAATAGAATCTGAGATCAAAGTCCTTTACATTCTAAAAATCAATATATTTACATTGCATTAATCACACAAAACAAACAAGGAAACCGCCTGTATTTGGCACGATCCAAAGCTGTTTATAAGAACAAGTTTCAGCTTCACCACTGGAGAGCTTATTATGTGCTACGGGCATTTTGGGCACTCATCCATTTTAATGTGTAGAACTGTTAGTTGCTATGGCAATACGACCATGTTTGCACCAAAAACCCTTTGTAAATATGACTCCTACGATTCTATATGATGAATCTTGGCAACCTTAGTAAAGAATCATTCTCCCCATCTAGTCTGCCTATTTTTGCTGTTGTAAGGACTCCTTAGTTAGTCATTGGTATAGCTTTGTGCCTGTCCCATTCAAGTTTAAATTGGGCCACTGTATTAGCCTCAACCATTTCTGCTGGGAGCCTGCTCCATTTATCTACCCCCACCTCAGCAAAGTAAAACTTCCTCTAGTTTTAGATCATGGTCTCTTGGTGTAATATTTGTCCATCTTTGAGGTAGCAGTTACCTACTGCTCAGTGCAAAGGAGGAAACTTGCGACGGGTCTCCAACGCTTGATGTAGAGTAAATAAATAAACAAACACGAAATTACCGGTAACTACATATGTGAGTTGAAGGTGTGTGGATACACGCAGCGCTCCGTGGACAGAGTATCGCAGTGTTTGGTAGTTACTGATGTCTCAGACGGCAGGCATCTGTATATTTCCAGGATTGCATTAAACGAAAGCTGTAAGATTTTCCATTCTCGTGAAAGCAAGAAATAACTTGGTTACCGTCACACCTATTTAACATTCCTGTCATTTCAGGCAGACAGAGGGATAATTATTATATAGAAAAACATTGGCGGAGTGTATGTAACTTGCTTAAGTTATAAACTCTAGAGCCTACGTGGATTCTTCCAAAGGGTAAAACACTGTTTCGGGGATGCTCCTTATCGCACAATATTGAAGACTCCGTAGAACATTTGTGTTTTGCAGAATCTCCCCAAATATTTTTGTCCAGCGAGTAAGAGAAAGTTGAATTTTTGATATTAAAAAAAAATACAAAAACTTTCAAAGCTGAATTTTTATTGAAGCAAACGTATATATCTAGATGCTGAGATCAACACTTTTTTGCTGGACATCTCAGAGGTAACCTTACCCCGTGACGTCCATTAATTACAATGGATCCTTATGTGCTTCTGAAGAAGAGCTTGTACAGCACATATGGAGACACCTGTCTGCTATGAGACCTTGGGAGAGACCTTGCTGACAAGGTATAACTACCCTGTGTGTTGTTGCTCTGCTGCGTGTTGTTTTCCGCAACCGCTCCTTGTCAGTGAGCTTGGCTGTTCTTCACCCAGCTTTATTCCTCCTACACAATTGTTTCTGTTTCAGTTAATGATTGTTTCCGCCTACATAATAAATTAATAATGATCATTAGCACCTGCTTGATATAATCACAATTAATGTAAACACAAAATCCCTGACTCTGTGCGAGCGTACTGAGAAGAATTGATGCTGCTATGAAGACAAAGGGTGGTCACACCAAATATTGACTTAGTTTAGATTTTTCTTCTGTTCAATCACTTTGTATTTTGTAAAATGATAAAAAAAAATATTAACACGTTTATTTTTGAAAGTATTCTCACTTTACAGCCTTTTTTTCACACTTGCCTAAAAGGTTCGCACAATAGTGTATTAAATATTCTATTTAACTGGTTTTGTACTACCATTGTTGTCGGACTTGACTTGGCTGGGGGTCATATGCAGCCATGAATTTCGCCAAGAAGCAAAGATGTTTCCTGGTTCCTGCGAGTAAATTGTCAACGCGGGTCAAGCCCTGCAGTGACGTCTCTGAATGTGCTTTTGTATGGGAAGCAAAGCACGTTACTGAAAGAAGAGATTGTCATATAGCAGCTAAGACGGCATACTTTAACGTATAGAATGTTGGGTTTAGTGAATTCCTTACAGAAAAGGCTCATGTGGTTTATGTAAGTGAAAGCCAGTGCCTCGATTGACTTACAATGGCTCTTTTAAAATAAAATGAGTCAATTTGCCCCATAATTTATAGATCTGTTTTTTAAAGGTTGTGTTTCTTGTCGCATTTAATTACCATACCCCGTCCAAGTCGTACATTTGCGGAGATTATGTTTATGGATTCAGCATTAACAGACTAGCGGGACCTTAAATGATTTGGATTGAGGGAATTATGCAATTTGTACCGGCTGTACCGGTGATAAAATGTCTTCGAAAAAGTCCATTCCTTAATCAACATTGTATGAGGAGTAAAAAAAAACATTAATTATTATTAACTATAGGGAGTTAAATGATTTTATGTATGAGTTAAGGAGTTATAATTATCCTTTATTTATGTGCCAAGCACCTGTATAGAGATACTGTGTTAGCACAATGTACTGTAGGTCTGGGGGCATGGAATGAGTAGGGGTTCCCTGCCACACAGAGCTTACAATCTAAATCTGAAATGATGAATGGTTCAGATAGGGGTATAAATGTGGAATGTGCAATTTCACTTGGAACAAAGACAGATAAACAAGCAACGCTGGTACTACAAAGAGTGAGAAGGACAGAAATAAATTCAATGAAGGGAAAACTTTTGGCCCAGATACAAAAAATATAGACGATCAAAGGCTGAGATGCAGCATTCAGATTTATGCCTCTAACCGTACCTGGAAACTCTAAAGGTTTGATCCTGAGTCTCAGGGTTCTTGCCCCAATAACGCAGCCGCAGGGTGAAGGGGCAGATTCTCAGGGTCAATTTCACAACTCAGTGTGCTGGTCAGAGGAGAACACAAGGATCTTGGCAACTAGCCCATGATCCCCCCGCCCGTCAAAGCAAAAATAGTGGGGCTACTTAGCAGGAGAGTATTATATTGCCCCCAAATTGGAACTCTGTGACACCTGGGAGGTGTGCACAAGGACAGCATGCTCATACCCTTTCATGGGATGGTCTTGGGACAAGATGTGAAAATATGAGGTAATAATATTTTTAACCCAGCCCCTCATCTATTGACTACACCATTATCATATATTAATAGCATTAGTATGACATTTACGTTGCAGTGTACCTTGTTCAGCCTGTCTATTATCCGGGACAATACATCATTTAATGATTTCACTAAACAAGTTATTGAATGATCAATACCAATATTATTTGACAATTATGGTTCTTGTGCTCACGCAGTCTAGAACTGATTCATTTTCTCCTCTCATCTCAGCATATCTCCATCTTAACAGCAGGTGCTCTTCTCACTGCCATATCACTGCTGAAATCCTGCTTGAAAACAGGTGACTTCACTCAGGACGTACGTACTTCCTGACAAATGTCAACCATTTGGTTGTCGAAATTAGCAAGTCTCCTCAATATTATTATTGTGATATTTAACGTGCCTCGAAGTCAGCTGATTTGGTTCACAGGGATGAATACGGATGCCAGGGTTTTACATGAGCTGAATTAATGCGAGAGAGGTATGTGGGATTTTGAAAATCTCAATACTAGCAGCAAACGCTTCACTTGACAGTTCATGATTCAGTCGATCTGGTATTGATGTACCTTGTTTTCTGAAAATTTCACTGAAAAATGTAAAATAACTTTCAAAGAAGTCCGTTGCCTGCCGAGAGCAGACATAAAAAGTGTTGTTTTTTTAAGGAAGCAAGCTTATTATTTGATGCATTTTGAGTTAAAAGTTTTCTCTGAGTGATAGAAACATAGAATTTGATGGCAGATAAGAACCATTCATCCCTTCTAGTCTGTCCATTTTCCTGATCAGTTCTTGGTCTTGTCTTAGATTCAGATCCATAAGACTGAGGGGCAAACCTGGTAACTGGCATTAGCTATGGAGGACATTTCCCCAACCCAGCAAAATGTCAGCAGTAGCAGTTAGAGACAGGTTTTTTGTAGGCAGACAGCGTAGGCAGATGTTCAGGGAGCCATTTCTTTAGGGGAGCTATGGGACTGAGGTTAACAGTAGCTCCTTCTACTCTTCCTTCTATTCATTACAACTTAAGCACCCTACTCCTTTTTCTGGAAAGATTTTCCACCCACTCCCTACCCATAAAGCCTTTCAAAATATTGCATTTTAAGAGCTTTGGGGCTGACAGAGATCTTTTTTACTTAGATGTAACTTTTTATATAAATCCAGGTCTGGCCGTGAAGCCATTTGAAGTAGTGTTGCCGCATGAGCCATCTGGGAGGATTTATGAAATGTAAACTCACAGAAAATAATACTTCAATCATTATATATCTCCATACCTGTTAACAGTCCTGATTTTGGTGGGATAGTCTTGGCAGCTAGGTTTATGTCTCTGTTCTTGGCTATCCTGGTAAATGCAGTACAGGGTCAGGTACTGTGCTAGCTGGAAAAGGGAGGAGACCGGTGTTCCACCAAGCCGGTAACCGTGGACCTCCCAAATACTTCACTGTAGCACTTTATATGTGAATATCTTACGTGTCCTGGAAAAAGTGGCCAATGTGGTCAACCTGTTTAGAGTCCGTGAGAAAAGAGTTTGGGAGTTACTAGATAAGAGGACGTTTTCATGATGGGCATGGATGAAACCGAGCACAGATAACCCTACTAATTTATGTTTTGTCCCCATAGTTAACATATTGTTTAGCATTGCAGCTTGTGAGATGTCCTTGTTCTGCAGGCTTGTCTGAAGAACTTTGTTTAACCCTTTGAACTATATCCGCTTTGAACCATCATGTTTTCTCTGCATAATCATTTACTAGCTGCCTGCCCTTAACCAAATAATGTCTCATCCCTTACTCTAATGGCAGAAGACATGTATGCACTTTCCATGTATCTCTGTGTGCATTGTGGGCAATCAATTGACATCAAACGGATAGCTGGCTCCCACGCAGAGGTTTGTGGACACATGATAAACTGTAAATTTGGTAGATAATAATACATAACTCCTAATTTTCATATTACAGTCCTGATCCTTAGACACTGTCCGTCTATCCGTTCTGAACTCACCTCACTGTCCCTTTATCCCCTCGCATAGCCGGCTTACAATGCTGAGAGTTGCAATGTTGCTATTTGGGTAAGGTAGGTGAGTGGCTATACATCAGACCCTACCTATTTCCACACCTGAGTCCACCCGTCCCCTCCTTTGGCCGCACAAACCAACACTGGAGTCCTGATTTGGACACCTGAAATGTTGGAGGTTATAATAATATGAAATAAGACTTAGGGGAAAGTTCAGAATTATTGCAGAGCAGAGTAGAAGAATATAAGGACATACAAAGCTAGTCTCATTGGTCTCATTGTGAATTAGCAAACTTGGCGAGCTCATTGTTTCCTAGTGCATCAACAACCCTGCATATTCAGATTTAATTGTATTAAAGTGAATTGGGTAGGGCTAATGACAGCAAGTCGGTCGTGTGACAGGTGCTGTGGTATAAATGTCCAATTAGAGAACAAATTTCCAAGGATTCCAATCGACCGGCTGACCACATGTCAGTGTTAGAGGTTTGGAGTCATCAGCAAACAATGCAGAACATGGACACAGCTGACTCGACTTTCTAACTCTTACACATTACGCCCTACATAAAGTCATATGGGAGTGAAATCAATGTTTGTTATAAAGTATACCCCTACCTTTAGCAAGAGAATTGCTTTAGACTGAGTGAGAAGAGGGTTATACTCCGGAAAGATCATGCTAAAGAAAAACTATTGCCACAACATTAATAATGGAACCCATATGAGATACAAAGTGCAGTGTATGAGTAACAGACTGGACATCTAAGACGTTATGGTGTGGCATATGCATTAATTAAGACTATTCAGAGTATGTAGCCCTACAGCATCCACATTACAAGATTAGAGGCACAGGGGATAAGGTCAGCAACCAGGGACATATAGTTGAGATGGATGGCAGGCACTGGGTGCTCCACTAGCGCAGATTACATTATTGCTTCTCTGTGGCCCTTAACTGAGTAGAACACTGGGATGTCAGATGCTGAACACAGAGGCCAAAGATCCTTACATTACTGAACCACTTCACAGGAGTCCTGTTTTGCATTTTGGTGCTGACCTAAATCAAGTCTGAGCAGCACCCCTCATAAATGCATCACTGGACATATGTCAATGCCTTATTGAGGGTATTTAAACATGCATGGGTTAGGCATGTGGCTCCTGAATCTAAAACAAGATCAAGGACTGATTACGGTCTTAATCTTTACATTAGGCCACTATGGATCTTACCATCAAACAGCTGGGATACTGACCATCAACCCATCCAGTGCCAACCAGATATGAGATAGGCTTTCTATTGCCTACATGGGATTAGGGGGGAAATTCCATGTATAAACATATATCTTAGATAATTGTACTAGGGATTCTTTGTTTTAATTTGATTTGATTAGTTTTTAGTGTGAAAAAAATACCTAGGTATGGATCTATAACCTTGAATGTTTCTGTCCAATTTTGGTGTGTTACTTACTTTTAAAAAAAGTGTGGTTAAAACACCAAAATTGGACAAAAGAAAATAGCAGCAATATTATATATATATATATATATATAATTACTAACTGTAATCACACTCCTATCATGCCCAGGCAGCCAGCACTTGCTGGAACCTGGGCATGCTACGAGTGATTCCAGCCTCCCTATGCCATGCTACCCCCCCCCCCCACACACACACACACTTACACATCCATGCTATCACACTCATTCACAAACATTCAGCATAACCAACAGCATAACACCCATCACTCTCACACACTTACCCCTCTGGAGGGGTACCGGTGTGGTGGCACCCCCCTGATGAGCAGCACCCGGGGCGGACCGCCCCACCCCACGCTAGGTACTCTACTGCCTTATAGCAAAGACCATTTGTATAGATTAGTTACTTTGCCATCAATAAATAGTGCTAGAAGCAATTCCTCAGAGAGACAGAAGTTACTGAGATTTAACAATAATACTATTAGCTTTGTCACCTGTATTTAATAATTTCAACAATAAAAGTGCTAGCGTCATCAAATAAGTATATATAGCGTGACTGATTACAATCTGGATTCTATGTTTCGCTTATGTTCCAGTTGTCAATGCGAGTATGAGTTCTGGATACAAGTTTAGGTTACGGGTTTATTTTTAGCCAGTATGGTAACAATGTTCCCGTGGTCTTATGACTGAAGAGCAGACGATCTCTGTGTCGTTAAGGGTGTCATGGTGCTTTCTCCGCATCCAGTAACTATGTTGCACCCTGTTCTCTTATTACATAGGGCACCTTAATGTTCTGCAGGGTGGCTAATGGAAATTGTACGGGTCACAATCCACGGCCCTCTGCCCTGCAAAGATCTTATATATCTACGAAATATCGTAACATGATCTGATTCCTCCCTGGCGAAGATGGGCTCAGCAAGTCATGAAACGTGAGCAGTGATACAGAATCTAAAAATAAACAGCCGGCATCATGTCATCTTATCCAAGCACATAAATATCATGATTTGTTTTTAAAGTATTTCATGTATATAATATTATTTAATTAACATTTATGGATAGTCTTTGGGATAAGCTGTGCAGTGAACTCACACAGTGATTTTCAGTTTATTTATCATCACAAATGTTATTACACTGATGGGTCCCTTTGCACAAGGCTATGTAAACGTTGTAGGAGCTGCCATTACTTCATTGAAGTTGATGGCACTACCTCTGTTAGAGATTACGGGAGGTAAGCATGCTGATCCTGAAAAGAGAAAGGCCGGAGGAGTAGTTGTACAGAAGGTTAAAGTACGATGTTAAGGTTTGCTGCTCCTGTTGTGTACACATGGCCATCGCCATACCTGGGAACTTTTAACGGCCCGGCTACCTGGAACGCATCCACCTCTGTGGCAGTGGCTTTGTGAGGTTTGGGGCTAGCCAAGTGTGGGATGAGACCCAAGATATAAAATTAGATTTCTGATATACATAAGGACCATATTTTAGACACGCGGGTGATATTGATTGTTCACTGCTAACTTATCTATCTTTCTTTAGAAAAGTTAAATATTAATGTCTTTGATAAACCTGGGCCCTGTAAATATGGTTTGTTGGCAAGGAGTAGTTTGGTATATTTTAGGACTAGCAAAAAATAAGAAGGTAAAAGTGCTAAGAACAGTAAAAACAGCAATAAAATGTCCTTAAGTACGCTTGGACAAAATAAAATGTCCTAAAATGCACTTTGGTGAAATCAAAGTCCCATAAATAGCAGCAGCCCACTCGCCAAGGTTTCCTCTTCTTGGCTTGATAAATAACTTGGAAGCCACAGGGGATAGTGGTTGCACGTAGACGAGGAGAAAGTCACAGTAGTATAATATGTGGTAAAGAGTTGGGTACTCAGATTTTTCGGGGACTTTAGCAATTAGTCCCACAATGCATGGGCGATACAATCCTCTCCTGGGGATGTCTTTAACAGCAGTAGTTCTTTCTTTTGTTCTCAGGATAAGGTGCACATGAAAAGTTAAACAGAAATAGACATAGTGCTTTCTGTATATATAAAATAAATAAAACAAATAAAAACAGTTCACTATGTACTCACAATATGGTGAGCAACAAATGGATTTCTCACACCTTCTGGCATAGGTGGAATGATCCCCACCAAGGATATAGTGGTCGCAGGTCAGATGTTGGAACTTGCATGTTTAAAACATTAGAAGGATACCAGGAGCAGAAAAGAATGTTTTTTGGTTTTTTTTAAAAAAAGGTATTTATTTTCAGCTTTCTGGTTAAAAACCATTAAAAAAAATGTCAAATTAGCACATACGCGTTTCACCCACTAAATAGGCTTCCTTAAAGGTTTCAGACACCCTTGATCCTTTAGTTTGCTATTCCTTTATACTTTTACTGGAATAAGAGTCAGTTCATCACAACTCATTTCATTAAACTGAAGAATCCGGCCAACACACAAACTTATTAACTGTACCGTAACCTTTACCCGTGTAGACCATTACGCTGTGTACTCCTGTCTGAAGCCGCTCTCGCTTAATAGTGAAGGATCCAGAGATCTATTACAATACCAGTAAGTCTCCTGATGTTTTGTTCCTTCTTCTCCATCTCCACCATCACAAAGACTACCTGAACCAATCATCAACTCACCAAGAGGGCATAGATAACACTGAGGAGGAGTAATTGTACAGACACTTAAAACTGGATGTTAGGATGGCTGCTATGGTGGTGTACAATAAACATCAGTGTCAAAGTACGTTCAACAACTTTAGAACAATCTGTTTATCATCTGTTAGGAACGTGCTAACCGATTCTTGTATTACACATGCTCCCTAAACTTTGCTTTTCACTGATTGCACGGACGCAACAGTCAACCTAGAGAAAGATCATTTTGAATGATTCCAAAAAGTTTTCAATATTTTTGTTACACAATGTTCTGTTGGTTAAGAACGTAGCAGCTTGTCATTATATTTTAGAAGTCTCTAGTGGCACAACTGATTCCTTGAGCACTTTGCGCTCTTTGCGAAATGTCTCTTGTTTGGTTATTTTGTTCTCTGGTGGAGATACAAAATGTTTTGGTACTTTTGTAAGCAGCAGTCACAGCTGCTTCATGGAATTGACGTTGTGGGTTTATTATTCCCAGTTAACGGGACAATGATGTCGTAAGCTTGGCTAACACATTTCATATAGTTAACATATAGCTGTTTTTTTTTTAATGATTTTACTTAAAAATTCATCGAACCTTGAAGTATTGAGCCTTTAAACTGTATAGTAACTACCATTTATAGCACAAATAATTCATGATTTCCTAATGAGGTCATATTTCACTTAGAAAATGTCATTGTAGGAGACGCCAGCGGGTTTTTTTAGCCTAAGGGAATTAGGAGTGATAGATGAGTTAAAGGGGGTTATATATAAACGGTGCACAATATAAAAAAAAGGGATGCTGTTGCCCTCGCAATCAGAAACTAGTAGTGACTGCTCATTGGCTTCTCTGACATCATCAAAAAAAAGATCCAGTCCCTGTCAGTACAAACTGGATCATGTAATATAGTGTAACTGCCGGTTTCCATGGTAACAGACAAAAAAAAAATAGGACTAGCACTGCAGACTTGGATCTGCTCTATTGTTAGATCCGTTTTCCAACATCTGTGCAGGGATCAGACATTCTGACTTCACAGGTACCCCTCCACCTGTCCAACCTTCCCCTAAGTAAACAGAAAGCGAAAAGTGCACTATTTTCTCTATATTGTTTTAAAATAACAAGAGCAGATGACTTATTGTGAACTAAAACGCATATGATCCTCTTTCAGAATATAGTCGTGTTGACTCGTGTATATTTTATGCCTAGATTGTTTCTTTTGTATTGTTATGGCATTTAACCCAATGGTATGTGTGCGTATTCACACACTACATGCTGTGTACTGTCACATACATGAGTGTTGTGTGCAAGAATGAGTATTTATACTGAGACTTAATACTTTTTGTTCTGTTTTTTTTTTGTCCCAAATGATTGCTGCATTTCTGCTCTAGTTCTCAGACTTTGTAGGCACAAGGTTAACTAAAAATGAGTACGTTCATTTTTATCTTGCCAATCTAAAACTACTTTTGTTGCTGGTTGATTCAGTAACTGATTATTTTTAGTTAAAACTAAATTGTATTTTTTTTATCTGTGATGTGTATTTTAATGACAATTTTTTTTTCTTTTTTTTTAGACATGAAAATGACTTCTTGCTGAGAGTTCTTTTTTTTCCCCGGAAATTAAATCATCACAAATCAACCTGCATTATTTTAATGAGACTGAAGCTGTGAGGCAGGCCTCCAGACATGTCAACTGAAGTAGAAACCACCACCAGCACCACACCTGACGTGGCACCGGCTACAAAGCCCCCTTCAAAGAAGGAAAAGAAAAAAGGTATACCACTATTTTGTAGAGAAATATAATAGTGTAATAATAACAGGTTTTCCATGTTTGAGGACCTTTTCACAGTGGTTGTGTCTCAAATGCTTGTACAAACTTTGTAGATACTGATGTAACCCAGGAGCACACACTTCAGGAGTTCTACCGAGGGGTTGAGCACCAAGATAAGAGGCCTAGGGCTTTGATAACCCCAATAGTGAGGAGGCTCAGGTAGAACCAGATTATATACACATACACAATAGGGTGCTTCAGAATAGTGGTTCTAGGTTTTTCAGTCCGGCACTATTGCGTGTCACACACTTTCCTAACGCCCAACGAGATCACACAGAAGACGGCCATTGCTCGAGCTAGCTGCCACTTGGCTGACGGTAGCTGCCACTTGGCTGACAGTAGCTGCCACTTGGCTGACGGTGGCTGCTGGTAGTGGGTCTCTGCTGCGTTACATATACCAATCTTTGTCCCACAACTTTTTTTGGCCAAAAATATGCTGATTTTTTTTTGCTGATTTTTTGGGGAAATAGCTTTTGTCAGTCAACGTATAACTTCAAGTTTAAATAGAGCACCAGGTATACTTACCCCAGTACATTTGGTTTATATGATACTATCATGAAGGTCCTTAGTAATAAATCTCTTAACCCCTTAAGGACAATGGGCGGTGCCTAAACCGATTGAAAACAATGTATTTTGAGCCCGTACATGTACGGGCTTTGTCATTAAGGGGTTAATAGATTATCAGCATGCAAGAGCAGGGCGTACAATAACAGTCTACCTGTTGTAATAGAGCTACAGAATGTGCTGGTGCTCTGTAAACAAATAGTATTAACTTGCATAGGAACGATGATGTCACTCTCTTACATGACCTCAGTATGTTTGGGGTGTATGATGTATGGGGTGTATGTTCCATAGTCGTTATTCTTGTTTAAATAAAACTTCCTTTGCGATAACGATCAATAGGTTCCCATCCATAAAGTCTTGGCGGAGTTCTATTTACTTGTTTAATCCTCTATCGATCCCCGTGATCTTTAGTCATTTACAGTGTTGCACAGAATAAAAGGCGATAGATGGGAAAATTAGCAGAGATGATGCTATTATTTGCATACACAAGGACTATACAGAAATAGGGGGCACCATGTTGGTAGATATTATCTGCTTAGCAAAAGGACACAAAAATATTTGGTTTAGATTAAAATATCCATAAAGACAGTAGAAATGTTTGACATATAGTCTTGCAGCAAAAAGTATTAGATTTTCTCTGATTTGTTAGGACCAGCATCTTGTAAATCCTAATTACACTGGTTTATTGTCTCAATACTACTATACTTGATATTTTATAAAAAGGCAGGGAAACTTTATATTCAATACACATTATAAAAGTGGCAGAAGAAAATTACATTCCAGACAAAATCTGGGAATGGAGAGTTTTTTATGCATAATTTATTTTTTTTGTTTGTTTTTTTGTTTTTTCTTTTGTTAAATTGACCGTGAGACTTTAATCAGAGTAAAGATAAATAGGAGTAGAAGGGACTTCATCTTTGTTCTGGAAATGTTTCCCTTTTTTTTACTGAAATTATCTGCAAATCAGGTTTCTGATAGACTGTTAAAATTCACGTGGAAGCAGTTAAATACCTTTTTTCATGTCATTTGCCAATCGTTACTTTTATACCATTTTTAGTATAAGCGTAAATTGTTGGCGCTATATAAATAAAAGATAATAATAATAATAATAATAGTATGGTGCCGAAATGTAAAAAATCTATTTCCCTTATTCACCAAACAGGCCTTTCTGTTTGTTTGTACAAAGATTCGCAGGCTCTTGTTTAATACCATTATCTTGAGGATCTTGCAATCTTTTGTATTTCTTGCATTTGAGTCTGCACTAAAGCCATTTTTGATACAACTTAGTCTATTGAGCCCATGAAGCAACTTCAGAAGTTAATTGGACTCAAAACCACAGTCCATCTAGTCTGTTCATATTTACAGATTTAAATAAGATATATATATGTTTAACCGAAATGAAACCACTAGAATGTGGAACATTATGTTAAAGTTTGCACCATTTGTGCCCACGACAAACAGGATAAGAACCAACCTCCTAGACTCCTACGTCCACTATCCACTCATATTGTTGATCTTCCGCCTACCTGGGGAAACTACAATTATAGCTGTCCAACTACAAAATTAATAAAAGGAATGGAGCACTATAGTTATGAAGAAAGGTTAATTAATTTAAATCTGTTTAGTTTAGAAAAACCGGGCCTCGGAGGGGATATGATAACGTTATATAAATATATTCGGGGCCAATACAAACCATTGTGTGGAAATCTGTTCATAAACAGGACTATGCATAGGACACGTGGTCATGCGTTCAGATTGGAAGAAAGGAGATTTAGTCTAAGGCAGAGGAAAGGGTTTTTTACAGTAAGGACAATAAGGACGTGGAATTCTCTGCCTGCAGAGGTAGTTTTATCGGCAACTGGATGGATACTTGGAAAAACATAATATTCGGGGATATAATCTTTAATTATGGGTAAACAGCTTATTGATCCAAGGAGAAATCTGACTGCCATTTTGGGGTCAAGAAGGATTTTTTCCCCTGGTTAGTGCAAAATTGGAAAGAGCCAAACTGGGTTTTTTTTGGATCAACAGCAACAAATTAACAGATATAGGAAAGGCTGAACTTGATGGACGCATTTCTTTTTTCAGCCTATGTAACTATGTAACTATGTAACTTACTACACAGGCTCATTTTATTATCCTCCCAGGCCTCCTCTCTGCTCCTCGGCTAGCCAAAATGTTCATGAAGGAAACTGTTAGTATTCATTGGGTACAATAGCATATCTTTTCAGAGAGACATTCTCAATGTGTCTCTTGTTTCTGTAGGACTCTCTGTAGACATCCAGGGGTTGAACTACATTTTCCTCCATTTACCCTTCCCACCTGATGGTCTCTTGAATAGTACCTCTGGACTTAATAACCATGACCTGCTACCTTTGGCCGCACAAAATTTCCTATGTTCTTTGTTACTTTTGCATATCAGCGTACTTATCTTCTTTCGCTTCTCTGAGATCTTCAAAGACTTTTGTTGTTAAGAACTGACCTTTACTATATATATATATGTGTGTATAGAAATTGCAGATTTCATATAAAAGAATAGATTTATTGGTTATTGCCCCCTTTATATTACATATCTGATTCACTGGGGCAGTGAAGCTGTTAATGAAATGAGAGTGTTTACAATAACCAGAAACATCTGTTTTGCATGTAAAGCATTGAATTATCTACCCACGGTGGCCACTGAAATGTGATAGCATGTGTTTTTTATTCTGAAGATTTACAGTCTCTGTTTTGGTTTTCGAGGTTATTTGCCACTCTTCACATAGTTTGAATATTCTGTTACCGTTGCTTGTGTAATTGCCGATTTACGTCATGGCATAATCTTACAGCGTCCATCGCCGTTACGGAAGCTGATATCCAAATTAAAAAAAAATATTTTGAAAATGATTCAATGTAGCCATGCCTGATCATCACTGATTATATATGAAATGATATGGATATTTGTGTAAAATCACAGTCTGCTGTAAAAATCTTATTTTTAGACTAGTGGTCATAGCTAATCATAGAGGATTCATTTTACATCTCTTAGCTCAAGCAACGAGATAGTGCTGGCATTAACCGATAACAAATTAAGGAAAGCTCCACAATTCATTCCCCGGTACTTTAGTGAGATGAAAAGCAGTGGTGCAGAAGGTCTGAAGCTAACTACTTTTGGTCAGAAGCCCTCTTAGTACAAATCAGTCCATTGGTGACCCTCCATGGCCAGAGGTAGATCAAATCCGATTATTGTTCTTGGTTAAAGATATACTTTAATGACATATGGCGAGTACTGTTACTCTTGTGTTTACTCAATAAGAAGAACATTTTGAAAATCAAAATTATTCTTATGTAAACTGCAAGACATTAAGGAGTATAACTACAAACGTGCAAAAAAAATATTTCCCATCAACCACAATCCTAATGCATTGATATGTTGCTTTCGTCTGTTTTATCATAAGTTTTACAGGCTACTAAAACGAATGCATACAATGGGCAGAGCAGTATATCCCCAATAAGTACTGTTGATCATGATATTCCTAAATGTTTTTCACTACTTCACAATGAGCTCTACATGATTTAGTTAGTTACAGTGAGCTATCCCAATGGTAAATGGATATCCGTAAATGCATCATTGGAAATTTTCAGGTCACTGACCTTATCTTCAAATCATTCTAAGATAAAATATTTTTTTGAGTTATGCTCCTGTCCCGGGAATAGGAATTGGAACCTAGAACAGGACCACTGATAACGAAAGTTGCTAGAATAAGATGTACCTGTGAACACCAGACCTAGATGTCTGAAGACCCAGACCCAAAACATTGTTACAATATTAAAATTCTATATACTCTAATACTCTAATCCTAAATACGATCTCTGCAGTAACCCAAGGGTTCGTTGCTGAAATAGTAATTATTGATGGAAAAGGTTTTCGAGTCAGCTATGAATGCGAGTTAAGCCTGTGGAAAACTAGTCTAAGTTAGAACCAAGAAGCCGGGCTTTATGCGTAACCTGATGAATGTGACTTTAGCTGATCTGCCCATTTCCACCAAACATAACTCACAGTTGGGGCCTTGTTCCATACAACTTAAAATATTGTTAAACAATGTATAAATAAATGATGGCATTTCGGTGTAAAGAATTAGATTTACATATAGGTATATTTTTTTCATATAGATTCCCTATAGCTTTTTAAGGTTGCAATTCTTGCTTAATTAATGACTACTGTTCCATGACCACACAGGTCCAGAAAAAACAGATGAATTTCTTCTGGCCAGATTCAAAGGAGACGGAGTACGATACAAGGCCAAATTAATTGGCATTGATGATGTCCCCGAAGCCAGAGGAGACAAAATGAGCCAAGACTCCATGATGAAGCTAAAGGTACGTTGACTAACGATTGGCGTTTATTTGTTCCTGCCGCGGGGAAAGAAGCCATTCGCTCATATTGCTTGTGAAAACGATTTTCTCTGAGCTTTTTCAGATGTTTCTTGGTCGGTGCATTCACTGAAAAAAAATATCTTAATCAAATTATGTAGATTATATGTTTTAACATACTGCCAAAACACACGCATGGTTATGTTCGTATTTGAAATGTGTTTAGTCTTATTTATTTAATCCATTTTGCAATTTAACACCATGATCTTCACAAGTTCTGATGTCATTTTTAAAAAGGGAAGCACAACCTAAAAAGCATTCAGATTCCGGGGTGCTGCTGAAATGACCAGCATGTACACTCAACAAATCAACGCAACCCAGTAAATACTATTTAAGACTATCTGAGCCAGGGGTTCTCAAACTGCGGCCCTCCAGCTGCTGCAGGACTACATCTCCCATAATGCTCCTTCAGCTAAGGGGCTGGCTGAGGAGTATGGGAGATGTAGTCCTGCAGCAGCTGGATGGCCGCAGTTTGAGAACCCCTGATCTGAGCCATAACTATTGTCACACGATATGGCCAAATACTGCTTAGCCGGCCACTCTGTTAAAGTACCCCAAATTTGGAGAGTGCTATCTAATTTTTCACGGCTATGTTGCCTACCAAGGGGTTGAATCAGTGGGACTGCCCGGCATTTTAACCCACGGAGACTCTCATGCAATTTAAAGCCTTCTCTTTTTAGGTTTAGCCAACAAGACAGTTCTATCAATATTATTATTATTATTATTATTATTATTATACTTTTTGTAGGACGGTTGTGCTTCCATAATATGATATATAAGAAAAATAATCAAGGTAATTCCTCTTCAGCTAAAAGTTGAATCAATTTCCATTTTTCCACTGGTTGCGAACATAAATAATTTAAGGTATCCCGCGAAGTCAATGCGGTAAAATACATGCAAAATAGACTCCAGCATGCCTTAAAAAATAAAAGTTTGGGGGGGCAAGACTGTTCCTTTAATGAAGGTGGTTGGACAAAGAGTCACCAATATCACACTTCAACTCATTGCCAGCCATGAAACTGACGATACCAATGACTTCCAATCTATGAAATTTTTCTGCCATGATTTGTTATGTTTTTATTAAAAAAGAGCTATGAGTTTGAAGGAGAGTTGCAGTTTCACCTCAGTTCAGTGTGATTATAAAAGGAACTCAACCCTGAAAAATGTCTTCTCCGAGAACGGTTGGGCATCTCCTGACGATGAGGAAACCTGCCAGAGAATATACTTGTGTATTATGTTGGACCAGTCAACCTTTTGCAGCAATAGAAGCTCACTGGTTCTAGCCCCTCATAATGCATGGCAAAGTCAGGGAGCTGAAGTCACAACTCACAAACAAACTCATGTACCTTCTTTAATAAATAAGTCCTAGAGCCACTTTAAACCCCCATACATTCTATATAAGATCCTGTAGCAGGGTGTCTAAAATACATAGAATAAAATGGTATTTTAGCCACCATGGAACCCACTATATTTTGTAATGATTATCTTGTTTTTAGGGCATGGCAGTAGCAGCTCGTTCTCAGGGACAGCACAAGCAGAGAATCTGGGTCAACATTTCACTTGCCGGTATAAAAATTATTGATGAAAAAACTGGAGTAAGTATCCTTGACATGTGATATTATATTTTACATTATCAATGTTTATCACGGTATTGTATAACGCTCTACTTTTACTGAAATAATATGGCATTGTGTGTAGTCTTAACAGCTTCTTTTTGTTCAGCTTGTCATGCTTGGTTGGCAGTTGACATTAATGACAGCATTTCTGTGCATGCTATAGAAATGTTATACGCTTTATGTGAGATATCACTTCCCACTCTTCCTTCGGTCTTCCAGTCTTCCTGTAGATTTCATGTGGAGTCCCAATAAAGAAAAGTCTGCTTTTTTGGGTCCAGACATTTGCTCTTAACAATTTATCACGTTTTATGATCCGCATCATGTTAACCAAAGGCACAGATTCAGAGAGACCTTTTAAGAGGTGTCATAACGAGGTTAATACACCCTATCTCCTTGTTGGAAAATACAATTAAATCATATTACTGCTCAAGGTTGTAGGATCTGTTTTAAGAATCATTTCATGAGAAAGGAAATCTTACAATGAAATGAATGAATTTGCCCCCTTATGTAAGGACAACAAATCTCTATTAAGCGAACCAGATCCCAAAGTCCATCTAGTCTGTCCATGAACAAATATATTTTGAAACTATTAATATTTCATAGCGTTTTTTCCCTCTCATGAATCATTCTACGGCAGAGAAAACACAATTTATGAGTCATTCTGCTCAAGAACATCAAGAACACTGAAGATCTGAATGTATTTTGAAGTGTTTCAGTAGAGAATGCTACAAGGGTTAATGGGAAATACAGATGGAATTATGATTTTTGTTATGAGCAGGGATGGACACATCCTTAGGGACGTGTAGCTATGTTGGGTTCTAGATTTGTAAATCTGGTTTCTGTTTTATATTGATCACTCGGGATGTGTCCTCTCCTTGGATGTAAAATTTACGTATATTTGTCCAGCTGTCTATACATTGTATAGAAAGAAGCTGAAGGGCTGTAGGGGCTGCAGCTGCTAACAGGACCCTTGCTGGTCCTGTTATGTGCATGGTCATTGTGCACCATGTGTGACTACTCTGCCCGAGGGCCTGCGGACAGCACATATATTTCTACATCTGCATGGATCTCTCTTGAGCTGCTACCTGTTGCTTAACACCTTAGTCCATATTCAAATGCTGACCAGGAGAACAATTAGATTAGAATGAGCCAGTGCAGAACACGGAGCTACAATTAGATTCCAGGTTCCATGGAGATAATATGTTATGTACTGGATGGGGGGGGGCATTTTAGTTAAGGGTAAGTTCCAGGAGCAATGGGATAAGAAAATTGGACTCATAGTGGTGTTTAGAATGGACTCCAAAGTTAGTAAGGAGACAATATAGCAGTAATGGAGTTGCAGTAATATTATTAGGACTGACACCCCTGGGTGGTTTGCTCATAGAAATAAACTTAGCGTTTCACATGTTTTACCCTTTTTTGTCAGCGCTTCTTGCTAATTCATCCTAGGGTCTTGACGTAGGGGGTATGTGTGTGTGAATGTGTGACATACCATTCTGGACACACACGGGATCATATAGCTGCTGCAGCTGTCCAGCAAAGTGCCAGTGTTTTTACACTTTCTAGATCTATGGATTCACTACATCCATACAACATCCTACAGCCACAAGTGTTCACATGTACACATACTAATGATAACCCAGTAACAGTATTTATTCTGTGAACCATTACAGACACCTTACATGGGTTATCGTAGCCTAGAACACTTTCTACGAATGTGAATTAACAAAAAATATTTAACGATATATTTCCACATACTGTACTTACTCTATTTACTAAAGTGGGAGAATGTTTCAGCTTCCTAATATCACTATCCATTGGGAAGGTCCATTCTCAGTGAGCTTCTCCTGCAAGAATGGTTGCGCTGGACCTACATACTAGAGCATTGAAACATTTTATTGATGTAACTATGCATTATGCAGGGCCAGCTGGACCGGTCTTGCTGATGAAGCTCGCTGGGATTTGTCCTTTATAATTCATTGTTTTATTATGGAGTTCAAAAGTGAACTCTCCTGCAAACTCCATCGATCATCTTTAGTAGGCAAGTATAGATGCCATGTAGTTGGGGCTAGTTCTGTATGGGGGGGGGGCTATCAAGTGGAACACCATCTCAAACCACGTAGTAACTGGATGGCCGGTTATAGTCTGTCCAAGGTTGCTCAAGCTGAAAATGTGGAGCAGCCACTGCTACTGCGAAATTAAATAATAATAATAAAAAGCTGGCACTCCTTAAAGAGTGAAGCAATTTATTATTAAAATCATCTATTAATTCCTTTTTTAGGGATTGTAGTCCTATAATAAAAAAATATATAGTGTGACATTTTAAACAAAAAATAATAGCAATAAATATACCAGCCGCTAGAACAGAGAACCTGCTTAACGCGTTTCGCACCAAAGGCGCTTTATCCGCGGGGCTATCCTCAGACAGTTTTGAGTATGGGGTAAATGGGTGAGAAGTGGGCATGGATGAATGTCACTTCCCCCTGCCCGGAGAAAGAGGAAAGTTACCTGGAGACTCTGGGAAGCAGAGCGACACTAGAAGACTCCAGGTCAAACCCCACATATACTCATGAGTTTCTCCTGCAAGAAGGGCTGATCTTGCCCTGCATAATACCTAGGGTATTTAAGGAACATCCTAGGCACTCTACTAACTTCACTGAATATTATGGCTTGACCTGTACTTCTTGTTGGAGGAGCCCACCACGCTTGCCTCGTTGCGCTGCATAGTTTAACTACAATACTTTACGTCTCTGTAACACCAGCATTCTCATTGTTTAATGAATAAAAAACGAGCGTTTCCATTTGAATTGTATTTGTCATTGTAGGTAATAGAACATGAACATCCGGTAAACAAAATTTCATTTATTGCTCGGGATGTGACCGATAACCGAGCCTTTGGGTATGTGTGTGGAGCAGAGGGACAGCACCAATTCTTTGCCATAAAAACAGCGCAGCAGGTAGGCTTTTCATTCAGCTATATTTTGTATGCTTTTTCTTTTACAGGAAACCAAAAAAAGTGAAATTGTGAACAAATGGCCGAAGAGAATAATTTCCACTTATGGTTCAATTATACTTGTCTTGACAAATGAAATTATGTTTGTTTAAGCAGGCTTCCCAAATGCTTGAGCAAATAAATGCAATTATTTTTCAAGCAAAGTAGAATTGCCTCAGAATTGATGGAAATGATTTGAAAAGGAAACATTAGTTCATCCTGGATTTTATTAATTTGTATGAAAATTCCACTTAACCCTTTATAAGCAGTAGGTGAAGAAACCAGGCAACTAAATCTACCACTTGAGAGATCCTGCTTAGCTAGCTGTGCAACCAGGCAACTAAATCTACCTCTTCTAGCAAGGTTTATATTCTGTGCCCAGGGGTTTAAAAAAGTTTCAGTTGTTAATGAAGCATAAAATGGAGACGGGAACGCTGTACGCAAAATATTTTGGGTTCCCCACTGCGGCTTATCCACTAACTTACTGACCTTTCCGGGGTTCTTAGGGCCACAGGCAAAGGAACGTCATGGACTTCCAATGGGAATATCACTGAGCTTGCATTAACGCTTTGGGCTTGAATGCAAGTTCAGTAGCGCACAAGTTAAGCAAGAAACATAGCACACCATGGCCTGTCTGGCTTGTATGTCTTCTTCAGGATGCGCGCATGCAACCAGTAATGGAAGAGGGTTAGCACGGATCCTGCATACGCTTCCAGCCTCGCTGCTGCTCATGTTCACCCCTTCCTACCAAGCCAGGCTTTACGCTTGAGCCCACATATAATCACCCAGCATAATATGTTGACACTCCGATGCCTGGAGAAATTGCCCATCTCCAGAGAAACTCTACAGGTTTAGTGTCTGCTTCCGTAGACATAACTAGCGTCCTGACTTATACGTCATACACCCTAACTCCCTCTAGATTGTAAGCTCCTTTGAGCAGTACCCTCCTCACCTGTTGTCTCTGTACGTCATATTTTTATGTTACATACTATTTGTTATGTCCTCTCCACCCGTTGTACAGCGCTACGGAATTTGATGGGGCTATATAAAACAATAAATAATAATAATAAGTTTGACTGTTTGAGACATCACAAGACACAAAGTGCTCAGGAGATAACATTCTGATGGTTTCATTTCTCTGTGTCACTCGGCACTGGACTATTTGTAAACTTTTCGCCCCAATTCTTATTCAACATTCAATTCAGTAATTCATAAACTGGAAGAATTAAGGAGCTTAACATTGACTGAATTCTTATTTTATCCACCCAAGGCAGAACCTTTAGTTGTGGATCTTAAGGATCTCTTCCAAGTCATCTTTAATGTAAAGAAAAAGGAGGATGAAGACAAGAAAAAGGTACATTACCTTAAAAAAATTAGCATTGTTTTAAATTCTTATTATATATATTTTAACCATTAGCATAACACCATAAACTTTAAATGGTAGTTAGTTACAAGTGTGATAAATACAATCAAATTGTCTTTTCACAATCATTTTTTTATAGTATAATTTCCTTGTTGATAAAAAATATTTTTTTTGCAGAACATGAGATATTCTGAAATAAATGCACTGTTTTTTAGAGCCCGTAGGCAGCAATATATGCGTTCTTCACTTCATGCTGTTTCTTATATAGTGACATTCAAGGGCATCAAAAATTAACTAAAACTAAGAATCCGTTCAATGAGTACAAAAATACATTTATCATTGAATGGACATATATGTCCTCAAATTTATTTTTCATTTGGGGTTTTATCGACTGAAACCGAAACCATCGCACGCTAAGAAAAAAAAGCTATTTTATTGGTAATGTCAGATGTTATCCCTGTTGGGCGACTACCTGGGCCTCCTTTTCAATTACAGAAAGTATTTAATCTCTCAAACTCTTAGCTGGTGTTTTTTATTATGTGGGGCGTGCTTTTGGTTTTGATTGAAACGTTAACCCATTTATGAGACATTATTATTATTTTTTTATAGAATGATGAATGTAGTGAGCCAATAGAGGTAAGACTTGTCGGTATTATTATCATCCCTTCTAAACCATCACAAAAATGTGCTCATAAACTAAATAAAGGGGATGTGATAGATGCATTTAAATACATGAGGGATTTCTAAGCACTCAATTTTGATGTTTTTACATGTTTTTTAAGAAATAAACAGATAGCCTAGATAAGACAAATGATTCTTATCAGATTCTTTATTTAAAGGACCATGTCACCTGATCACAACAGACTTGTTATATGTTATATACTATATTATATAATATATATACTATATGTAATAACATATATGTATATGTATTCCTATGTGGAACTCCTATAGGTGATGTGTTCCTATAAAAAAGATTTTGGCTTGGAATATTGATGTCCTTGTAACAGTGTGTCTCTGTTCTACAGAATGGTGGCGATGCTCTGCTCAGCATTAATGAAGATGTTGACAAGTTAAAACTGGTAAGAAAAATGTAAATATTTTAAATGCATAACACGATTTAGTCTTTCAGCTTTATCAAAAAAGGAAAGTATTATTTACCATAAAGGTTCTCCAAAACACTTTAGAACTCATCTAAAGTTTAACATGGTATGACCTGTTCATGTCCAAGTCATTCCTGGTACACTGGAAAGTAGACTGGTGGAGTTAAGCCTGTTCCTGTTGACTCCTGAGGTCTACCTTTCTCCCGTGGGTATATGTATAACCTATAATCTCCTATACATTCTTTCCTCTTTTATCTACCCATTTCAGTTCACGTCTGCCTGCTCCCCGTGTTCTTTCATTTTCTTCCCCCGCGTCATTGTTATTATCCTCCCAATCTTAGGTTCTCACTCATCAGCCAAATAACATCTACTTGCTCAGAAGATGATGGGTCATCTCTACAATTACACATAGTTAAAATGTCCCGTATTCTGGAATTTTATGCACGTTTGGAGGATTTCCTAACATTATTGACAGAAGCAAAAACACAGCTTGTCGACATTCCAGTAACATGTACAATAAAAATAAAACAGCTGGCAGAGAATACATATGTTAATAAATCAACAACGACTAGACATAGCCATATAAAAAATGAAGTACTACCGGACATATTTATCAAGGAAAGAGTTGCCCATATCAGATCAGATTTGTTCACGTTTGCCTTGATAAATATTGCCTTACATCTCAAGAATTGGTACTTGGCCTTTATTGGGAATGGCTCTATGTTTCTTTTCTTACGAACGGGGTGCATTTATTTTTCTATAACACCCACATCCCTCTTTCTTGACTTAATTCGAATCTCTCCTTCCCTTGTCAGACCAAAAACAAAGATTGTTAAGGGCTGGAGTTAAGTGTCGGTAAGTCTTTTAGCATTATAGTGCAACAGTGACATAAACAGAAGGAAAAGGTTTATAAAATCTTTGATAATTGTCACAAACATTTACACAACACCATAAACATTTCATCGTAGGAATAGCAAAATATTAGCTATTCTAATATAAAAGAAACTTAAATATTAGTTAAGTTGAAATTCCCTGATCTTAGAATATATATTTATAATTTGTTAATTAGATGATTAGAGTTTCAGCAATCATTTCCGTATTACTTGTAGTCCTGGTAGGTTCCAACTCATTAAATTAATATGAAGACCACTTTAATAATTGGTTAATAATATTTAATTAATTTTTGATTTACAAACATACATTCCCCACCAGATTTCCATTATAAATGTCCACATTCCTTGTAATCTGGTCTAGTTCTACCCCTATTCGCAGCTAGTCCCACCTCTCAGTGGTGGATTCTCACCTAGGTCAATTTGGGACTAGGGTGGCAGTTCCAGGGGGGGAGTACCCTCTTTGCCGCATAACCAGATGCCAGATTGCCCTATTGGAGCTCTAATTATCCTTGGGCTGCTTGGAGGAGATCAGGGATCTCCCTTGGAATCGACCTGAAATACACTAAGGTGTCTAACCAGAACAGCATCCATAGTGACCTTCCTCCGCCCCGCGCATGCATCGCGCTGGGATATGAAGTCCTATCCCTATGCCCAGCATGATAGACGGTGGTAAGTGTTAGGGGGGCTGGGGTCAGGCCTAGGGCAGGACTTTTAGGTAGCACACCCATACAAGTTCTCAGGTATGCAGATTACCAGGCCCTACTTAGATGTACATGCGCCACAGACACGCTATTCTGTGAATTAAATGTAAACGTAGAGGAGCCATTAATTCTGTATACATGTAACCAAATTGCGCTCCTTGAAAATCATACAAAAACATCAAAGAGAAAAGTTTGATCTTAATTTTTTTTTTATGTCACTGTTACACTAAGTATCGTTGTGTATCACAGGTCTGACATTTAAAATCTCATTTCCATTATTATTTCGATTATTATTAATGTTTTAGGATGGAGCTAAAATGATATTTCTCCTCCATTTTTTTTCCTTTCCAATTACATATCTCATGCAGCATATATGTCGATGTCTCGGTTGGACGTCTCAAATGCCAGTCTTCAAAGGCCAATAACGAGAATTTGTAATTAACTATGGGTGGATAAACATAGGCTTCTGTTCATAGATCGTCCTGTTACATCAGTAAAAGATCCATATGTTTGGAGACTGTATTTTGAGAACCCGAGTATTAATAGATAGTCGTGCATATAGATCTATTTTAGCAGTTTTGTTGTTCCCATCTTTTTATTTATTTCATTTAATTACAGCATGCCTACCTTGTGTTATATTTATGGTTTCTGTTCCTAGAGAGCTTATATTATACGTGAAAATGTCATTTTTGATATTTGGGGGCAGCTCCCTATAGGGCATATCACTAAAATAAGTAGACTTCAAGCTCTGGGGATTTTTCTAATTTATTCAAAAATTGTAATGGAGTGAAAATTACAGTAATAATTATGGCAAATGTACCGGTGGAGGAGATTCCCTTCTCTGATGTCAAGAATTATTTTAATTTCTTGCCATACCATTGCATAAGATTGATGTATAAAAAGGGTAAGAATTTTAGTTTATATAGAATTTACAATGGCACCAATGCCAAAAGCTGTCTCACATGGTATGACATAAAAGATTTATTTAGACAATTCCTGTAAGATATAACCAGATTGAAAGTAAGTACCGGTCAGGCCCACACTGGTCATCTGGCACACCAGTGGCTGACAGCATTACATACTTACCCCATCTGCCCCTCCAGCCATGCAGTGTGTGTCCAGCGGCTGTATATCGCTGGCTGCATGCTCCGTGATCATAAAAAGCCCCTACCAGCCGCTCATCCCACTTAGGCCTTAAAGTGCCAGTCATTGCCATTCTGCCCTTTGTAGTGGAAGCGCTGACTACAAATAATATACAACTAATGATTTATTTTTGTACATGTGATTTTGCATTAAGTCTAGTTAAATTATTGGTTCCGGAGCCAGCAAATATTGTTAAGTCTTTAATCATGCCCAGGGCCATCAGAATACACGCTTGTGTAGCAACTGGTCCTATGTTCTTCCAATAAGAGGCTCACTGCCATTGGTGACGTTTCTAATCCTTTTACCGTTTCTCCCACTCGGAGAATTGACATTAGATTATCCAGGCCACCACTTTACTTCTTAAATAGACAGGGAGGGGCAGGTTTTAAATGAAAATTATACCTATCTTCAACCTTATATAGGGTGAGGCACAACAAATATAATACCCCACAACAACATGATATAGGGGCCAAAGAACCACAGCTTGACTCAACATAATACTGTTCACCACGCTCTTTTAATTGATCTTCATGGTTTCTGCTATAGAAAGTACACATTAAAATATACTGCGATTTCTTTGTAAATTGGGTGCAATCTATACATTCCAGCAGCTTTGGAAACACAATAAAATTAAATCCAGTACTGTTACTTGTAAACTTTTGAAAGGAAACCAAAAATTGATGTTAAGATGCCGTGAGTGCTCACTCTAGATTCTCATTCTCCTAATTCCGTCGCTGGCGCAGTAGGTAACAGATTATTTTTTTCCAAAGGGTGTTGACCAGATGAATTTGTTTGGTGATATGTCCACACCTCCCGACCTCAACAGTCCAACGGTAAGTACAGATTGCTTCACTGTTAACGACTTGCTAGTGGTAGAGGAACCCTATGCGTTGTACGTATGGCTTTATATGAGGTGCATTCTATTCACTGCTCTGGTGGGTTGCAAACATCAACATCAACCTACTTCATTTGATATTAATTTAAATAAAACAAAAGTAATTTTAATGAAAACACATATGTTTTTTAATGATCATGATACCTTGTACCCCATATGAAGTGGAAATGTTACCCTGCCTTGAAAGTTCTAAGTTGGTTTTGATCGGCATGTGTCATGAGAAACTACATGTTAAAAATGTCCAGGTGTGCATTACGAGCATCCGTGTTACAGTATACCTGTTCACTATAAGTTGAATTATTACACATACATGTATTTTGTTCTTATGTGCATGTGACGCCCTCTTGTGGCATTAAGTGTACTCACTGCTTTCTAGAACCTACAGACTTCTTTTTTTTGGATGTCTGTAGGCTAGAGTGAGTCCTCCCATCATACAAACTCTTTTAGTCCACAAAGCTGGAATTTTATGGCTTTATTTCTTTTTTATTCACTATTTTACATCATTTCAACTCCTCAGAATTCTATGTTATTTGGGTAACTACTCTTCGAAACTGATGCTTCTATTTACTTGGGTCAGTTTGTTAAGTGGTTTTTATGTGCTAAATACTAGAATTTAAAACCTTATCTCCTCTTCTATTATGGAACCAATTTATCTTTTATTTAACCTCACTATATGTCATTTTACACACACACACACACACACACACACACACACACATATATATATATATATATATATATATAAACACACTCACTGGCTACTTTATTAGGTACACCTGTTGCTTATTAACACAAATAGCTAATCATGGCAGCAACTCAATGCATTTAGGCCTGTAGACAACTTGCCTGTAGAAGTTCAAACCGAGTATCAGAATGCTGAAGAAAGTGGATTTAAGTGACTTTGAGCGTGGCATGGTTGTTGGTGCCAGATGGGCTGGTCTGAGTATTTCAGAAACTGCTGATCTACTGGGATTTTCACGCACAACCATCTCTCGAGTTTACAGAGAACGGTCCGAAAAAGAGAAAATATCCAGTGAGCGTCAGTTCTGTGGACGAAAATGCCAGATTTACAGAAAGGCACCAGTAACTCAAATAACCACTCGTTCCAACCAAGGTATGCAGAATACCATCTCTGAACGCAGAACACGTCGAACCTTGAAGCAGATGGGCTACAGCAGCAGAAGACCTCACCAGGTACCCCTCCTGTCAGCTAAGAACAGGAAACTGAGACTACAATTCTCACAGGCTCAACAAAATTGGATAATGGAAGACTGGAAGAACGTTGCCTGGTCTGATGAGTCTCGATTCCAGCTGCGACATTCAGATGGCAGGGTCAGACTTTGGTGTAAACAACATGAAAGTGTGGATCCATCCTGCCTTGTATCAAAGGTTCAGACTCGTGGTGGTGTAATGGTGTGGGGGACATTTTCTTGGCACACTTTGGGCCCCTTAGTAACAATTGAGCCTACCTAAGTATTGTTGCTGACCATGTCCATCCCTTTATGACCACAGTGTACCCATCTTCTGATGGCTACTTCCAGCACGATAATGCACCATGTCACAAAGCTCACATCATCTGAAACAGGTTTCTTGAACATGACAATTAATTCACTGGACTCCAATGGCCTCCACAGTCAACAAATCATGCACAATTGAGCACCTTTGGGATGTAATGGAGCGGTACATTGGTCCATATGGATAACAAATTCTGAGGAATGTTTCCAGCACCTTGTAGAAAGTATGGCACAAAGAATGAAGGTAGTTCTGCCAACCCGGCACTAGCAAGGTGTACCCAATAAAGCGACCACTGAGTGTGTATATATATATAAATATATTTGTCATACTAGACAGTGGGTGAAAAATAAAGTGTTCTTACATGACGAGGTTACTGGACATACCAGGATAACTAATATTCAGAAATGTCTTTAGAATAACCTGTATAATATTGCATATATTTTTTCAATTATACTTTGATAAACTTATTAAATTTTTAGTGGCCAATGCTCTTTTAGGTATTGATAATTTACAGTGAGTCGCGTCATTTAAGGGAAACTAGTCATTGTGTAATATATAGTTGTGTTCCGGTAATAGCACCCAAGGTTATATTGTTCAAAATTACTCAAATCTCTGTTAACAAACAGTACAAAGGACATTTTTAGCTGTAATATTTAACTTTCCTGTTTGGAAACAGTATTACTGGATTTAGCTATAGAATTAGGTTTTAAACCAAGAGCTCAATACTGAAATCTTAAGGGTTTTTATAGACTATCCAATGGTTCGACGATAGCGACAATTATGATAATTTTCATAACCACCACTTTTTTGAAAAATAAAAGCATGCTTCATTTTTGTATCTGTTGTGTTAAAAAGATACATAAATATGACTGAGTCCCAGTTGAAATAATGTTCTTATTACCGTATTCTGATTTCCTCAGGCTGAATCCTGAAGATTTATTTTATTTATTGCGCTATCTTTGCCGTCTGGATTTATGGCTAATTCATGTTACATTTTAGCATGTAGCCTGCTGTCAGAGTCTGCTTTTTGAATGGTAAATTGGAACGTACTTAGGAAAATTGCTCTGTGTCATGATTGTGTTGATCTCTGCACATCTACTCTTGTTAACAATTTGTTTAATTTCTCTTTACGCAAACAGGAAAATAATGATATCCTGTTAGTGGATCTTAACACTGAAATCGACACCAATCAGAACTGTGTTAAAGGAAATCCCTTCTTATCGAATGGCGTCATCAATGCTTGTTCTTCTCTTCCTCATCCAAAAGCACAGTCACCTTTCTCGCCTGAAAATCAGTTTTCTGCCACTCTCAGCTTTTTTCCTTTGCCTAATCCAGATCCCTTCAGTGATGATCCTTTCACCGCTCCAGATCAAAAAGCCTGCTCTTCTGCTCTTAATTGTTCAAACTCTGTAAATCATAGGAGTGAAAATGTAACTATAGTGAACGGTTCGGGAAACAATAATGCTCTAACAAGTGATATTGAATTTGGGCAGCAGTTTGACCAAATCTCTAACCATTCTGCTAAGTCAGAAGGAAGCTCAGACCAGTGGCCTTTTAAAGCAAACCAGTCAATTCATAACACAAGGACTCAGAATGGTGTTCTAGAACAAAGACAGAACGGTTCCTTGATCAGTCCCAGGGCAAATCCCTTTGCTGAATGCACACCCAAAGGAGTGGATTTGCAAAATGGAATGCAAGGGAACTCAGAAAGCAATCCCAGCCCCAAAGCAGATACCACCAGTCCCCAATCAAGTGATCCAATAGCTATTAGCCCTCCGCCGCAAAGTACCAAGCCTGGAAGAGGCAGGAGATGTGTGAAGGTGAATTTCTTTATTTTTTCTCCTTTTCTTCGCTTTACTGACCATAAACGACTCCCTAACAGAGATATAACATATAACACAATAATTCATTTAATGGGGCATTACAGGAAGGTACAGCAACAATGGATGTAGTATAATAAGTAAATATTATTATCAGCATAGACTACGTATGGGTATATTCGGAATGGAGGTCTTGTTGGCAACATTAAGATTGAAATGTTCCCCATTTTTATTTTACACACTTTTTATAGCATAATGCAGCTTTACAATGAACATCGGTGTCAGTTTATAAGAAAGTTATTGACTGATGCATTCCTTGCATGTTGCATGAGCTCAAGATGAGTTATAGTGATCATTATCCATTTACATTAGGAAGGGCCAGTCATGGTGTGTTACCCGGTGAGGAAGGGGGAGTTTGCGGCGCATAATGCATAAATTAATTGGTAAAAATGGAATTTGAAGGTCTCGCTATGCCTTATGCAGAATTGTCGCAAAAAAGAATTATGGGTCTGTCCATTTGTAATTCATAGCGGGGGAAG
The DNA here is from genome assembly GCF_027358695.1 of Spea bombifrons. NCBI lineage: Eukaryota > Metazoa > Chordata > Amphibia > Anura > Pelobatidae > Spea > Spea bombifrons. The sequence goes on from NC_071087.1 coordinate 152,707,762, forward strand.
GGTCAAATGTGTAGGAATGGAGAAGATAGGCTTATTGAGAGAAAGTCAATCTGAAGTGTGCCAAAACTGGGGTGCCAGGTAAGCCTAGAAGAAGTAGTAATGATAGAAAAGGAAAGATATAGATAAAGAGAGAATAATAAATGAAGGAATGATGGGAACCAAGGGAAGGAAACAAGAAGACGCTGCAGCGATTTTGTGGGAGAGAGACACGTTGGTTATAAAGCAAGTGGCTAATTAAATGAGCCTTAAAATTTATGTCTTTTAGATCTCACAGCAACTGACCTTTAGTTACTTAGCAGAAGACAATAGATAATAAAATGAGGAGGGAAGGCATTCATTGCTTGGTACAATATAGTTTTCCTCATTAGATTTAATATCCATTCTCTTCATAAAACCATTCTATAATTTTGGCTAAAAGATCATATTTCTGCATTCTTTTACATCTTGCTCTCGTGATTTGATTTAAAAGACTTGCATGGTACTGTTATATCGGTAATATGAACACAGCATGCGCAATGCAAAATTTTTAAGCAAATCATTTTGTATAATTTACTAATGTATTTTAGCTTGCAATCTGATAAGTGCGTTTGAAGGTCTTTATTCCTTAAAAGATAAAACAAGACTCTTGTTGATTGGCTCAGGCAGCCTTTCTGCAGGGGATAAGAAGAAGGAAACTTCTGGAAGAAATTCAGTATATAATGCTAGATTCTTCCACAGATCTGAGCTCCTATGAGCTGAAATGGTCCCTTACTTTTAAAGTATGTTTCGCCAAAACATTACTCCGATAAAAGTTATGACTTCCACGGTTGCCTTTAAATTCCCACGCTGTATTAGCCCCATCTCTTCTGGCAGGAGACATCGTTAACTACAACCCAATACTAGAATGGCAACAGCAAGTTTCTTGAAACTGTGTTACTACAACCTGGAGCAAAAACATTTGTGTAAACATTTGGCTATAAAGGGTGAAAGTATAAGGTGGTATGAGAATTCCCTGATGATACCGTAGATAGGTCTACAGAGAAACACACAATTTGACTTGTGACCTTAGATTTTGCATTCCAAGATTTATCTGTGTAGGTTAGACAGTGCTAATAGTCCAATATTTACCTTGCTCAGCCTGCGTTCATGTCCTATTTGGGACCTCTTTAAATTCTATCAATTCAATGTACTCCATCAAACCATATATTTTTGGACACTAATCAGAAAGGAGAGTGGGGGATTAATCATCTGGCACTAAGTATGTAGCTAGGGGTTTACAACCTCTTGGAATCCTTGTGGTATTTAGAAACAGATAAGCCATGTTTGTACTAACACTGTACAAGGCTAATTGTCACTGCTGTGATCATGTTACAAGGCAAAAATTACATTATTTTTTTTAAATAATTAAAAAAAAATGAACCAAACAAGAAAATGTTTTCAAAAAACATGTTTTTCTTAAATGTCTTTAATACCCTGTATTTAATCGAATCCAACTAACAATATTTTACCTTTGTATTTTATGCTTCCATACATGTTTATACATGGTAAGTATAACTACTGGTTAATAGTTTAAGTCCCATATATATATTTAACCCCATGTGGCTTTTTTATGGATGTATATTCAGCTCTGCCAATAAAATGCCTTAATACTTTAAACTAAACCTATTACCTACAAACATGGACTTTATATTTGAATGAGAGGTTTATTTTGTTGTCCTTAATTTATTATTGTTTCAATAAATTTACGTATTGATAAAATATTATAATTATCGAGGAATCGATCCCTTTTATCAGCATTTACATTTTGGCCGACTCGTTATAATTAAATATTTTTTTACATTTAGCCTTCATCTGATGACATATTTGGCTCTGACCTCTTTTCATCAAGCACTGTTACCAATTCTGAACCAGTTTCATCTGTAACATTATCAACCCAAACATCCTCAAAGATGGTTAACCCTTTGGATCTATTTAGTGTACCTACCCTACCTGCCGCACATGTCATTGGGAATCTCAGTAAGTACAGCACATTGATTTAGATTTTGTGTTTTATAAGTTTATACTAGACTTTTTTTTTTTAAGCGAAATTGGGTTTTGTTTAGTTAATTGATCTACAGGTTTATCATTGGACAAAGTACAACTCTAGCCAATTCTTTATAATTTTGTAGAGTGGCCGCTAATGTTTTGCAGTGATGATACCATCATTGAATAGCGCTGATGCATCAATAATTTTAAAAGTCTGCTTTGCTGAAGATATTGTGATAATTACCACCAACATTTCAGGAGAATAATAGGAGAATATTAAATAAAATAATGCAAGTAATGGGTGGTTTTATATGGTGGATTGTTTCAAAGAGTTAACTGTAATGTGATAGTTGCCATTTAAAAAGAAAGGAATACAACGAGGATTAAAATAATTCTTAATTTCCCATATATATGTCGTGTTCTTCCAGTGATTTACTGCGTTTAAAATATTTAAACATATAGTTAGGTTTTATTCATTGTAGATTCAGGAAACAAATTGCATGTTTTAATTAATCCTTGAGTAACAGTCATCAATTAATATATTACAATTTATTATTTCATATTTGTAGGTACTCTACCAGTGCATTCATCTCAAACACAATGGAACCCTCATTTAGGTTTTAATCAACCAACCGTCACTCTTGCTAACCCAGCTGTTGGAGCGCAGACTGTTTTTAATCCTCCTAACGTTCTTGCACCTCCACCAGCCATGGGATCTTGGAATCAACCAACCAATTTTATAGCACCACCACCCGTGCAGAATACAGCCTTATGGAATCAGCCAGTATCACTACAGCCGCAGGGGTGGCCTCAACCTCAAAACAAAGGCAACCCTTTCCAGGTCAACACGTTTGCACCAACACCACCAACTTTATCCTCTGGATTCATGCCACCAGGTTCGGTTCTTGCAACTCCTCCTCAACCACCACCCAGACCAGCACCTCAGAAGGAGACACCTAAGAAAGAATGCGACGCTTTTACAGCTCTAGATCCACTCGGTGAAAAAGAAAAGAAAAATGTGAAGGAAATGTTTAAAGACTACCAATTGATAAAGCCCCCAGCTGTTCCTGCAAGACGTGGAGGACATCAGCAGAACAACGGCAACACATCTGGCGCATTTTCTGATTACTTTAATAGCAAAGTGGGAATTCCTCAAGAGAGTGCTGATCATGATGACTATGACATTAAGCAGCTTTCTTCTAAAACTGATGGTAACTATTACAATGTTACTTATTTACTAGTACTTTGCTGTGGAACATATTCATTAATAGGAGTTGGGACTAAAGTTTCTGCCAAGTTCCGCTAATTTTTATAATTCCCATTGAAGTATTTGAAAATGGTTAAATTCACTGTGAATAATTTAGATTTGTCTGCTGAGTGGCAGAAATGTGTTGCTGCCTAGCTTAACATATAAAACCAGCGGCTAACCTATATTAGTGAAAACGATCCAGCTGACGTCTTGTTGTGTACCAGCAGAAACCCAAGGCACCAGACATGATGTCATGATGTCTCATTCTTTGCATAGGACCACACTTCTCAAACACTTTGTCAGTGGGTGAAAACCCTATGCCATAAACTAAACAATCACCTTTAGTGAAGGAAGTAACTGATAAACATGTGCTTATGTATGTTAAATGATTAAGTTATTTTCACCTGGTTGTTAATAGAACCTCCAAGACCTGCCCCAAGAATACAATCGCTACCAGTGTCCAAACATACAGAAAGCTTGTTTGATAACCCGTTTGGATCAGATTCTTTCAATATCTCCTCGCAGACTTCTGTAAGTATATATATATATATATTATTTTTTTTTCTTTAGTAGCCATAGCTTTTTTAACTATTAACTATTAACCGGAAATTCTCATGCTGGGAGCGTCCTGACTGTAGTCCATGAAATTACAGGTTGTAGGACGGTACATGTTGTCATAGTTTAGGCTGTTATATTTTGAGCAAGGTGAACCAGTGTAGGTTAAAGCTAAACTTATACCATTCCGAGAGAGCGTGTGACATCACAAGCGTGACATCACATGCTTAATGTTTTCTATAACATGAATGATTTGGGCATTGCACAGGCATCTGCTGGGTTTTCGGAGTGTCCAGGAAAATTCAGCACCCGTGGTATGGGTTTAGGGTCTTTGTAATGATTAATATTGGTACAATTGTGACTGCCATATGCATGGGTGCATTACTAGCTATAATTCTTCTATTAAAAATGTGCTCCTATTTCCCATTTTTAGAAAATAAATCAGTTAACTACGTCTGATCCATTTGGTGATCCATTTGGAAATCCATTTGCGTAAAGAAAATATGTACTGTGTGTAAGTAATTGTTCAATTTATTTTTAACAGTTTGTGTATATTACAAGTATTTCCCTTGGCTTTTTAAAAAAATATTAGCCAAGTAAGGCTTATTTAGGCATTTCACATTTTTCATATAAGACATTTTAATTTTAAATATTGAATACAAATGTACTAAATATTATAACTTATCCAAACAGTTTTAATATATTTCTGTTGAATTAAATATGGGTCAGTTTTAAACAAAGAAAATAAAACAGATATTATGAGGCTCCATAACTCTGCAGAATGCTTTTACCCCATGAATCAGTATACTATAGGCCATCTCTGTACTACTTCCTATGAAAATACATACATGACCTCTACAAAAATATGATCTCTACATTGCTTGTAGAACAAAATACATAATTCTACATAATATCCCTTTAGTTTAAAGCTCCTATTATACTTTTATACGTTGAATAACTGGGGGGCGGATCATAGTGAGCCATTAACCCTTACATCAACATGCCTTTTGTGTCAAAATTCTGTTCCGGGCCCTACCGAACCATAAGTACATTTAAAGATTAATAATTTATTTTTTGTTTGTATTCCAGCTATGGACAGAGTGACACTAATGCGGAAGAAGTAACTCCATGGCACCATGTTTCCTTTTTTTTTGTCTTCTGTTCATCACGGTTAATGATATATTTGCACTGGTTCTACAAATTGTCAATGTAGTGTTTCCCAAATAATTGAAGTTTAATTCTAACAAAAAAAAAACACAGATCTCTCTAAAAAAAGATGGTTTAATATATAAATATTTTGTCTGTCCTCATTTGGTAATCAACACTTTTAAGTTTTACGAATAGGGACAACATAACCCACTGGAATCTGTGCATAGAAAATCGATACCAATTTTCTCCGAGTAATAGTGTGTTTCAAGATTATCCCCATGATCCTTGGGAACATAAACTATTGTTAGTCTTTACTATGTGAAATATGTATGAAGAGTCATCAGCTGTATTCACAAATTCTTTCAAACTAGCTGTGAAAAAAATGTCTGGTTTTAGAGAACTTGTATGGATTTCTTGTTCATATTTGACCATACTTTGGAACTTGATAGATAATCTGGCCTAGAGAAGAAGGTGGGTTACCAAAAAAAAGCCAATGCCCCACCCCAAGATCACAAAGTTGTCCAAGAGACCTAGTAGTCAGCTTTTTATACATCCAAAGACTCACAGAAATAGGGACCCCATGTAGTGGCATGTTTATGACCAGTACAAAGCTTCTTCTAGAAACCTAAAAACAATTGTGATTTGCTTAAAAAAAAGGGCAAGATAAGAGCATTTGTGTTTGACTTGTCATTTAATTTGCCTATGCAATTCCTCACTAAATGTGGATCATCATGATGTTTATGTAGTTCAAGTATATACCTCAATGTGACGCATTACAGGATTAAAGGAAATGGAGAACAGCACATCCCCTTCCTGCAAGATTTTTGTGATTGCCGAGTCTGGGAATAAGTGTTATTGTCCAAACAAACATCTACAATGTCACCGATAAATGATTTGCTCACCACCCGACAGCCTTTTTGGATTCTTGATAGAAGCTGAAGCTTTGTTTTGAGATACCTACAGAACAATGGGTACCATTTCTAATGCTAATACTACATGATATTAGACGGACCCTTTATTTTGAAAACAGGGTGTGGAAATAATATTTAAGCTGGTGTTGGACCAGCCTCCTTTACTAATACTCCACACAATGGACAGCGACTGCTTTTCAAGAATATGATGGAAGACTTTGTATTGACTTCAATGTGTACTATTACCAAATGTAACAAATGCTACTCTTTTTTTTTTAGTAGCTTCTTTTTATAGTTGATCTGGTATCAGCTCAAAAACACAGCTGAACATGTTCGTTTGCTAATTGCAGAATCAATTATTTTTCATCAATTAGTTTGATTATGAACTAGTTATTAACTTGAGATCAATCATTTACACTTACTAAACTGGAAATATTTTAATTTTAAAAGTGATTTGCCAAGCAGGTTCTGAGTGATCATCTATATACCTATGTTATAAATGCACTTTTTTGTAAAAGGAAACCAATCCAGTGATATTTTAATTACCTTTTGCTCTTTCGAACTGGATCTGAAATATACTTTGTAATCTTACATTAGCCTCTGAAATGTCTGTATAAACTCAAATGTTGTTCCGTATACAATGTATTCAAATATACAACTATGTATACTATCATATATATGTGTTTTATGTTGTCTGTTGTATTTGGAAATCAGTGGTAGATGGTAGTAAAATCCACAGAAATATCTTATTATACCACAATGAAAGTATACAAATAAGAAAGATGCATCTAGAAAAGCATTCCTGAGTTTCAATGTACATTTATTTGTAACAATTTCGGGGATGTAATGAAAACAACCTTGTCATGATCTTATTATAAAGATAATGACCCACACTAAACACCAATTGAGATCAAGGCAATTGAATAATTAAAATGTGTCCAGATCCCCTTGATACAAACCAAACTACAACCTTAACAGCCATATTTCAAATCCTACATTTTCATCACATATATACATACAAAAGTAAGTATTAATTACATGTGTCAAAAATATAAAATTATATTTGCCTGCATTTAATTATTTTGAAATATGAAAAGGTGCTAACATTACCAGTTTTTTTAAATTCTTTATTACTGTCAGATATTTATTTATATATATTTATTTAACTTTCCACCTTTGTGCAGGATTAGTACAGTCTGTATGTCAATCTTCATTGCCAAACGTCCTCTTCTAATTGACATAGATACATTCATAGCAAAGTGTGCAATATAACTCCCGATGTAATCATTTAAGAGGGACTCATAGTATGAATGTGAAAATAAATTATATCAGAAAAAGGTAGAAAAAAAACCCCTTACAATACTGACGACACCTTTCTACTTTTTTAAGTAAACTAAATCCAGACAGTAAATTTTTATATGCATACTATATGGACAAAAGTATCGGGACACCTCTCCTAATTATTAAATGTAAGTGTTTCAGCCATACCCATTGCTAACAGGTGTAAAAACAAAAAACAACCCACCATCTCCATAGACAAAAATTGGCAGTGGAATGGGAGGTACTGAAAAGCTCATTGAGTTTAAAGGTCAGTCAGTGTCCATCCTGCTAGATCTGCCCCAGTCCATTGTAAGTGCTATTATTGTTAACTGGAAGCTTCCAAGAGTAACAACAGCTCAGCCACAGCTCTTTCACTCTGTACAGTACACGTTTATGAGGAACTGTACAACGTTGTTACTAGGGTGTGAGACGAGTGCGGACCGCACTAAGCGACACCTTCAGCAAACGTGATGCCTGAAGCTGCCGTGCTCTGCTCTGCTCAGGGCCCGGCACAGCCTTTAGGCCTAGAGCAAAGATGTACGGGGATGTACAAAGATGTACGCTCCTCTGCAGGGGACTGTACTGCTCAAGCGAGAAAGGGAAGATATTGTTAAAAAAAACAAAAAAACTGATGACATTAGTGGAGATATATTGAGGAGGAGATTTTGAGGAGGAAAGAGATAATGAGATAAAGGAGAGATGGGAGATATGGGCAGGCATTTGTAAGGGCAGTGTGCCTAGATATTACAGTCTATCCATTACAATTACGGTTTTGGGCCTAAAGAGTATAGAATGAATAAAGGGTGAGCCTGAGAGGAGTTCTGAGAGGAGCTATGAGCGCCATCTAGGTGCCGGGTAAATCCTGTGGATGAAATATAGGCAAGTACTCTGTGTGTTTGCTGGGAAACGTCCTTATGCATGCAATCCGAGTGCTGGGCAAGTCGTTTGAATGCAATCTGGGCGCCGGGGCAAGTCCTATATAAATAACAAATCCCGTGAAATAAAATGTAATATTAATGTTCATTTTAGGTATGCATTGGTTTCATGGAATTACTCATAGAAAAGCAATCCTGCTGTCATTAAACTTTACATTGATTCTTATTGCAACAAAATAACAAAACTTTAAAAGCATGTCCCTTCTGAGTGACCGATATATATATATACAGCGCCAAAGTAAAATAGTTAATATTTTGGGGGGTTCTTTACTATGTACAAACATATTGCTTAAAAATGTGTCATAGAGCCCCACTGCCAGAACATTTTTTAATTATGACACAGTTCCTTATATAATAGGGACCCTAAATCATAAGTGACATAATTTATATTATATGAAAAGATTTTCACTTTAACCACATTATGTAAACTATGTAAATGAAAATACATTTAGGTTGTGCATTTGTATTGTAATTTAAAGGTGTAATTTTAATTTTCCCAGTAATGCCACTAATATTGCCATTCCATTCAGTGATATACGGGAATTCATTTTTACAATTAACCATTGGTACAAAAACACATTACTAAGGATTCCATCCGATCTTCTACGATAGGAGATCCAGGAGGGGTGACACCATGAGTTGCTGAACTGGTTGTCAACAAACCTAGTGACTTGGCAATTTCTTGGCTAAGTTTCCTAAATACCCGGGCACGTATACTATTTGGTCCTGGGGCTTTATGTTTTTTAACTTAATTAAGCAATTTTATCACCAGGTCTTGTGTCAGCCAATCACAAGCTTTTTGGTTCTCCATTTGTATACACAGAGGCAAAAACTAATATAACATTTCTGCCTTTTCCCGAATTTTCTTTTTACTAACTCACCAATTCCAGACTTCAACAGACCAACAGTTTTTTGTTGTTAATGGGTTTGTCTTTCTGTCATCTGCTATCATTTTCTCATTATCTACTTTAGCCATTCTGATTGCCCTTTTACATTTTTTGTTACCATCTTTATATTTTATTAATGATGATGCTGAACCCTTTAATTTACACGCTTTAAAATCCATTTTTTCCTTATTTCCAGACTACCTAGTCTATTAAGCCACTTTGGTTTAAAAATGCTTCTTTTTTATTTATTACCCAATGTGAAATATATTTTTGATCAATCCCAGGCATGCCCTTAACCTGTTGAAGTCTGCCGTTCTAAAATTCAGTGTTTTGGTGGAACCTCTACTAGTTTTCTTTTAAGAATTAATCTCCAGTGTTGCCATGTAAAGGTCACTGTTCCCCAAATCCCCCCCCTACTTGAATATTCTCAAGATTGTAAGTTTGTGAGCAGGGCTCTCTCCACCTAGTGTATTGGTTTGTCTTACTCTCTCAATTCTAGTCTTGTCATACCCCTTGAATATACGTATTGTAAAAAGAGCTGCTTAATTGGTTGGTGCCATATAAATAAAAGATGATGATAATAATAATAATAATAATCTATTAAGGGTTTGTTATCTGGATCTGGTGATAGCAGCTATCCTTTCTAGTTGATGCCTCCACTAATTGTGACATTAACTGATCAGTTAAGGTTAAAATTTGCTCCCCTTTGCTAAAATTACCTGTTCCACTATTCCAATCAATGACTAGGTAATAGACTTGTGCATCAAGTCCAAAATCATTTTGTATGACAGGGAGCAGGGGGAGAGTCAGTATGTGAGACAGTGTCCTCCTGCATAGGAGTGTGTACACACGCAGTACCTGCAATAGAAACTGCTCGAAATTATAATATAATCCTTGCTTGAGATAAATTAATGCACAGCTTTCCATGCAGACACTGAAATTGTCATTTGCATATTAATTATGCACCTCCTGAGATTTTTACTTTTCTTTAATGTAATAAAGTTTTACTTAATGTAAGGAAGACTTACTTTAATGAGAGGGTGGTGGATATGTGAAACAGCATCCTACCAGAAGACCCTTAAGGTCCACAGGACCCCTGGTGTTAGTACTTGTATTTAATGTAGTAAAGTCTTAATTAATGTATGGAAGATTTACTTTACTGTGGGGAGGTGGATATGTGGAAGAGCCTTCCAGTAGAAGTAACTTGAGCTCCAGAGAACCACTGAGATCTGTCACCTACCTAACTGATCTGCTGTCCCCACGGAGGAGAGGGAGACCCCCCTCCTCCAACCTGCAGCCGCTGCCACCGCCACGGAGGAGAGGGAGACCCCCCTCCTCCAAACTGCAGCCGCTGCCACTGCCGCGCAGGAGAGGGAGGCCCCCTCTACCTATCGGCAGCCGGAACCGCCGCCATGGAGCAGAGGGAGACCTTCCTCTGCCAGCCAGCCGCAGCCCTCGCAGCCACTGCCACGGAGGAGGGGGAGACCCCTCTCCTTCGGCCAGCAATCCCAGTTGCAGTTGCAGAGAGGAGGGAGTCCTCCCTCCGTCTTTCAACAGCCGCAGCAGGCGGCACGAAGGAGAGGAAGACCTCCTTCAACCTCCGTGGTAAGACCCGGAACTGCAGGTACCTATACTTATAGGCTACGGTCTTAGCACACTTAAGATGGCTGTGGAATCCTACCTATGGGAAGTGACGTCAGACATTTTTGAACTTTTGGCGCCAAAGTCTCTCATTGACATCCAGTCACTTCCCATTACTATTTAAACCCTCAGTACTCAACCAGTCCTTGCCCTCTGATGGTCGTACCTATTCCATAGTGTTACTATGTGCGTTCTGGTTCCCGATTTCTGTTATTGACCCCGGCTTGTTATTCGTTTCTCCTGACCTCTGGATTCCTGACCTCGGCTTGTCATTCATATTTCGTGATCTCTGGTACCCCGACCTGCACCACTGTCTCCTACCTCGCTGTGCGTGACAAGATCTTTATTTTTTCTTTTTCTCATCTTAGCCCCTCTCTGATATAAGTTTGTGCTTGTCAGGGTTACTCAACTGTTTGATAACGAACTGTTTTATTTGGAAATCCCTTTACAAAATAACATTAAATCTTCAAATATTGTCAGGACCCTGGTAAGCAGGTCGGGTAGGAGCCCAGTAGCAGGGGATACGAGGGGTTCTGTTTGCACCCCACGATGCATGACGGAAGTGATGTGGTACGGACAGGCGAAATAACACACAGCACAACAGAATATGAAGAAAGGTACTGTATTGTAACAGGTGATATGACCAGCAAGTAAAGGCAGTAGTCTCTATGCAGGATGCCCACTGGCAGGGCTGACTGGTACAGAGGCCCACTGGGTGGGCTGACGGCAGGAAGCCCACTGGCAGGGCTGACGGGTACGCAGGCCCACTGGGTGGGCTGACTGGTACGGAGGCCCACTGGGTGGGCTGACTGGCACGGAGGCCCACTGGGTGGGCTGACTGGCACGGAGGCCCACTGGGTGGGCTGACTGGTACGGAGACCCACTGGGTGGGCTGACTGCAGGAAGCCCAACTGGGAGGGCTGACAGGTCCGGAGGCCCACTGGGTGAGCTGACGGCAGGAAGCCCAACTGGGAGGGCTGACAGGTCCGGAGGCCCACTGGGTGAGCTGACGGCAGGAAGCCCAACTGGGAGGGCTGACTGGTCCGGAGGCCCACTGGGTGAGCTGACGGCAGGAAGCCCAACTGGGAGGGCTGACTGGTCCGGAGGCCCACTGGGTGAGCTGACGGCAGGAAGCTCAGGTACAAGACACGGGTAGCTCAGGTACAGGCAGGTAGCTCAGGCACTGGCAGGTAGCACACGGTACAGGGCCAAAGCAGAGCGGTCCATGCACCTCAATGCAAAGGCCCTGACTACAGGGCAGGGCAGGTTAATAAAGGCAGGGCTTCACTCAGGTGATCAGACCCAGCTGACCTGGTAATCTGATCCTGAGCATTGCAGAGAGAGGGAGAGGGTGGCCACTAGTGGTAGCAGCCGGACATAACGGCAAAAGTAATCATACATGATCCGGGCTAGCAGGGTGGAATCCTGACATATGCCCACCGCAAGGAGCAACCTCTGGGTGCTCGTAGGACTGCGTATGGCAGTAGTGTCACCGTCTGTGGCGGGACAACCTAGTTCTGGCACGTAGCGCTTCCTCAAACACATGCTGATCTTCACGGCGTATGACAGTTCCATTGGAAGCCACTACACGGTCTGGTGGCAGCGCCTCAGGTGTGCTGGCCTGGGTGTTCCGGACCTTAGCCACTGGTGGCACAGATGCGAACGTCGTGGTAAGTACAGAAGTCGGACCAGGCAAGCATTCGCCAGGGGATAGGAATACCCCCTGTACACTGTATCCCTCTGAGTGCTGTTGACTAATACCGGGACTGGACTGTGTGGAGGCAGGAATGGAGGAACGCCTACCAGCTGTTTGATCACGAAGATGTTGCTCATAATATTTCAGCTCCTTTCTGTGCACAATTGTCCCATTGGTTGCTAGGACATAACCAGGAGCCCCAAGGGAGTGTCTTGCGGTTTGGAGTCTCCCGTTCTTACTCCTGTGAGTGATGGGAGTTGTGGTCCCAACCGCACCAACAGCCATGGTGTTCTCGTTCTCAGGTTCGTCCGCTATAGCAGCCTCAGAAGAAGCATCGTCCATGTCAGGCCAGTCAGGGTCGTCAGACATGGTCTGGAGGTCATCTGACATGACTTCAGACGACGTAGGTAGTTCAGGTTCCGGGAGTTGGTTAACTCTTGGATCGCCATTCTGGGGAAGCGACAGGGTGTGCTCCAGCTTTGCTGCATTCTCTCTACAGGCAGGTTCCTGGGCACGGGGTTTGTCTGAATTGGGTGCAGATGGTTTGGCTGGTTTCAATGGACAATATGAAATCCTATGACCAGTCTCTCCACAATAATAGCATAGGTTATCTACTTGCCTTCTTTGTTTTTCCTCCTTGGTGAGTGGCTCACGCTTGTAGCTCTTCTTAGGAGCCTTCTTGCTTTTGGTCTCTGTCTTGGTCTTGGTATCACCATGGTCGGGTTTTAAAACAGTCCGTACAGATATACATATCTGGAGAAGACATTCCGCCAGCAATTCCAGTACTGCAGGTATCCCCGCGGACTCCTTGTATTGGCCTTTGCATTCTGTCAGGACCCTGGTAAGCAGGTCGGGTAGGAGCCCAGTAGCAGGGGATACGAGGGGTTCTGTTTGCACCCCACGATGCATGACGGAAGTGATGTGGTACGGACAGGCGAAATAACACACAGCACAACAGAATATGAAGAAAGGTACTGTATTGTAACAGGTGATATGACCAGCAAGTAAAGGCAGTAGTCTCTATGCAGGATGCCCACTGGCAGGGCTGACTGGTACGGAGGCCCACTGGGTGGGCTGACGGCAGGAAGCCCACTGGCAGGGCTGACGGGTACGCAGGCCCACTGGGTGGGCTGACTGGTACGGAGGCCCACTGGGTGGGCTGACTGGTACGGAGGCCCACTGGGTGGGCTGACTGGTACGGAGGCCCACTGGGTGGGCTGACTGGCACGGAGGCCCACTAGGTGGGCTGACTGGCACGGAGGCCCACTGGGTGGGCTGACTGGTACGGAGGCCCACTGGGTGGGCTGACGGGTACGGAGGCCCACTGGGTGGGCTGACTGGTACGGAGGCCCACTGGGTGGGCTGACTGGTACGGAGGCCCACTGGGTGGGCTGACTGGTACGGAGGCCCACTGGGTGGGCTGACTGGTACGGAGGCCCACTGGGTGGGCTGACTGGTACGGAGACCCACTGGGTGGGCTGACTGCAGGAAGCCCAACTGGGAGGGCTGACAGGTCCGGAGGCCCACTGGGTGAGCTGACGGCAGGAAGCCCAACTGGGAGGGCTGACAGGTCCGGAGGCCCACTGGGTGAGCTGACGGCAGGAAGCCCAACTGGGAGGGCTGACTGGTCCGGAGGCCCACTGGGTGAGCTGACGGCAGGAAGCCCAACTGGGAGGGCTGTCTGGTCCGGAGGCCCACTGGGTGAGCTGACGGCAGGAAGCTCAGGTACAAGACACGGGTAGCTCAGGTACAGGCAGGTAGCTCAGGCACTGGCAGGTAGCACACGGTACAGGGCCAAAGCAGAGCGGTCCATGCACCTCAATGCAAAGGCCCTGACTACAGGGCAGGGCAGGTTAATAAAGGCAGGGCTTCACTCAGGTGATCAGACCCAGCTGACCTGGTAATCTGATCCTGAGCATTGCAGAGAGAGGGAGAGGGTGGCCACTAGTGGTAGCAGCCGGACATAACGGCAAAAGTAATCATACATGATCCGGGCTAGCAGGGTGGAATCCTGACAAATATATATATATATATATATATAAGGGTAAAATGTTAAACGTTTATTGTATCCATTTACAAGTTCATGAAAAACATCCAAAACCAAACATGGCCATAGAACTCTGGTTTCAGTGTTTCCAATGCCATTATCAAAGTGTTCACATACCAAAACACCTATACTAAGGGGATAGGCCTCACTCTCTAATTCAATACCTTGCTAGCCTGTTATAAAATATTACAACTACACTGACCAGTTTAATTCCCTGTTGAGTCCTGTTGAGTCCTGTTGTATGTAATGCATTAAACTAAGCCTCATTTTATTTATATTTCTGAGCTCTTTCACCTTCTGTGTTAAACTTCTAGTCCCACAAATCTAAGAAGTATCCTAAGAAGATCCAGGGACACGTGGAAATGATCTGTCTGTGAAGCACGAAGCTATGATAAGCTAAGTAACACTTGTGTCAAAGTTGATTGACATGTCCCTAGCAGACAGAATAATGAAATACCCCCAACAGTTTACACTTGTCTTGGACAGGTGCTGTTATTCCTTATAAAGTTTGGATTTGGAAATATAATTGAGCAACTGGTATTTTTATGATTTTAAGCTCTACATATAATACTGAGAGGTATAGGCAGGGCCGGCCCAAGACATAGTGCCTGGGGCGAAGTTTAAAATGACGAAACCCCCCCCCGCCGACACCACTGCTCATTATCTACCCTTCCTCTCCCTACCTTCTCATTATCTACCCTCCTCCCTCCTTATTATCTGCCCTCCTCCATCCCTATTATCTACCCTATCCTCCCCCTTCACATACCTTCCAGCAGTCCTGCGGCGAGTCTCCCTGATCTGCCGCTGTGCAAGCTGCTTCACTGCTGAGTGGCGGAAATTACGTCAAATTCCGGCGCTCAGCATTACAAGCCGGAACCGAGACCGAGGAGAGAGAGGGGTGCTGAGCGGGTACTGACAACTTGGTAAGCGAAAACCACTCTGCGCCCCTCTCTCTCCTCCGCTTAAAAAAAAAGGCGCTTGGGGTGGCAAAGTGCTGCCTCTTCAAAAGTGCCGCCTGGGGCAATTGCCCCACTCTGCTCCATGGCAGGGCCGGCCCTGGGTATAGGGTTTAAGAAAGTTTGCTCTAGTTCTTAATTTCCCTTTAAACTTGGATGTAGGCTTTGGTATCCATGTAATATGTTGGTGTCTCCAGTAAATGAAACCATGAGGAAAGTCCTTTTCCAGTAGGTTTATAAGGCAAATGGTTGCCATGGGAAAGTAAAGCTGTGATATATTATTATCCAATGCAAGGCACGAAGTTAAAGTGAGATGTAAGTCCAAGATGATTATAACTTCAGATCATGGTCTAGAAAGAACTTTTCTTTCTAGTTTTCAATATCTTTTTTATGAGATTTTTTTGTTTGTTTTTCTTAGGAAAGAGTGAACCTTTGGTTGTGTTATGTTTGATGCTGTTGCAAAACCACCCACTTTTGTAACTATGTAACTAGGTAAATTTGACCTCAATAGTGTCCAGAACCTTTAAGTACATACATGTTCAGTTGAACAAGTGAATATTTTCTCCAGACCCTTCACCAACCACCATGTCAATCAACATTTTACATTATGTACTTGGAGTGACTTCTGCATTGTGCATTTTGAAATCCGGTGTTTTCACCTCAGGGGACACAAGGTAAGCTGGTATTTGAAGATTAGGACAATATCGCATGATGTCTCAAAGGTTGTGGTTGGGCTCAATTGATTGTACCTTGAACTTAAATTGTGGCTTGTTGATTTGTAATATATCGAGTACATATGAACGCAAACCATATAATTTCAATATGTGTCTGATTTTATACATATATATAAGATGTTTTCAGATAAATGGACATCTGAGGTCACAAACAGCTTATATGACTCTATATTCTGTAGGCTGGGAGTTTTGGTCCAGTAAATATTATCACATACTTCTTTAGGGAATATACCTCAGTTCTGGCTCAAGCCAGCTGCCGGCTCGTCATTTGCTGAGAAGTACAAGCCACAATTAGCAAAACATAGCCTGTAATCAACTGCTGGTAATTGTGGCTATCAATTCCGATATCCGCCCAAGCATTTGCTCATGCACATGGGCCATTTATATTGCCACAACCCAAATGTTTTTTTTTTTTAACTCCAGCTGCACAGTTTATGATGAAACTCAGCGACTGTGCCATTGGCACACTAACCCGCTTAACAGATTAACACACATGGTCTTTGAGACATGAGAACCTTTTATTAGTATGTTAATCGCTTCGGTAGAGCAGTGCAGGACGGTGTTCACCCCCCATGAATGGCTTTGCCCCATGACTCAGAGTAGGCATCCCTTGGGACAATTGTGGTAAAATTGTCACCACAATATCGGAAAATACTGTTACGCTTTTCCAGATATAATGGCCGCGTTAACTTTTGAAGAAATGACTGAGGACTTCACATATGTGTGGTCTTTGGGAAACACTTTAAGGGGCAGTACAGAATCTGCTTTGTTCATATATAATACTCTGATATCTTTAATACATTGTTTAATAAAAAATAAGATACCATGAAACTAAAAAATGATTGTTTGTATTTGAATAGCCTGGACACAGAAGTTAATGCCCCGCCACCAATTGACTGTGAGCTGAGTAGTTGGGGCAAGTGGAGTGAATGTGATCCCTGCACTAAACTACGGGTAACGGTCTAATTTTCACACTCATTTGCTGGAAAAAATATGGTCAATTCATACACATGTCTGTACAAAGCGATATCCTTTGATACCCGTGGAAATGGCATTTCAAATTGAGGAACATTTAAGATTAAAACTGTAGGGGCTGTGTAGGTACATCGTTTGAAGATTGTTTTTTGGAAAAGTGTGATAAATTAAGCAATAAGCACAACCAAATGCTACGTAGAATTGAAGAGACTGTATTATTTTCTGCTTACTGGAAGATAGATCATAAAACACATTGTACAGCGCCACGGAATTTGATGGTGCTATATAAAACAATAAATAATATTAATAATAACGTGATGCATAAGAAGTTATTCTGGAGGGACACCACAACTATGACAACAAATGGAATGTTCATGTGGACCACTTAATCTGTTGCTATGGTGATAAGACCACTTTCCAAACCTTGTATCAGGATTGATTTTATATGTAAAATTTGTGCGTTATGAAGTGATGGGGATATGCCTTTTGACCTATTCCATTAGTGTCATGCCTTAACTCCCTATCATTCTCTTGTGTTACGGTCTTTGTATAATGTTTCCAGTTAGCTGCTTTTTAGTCATGTTACTGTAATCTACTAGACAAACACCTTGTCTCCTTACCAGGGCCGGCCTTTGGGGTGTGCGACCTGTGCGACCGCACAGGGCGCCACACTCCAGGGGGCGCCGCCGCCGGGTCCGCCGCCGCTGCCACCGCCACGGGGTCCTCCGCCGCCGCCGCCGCCGCGGCGTCCTCCTCCGCTGCCGCCGCCGCGGGGTCCTCCTCCTCCGCCGCCCCCTCTGCACCTAAATGAAAACGTTGTTTTTTTTGTTGTTGGTTTTTTTAACTTTATTTAACATGGAGGATGTTAAATAAAGTTAAAAAAACCAACAACAAAAAAAACAACGTTTTCATTTAGGTGCAGAGGGGGCGGCGGAGGAGGAGGACCCCGCGGCGGCGGCAGCGGAGGAGGACCCCGCGGCGGCGGCGGCGTAGGACCCCGTGGCGGCGGCGGAGGACCCCGTGGCGGCGGGGGAGGACCCGGCGGCGGCGGCGCCCCCTGGAGTGTGGCGCCCTGTGCGGTTTGAAGGGGCAGAGGGGGGGTAGTTTGAAGGGGCAGAGGGGGGGGGTAGTTTGAAGGGGCAGAGGGGGGGGTAGTTTGAAGGGGCAGAGGGGGGGGTAGTTTGAAGGGGCAGAGGGGGGGGTAGTTTGAAGGGGCAGAGGGGGGGGGGTAGTTTGAAGGGGCAGAGGGGGGGGGTAGTTTGAAGGGGCAGAGGGGGGGTAGTGAGGGGGGGGCGCCAGAGGAGTAGTTCGCACAGGGCGCCGGAACACCTAAGGCCGGCTCTGCTCCTTACCATATTGTTTTGTGGTAAACAATAGAATAGCCCAGTCTTAATCACTCAGACTGACACTCTGAAATAAACGGTCAGCTGATTTTATCCATTAATGTTGGTGTATTTTGAAACATGTCGTTCTGTCTGTGAAGTATCGTTCACGGAGCATTGTGAAGTTTGGCCAGTATGGCGGAAGGCCTTGTCGGCATTCATTGGGTGACAGCCAATCCTGCAAGCCTGACAAAATATGTGAGGAACGATCTGTTGACTGCGGGAATGATTTTGAATGTGAATCGGGTAAGAAATCTCATTTTTATCAGCAATTTTGTTTTTTTAATAGAGTTGGGCACAGCAAGCGAAATCGATTCAGATAAAATCTTTGTTTTATTTTTGCTGCATTTATTTTCGAGTAATTTTGAAATTTGGAGGTATTTTTTGATTGGAGAACGACAGCAGCGGTAATAGCAGGGCACTGGGAGTAGGTTGACACTGGCACATATCCCCCAAAATTAGAAAAAGGCACAGGACAGGCACTGCCAGACAGACTGAACCCCCCCCACCCCGCGTATTAGAATATTTGAATATTATTTGAAAAATATTTATTTGTACACTTCAAACATGATGAGAAATAAAAAATGAGGAGGTTTTTCCCTTTAATGCTATAGGTAGATGTATTAAGACGCGCTTACTGTGTAATGGTGATAACGACTGCGGTGACCATTCTGATGAACTATGTGAGGATGGACAAGATCCAAAGTCACCCTGTCGCAACATGGACATTGAACTGTCTGAGCTCGGGCGAACTGCTGGGGATGGGTATGTACAGTCACGGAGAGAGCTCCCACCTATGCTACATAGGCAATTCCCCCTGGGTTATGGCACCCAATTCAGTTGAAGGACGGGACTGGCACGTGCTGGTTTTAAAACATTGCTGACTTGCTTCTCTTTGCTGTCCAATGAAATAAACTCAGTGGGCTAATTTGCTACGACTACTAATCACAGAGGTTGATTGGATACTTAACGTGGACCTGTCAAATGCTAAGACCCACCTTCTTAATGCATATCAATATTTACTGAAATTACATTGATATTTTAGTATCCTTTTGTATCTACATAGCAGCAAATGCAGCTAATAAGGTTGAGTTTTAAAAAGGTAACATCGTTCCTTGCTTGCATGCCTTGGAACTACACAGTGCCTTCAACGTCCTGGTCTAGAGCCAGGCTAGTCCCTACAAGATCTGTGGCTAGTATAAAATAGGCAAGGCGAATGTCGGGATTGGGGATGGGTACAGCTACACAGCTCTCCCACTCCCTGGACATCAAAGGCTGCATGG
Organism: Spea bombifrons; assembly: GCF_027358695.1. Classification (NCBI taxonomy): domain Eukaryota; kingdom Metazoa; phylum Chordata; class Amphibia; order Anura; family Pelobatidae; genus Spea; species Spea bombifrons. The sequence goes on from NC_071087.1 coordinate 152,727,486, forward strand.
AGAACATCTAGCTAAACTGAGTATATCAAATACCACCGAACAGAAAAACATTTAATTGTGCAAGGAGCTGGGTGACACTTTCACTTTACCATGCATTTTGTTGAGAAAAAAAGTTAATATGGTGTTGCATTTTCTTATTATTTTAGTTTGAACATCTTAGGCATGGACACATTGAGGAACCCTTTTGACAATGAATATTTTAATGGTATTTGTGATAGAGTTCGTGATGGTAATACCAAAACATATTATCGCAAACCATGGAATGTTGCTGCTTTGGTGTATCAGGTAGAGTATCTACATACACTTATATATGGCTAGGATATTATTTTATATAGTATGGAGGATACAGTATACTGTATATCCGAGGTTGATCTGTACATTATATCATACCTCTGAACATTTCAGATAGACACTTTACGGGGCTGTGGTTAAAAGTGTGTCTAGAGGGCAGGGCTTTGTCACCATGTTTTATGGACTATTGCGACCTATTGATCAATTGGTAGAATTTATAGGGTTTTCTTAAGAACAATAATGTATTGTATTTACACAATTTAATAAAGCTCTTATAGGTAACAAATTGGTTTGTCTTATTGCAGACTAGATCTGATAAATCATTTACCACTGAAACCTTTGAGGATGCTAAAGATGTGATCCATAGGATTTCTGAAGAAAAGACCAGTGAATTTGAAGCATCGCTGTCTTTGAAAGTGACGCCCACTGAAATAAACAATGACTCTGTAAATATCACAGGAAAGTTGGGGATAAATACATCTAGAAATGAAAGCCTTAGCAACCTCAAAAAGTACGAAGAAAATAAGGTAATGTCAAAAGAATCTGTGCTGCTTTTTTTAATTATATATTTTAGATAGTATTAGAAGATGTTTGTTTCAGAAAGTAATATTATCAAAATTATTAATGAACAGTTGAAGGGAAAAAACACTTTTTTGTTTGTCAATTATAGCCGTCCAAGCTATGTGTTGGCTCAGCTTGTTTCTGAGACATTTAGCTTGTTCGTTCAGCTTGGCTCATATATAGCAACATCCGGCTCTACAACTTGACATTGCAATTTTAAAGCTTTATAACAGTTAGTGAGTCTTAAGACTCAACCATTTGAAATACCCTGGGGTGTCTAGTTTTCCAAAATATTTAGCGTTTGATAGCGGTAAATTGAATTGACCAGCTTCAAAGTTGTCCCAAATAGGAATATATGGTTTGATAGGGGTAAATTGAATTGACCAGCTTCAAAGTTGTCCCAAATAGGACATTGGTGCAAGAAGACTAGATGTAAAATTCCAGGTTCAAAAACTGAAATGCGCACGATAAACCTATGCATGGCTGGTATCACTGTATTCAGGAAATGTTGCTGAACACATATGTGTTGTTTTTTAGTAACCCTTTAAATTCTCAGTAAATGTATACCTGAATTGCAATCTGTGTGAAGAAATCACCAAATTTTTACCTCTGCATAAGGCCTGGCCTTTTTAGCTTTGCAAAATATGTACATGTTGGGGTGAGTCAGGGATTTATGGCAGATATTAGTGTTACAATGTTGCAGGGGGTTGATGTATTTTATTTAGTTTTGAAAGTGGTGGGGCCAAGGACAGACTGCAGCCCATCTTGGTAACCACAGAAGAACCGACATGACTAACCCTCTGGATACCAGAACAGACTTGCCCATCTCTATTAAACAATTTACACTGATTGCCAATCAACAAAAACCAACTGTAAATAATTTTAATGAATGTGCTTTATCATTACTATTGAAGAATTCCTTCACTTGGTGGACACTGGATGAGTGAAAGGGATTGCTGATTAGTTGGGGGGGAATCAGGCTGAAATGTATGGCTTTTATAAATGTCAATCTCAGCATGGTGACCAATGTCACATGGTAAGTCATTTTTCCCCCTTATGCAATTAATTTGCTGCCCTCCAAGCATCTTTTCTACTCATTCACCCTCAACCTGGCCAGTTGAAGAGTTTACATATATTTTTTGTATAGTTTTTTGTTATGCAAGTAGGTTTTATCTAAGATATTCTTTAGAGGTCCACCGTCACATCTTGGGTTTAGAATTTTTTCAGTTTATCCCGTAGTGCATGGAAATTTCATATTTCTGACTATTTTTGTCAACGGAAAACATTTTTGTTGCACCAAAGTTATAACGTTACAAGATATTTTATTGCTTTATTTTTCATGCATATTCTTCTTTTACTGCAGACAAAAACATTCTTCAAAGTGTCCGGATCTCTTCAATTAGCAACATTTCAGATGAGAACGAGAAGTCCTATGTTATCAATTTCTTTTCTCGAAGATTTAAGAAGTCTTCCAACTTCTTATGAAAAAGCAGATTATTTTTCTTTTCTGGAAATGTACGGAACCCATTACACAGTTTCTGGAAAGCTTGGGGGAAAATTTGAGCTTGTTTATGTGTTGGATTCCAGTGTAATGAAAAACCAAGGTAACTGTCATTTCTTACATTTTATTAACATTTATTAGATTTAAAAAAAAAAAAAAAACATCTTGTCAAAGCTGTCCAAAGAAGCTGTCCAAAGAATCCAAAAATAAACTTCAGGATTCTCTTTTTATGAAGTCACTTTTGAGGTTTTGAATGGTTAGGTATGGCCCGATCAAAAGTAGCAGTTTTGACTACGAACTTCGTGTTCTCGTTGACCAATACCAGCCGTATCTATTTTTCCTATTGAAAACATCTATATATTTTTCTCTAAGTTAATGATTTCCTAATTATTTGTTGACAGCTCAAACTAATATTTTAAACTCCCCCCTTTCTTGGCATAGTCTGCTATTTATGAAAAAAGTTAAATGTTAATATATTCAGACCTTTCTTCCATGTTTTAAGGCATGTTATTGCATAACTTTTATATTCCAGCTATCACTACAGAAGATGTAAAGGACTGTCTTGGATTTAACCTTGATGCAAACGTCGCCAGTCAAGGAGTCGATCTCAAAGCTGAAATAAAGAATCCTAAATGCACACAAAACAACCAATATGATGAAAGTGAGTGCTATTATTATTATTATTATTATCATTATCATTATTATTTAACATAACACTTTTAGGAGTGTTTAACCTCTTCACTGTTTTAGAAGTAATGCAATGAAGTATAATGAAGTATACTGGAAAGGTAGTAGATAAGTTGAACAACCTCCCAGCAGAAATGGTGGAGGTTAATACTAGACTTGTGCATTCGTATTCGGGCGAACATGAACACTAACACAAAGGGTGTGTTTTCGTTGTTCACCCCGAACATGGCGGCGGCAAACGTATACGAAAACGGAGACACACAACACAAACAATCTTTGTGTTCATCTTCGTTTACTAATCTCCCTGGTCCCTTCCCTATCTAGCTTACCTTATCTATGCAGCATTGCAGGGGTTAAAGGGAGCAGAAATCCGTAGGTTTGCCATCAGGAGTTAAGGGACTGTGCAAGTGACTCTATTGGTGGCCTGCAGGGGCCTCCTCTGGCATCAACCAGTTGGCATCAACCTTTAACTCCTGATGGCGGAACTTGGCCTGGGGAGACCATGGCCTCCCCGCTTCAAGAGTTAAAAGGTCCGTATGAGCGACTCTATTGTCCCCCGGCCAAGTTGCGGCACCATGATTTTAAAAGTCTGTACGAGCGACTCTATTGGTCGCCAGCAGGGGGCTCGTCTGCCATCAACAAATGAAGTGCAGGTGCCGGCGACCAATAGAGTTGCTCGTACGGACCTTTAAAATCCTGGCGCCAAAGCTGCTGCGTAGTGCATACCGCGTTAACCCCGTATTAACCCCTTCTAAAAAAAAACTAAGAGAAAAAACGAACACGAAGAATGCACACGAATATTCTCCCGAAAAAGACATCAAGCAATACTAAATCTAAGGCAAGACCAAGGATTGATTAAGGTCTATGCATCAGGAAAATTGGGCAGGCGACATGGGCCGAATAGTTATATTCTGCTGTCAAACGCTTCAAAGGCTTCATGAGATGTTATTGGATCCAGAGTGAAATGGATATATATTGCCTTTATCAATGAGAACCTTAAAGAAAATGAACATGGATGGAATTACTTTCCTGGCATCTCTAGTAACTAATACCACCGGTGCATTTGTAGGAGGGTTTGCAAGCGGAACATAAGAATATAAAGGGTGGGACTGATGGCAGAATGTTCATTTATGGGACGTTTCAGGAAATAGAGCCATTAGCGTGCGCGGTGAGGTCAATCAGCAGATTATCAGTATTTATATACTACTTTGGCAGTGATCTGCATTCACCCAAGAACTACTAAATGTACAAAAGTAAAACTAAACATTATACCCTATTAATATAATTAATATAAGCCACAAACCAGAGGTTTATTTTATTCAAATGTTTTAGTAACCACTTCTGAGCTTTCTTACTAAAAAAATAAAAACCTCACACATGCACACAGACTCAGGCAGTCTCTCGCACAGAGAGACTCAGGCAGTCTCTCGCACACACACACAGACTCAGGCAGTCTCTCGCACACACACACAGACTCAGGCAGTCTCTCGCACACACACACACAGACTCAGGCAGTCTCTCGCACACACACACAGACTCAGGCAGTCTCTCGCACACACACAGACTCAGGGAGTCTCTCGCACACACACACACACACACAGACCCAGGCAGTCTCTCGCATACACACACACACAAACACACAGACTCAGGCAGTCTCTCACACACACACACACAGGCTCAGGCAGTCTTTCTCTCACACACACACAGGCTCAGACAGTCTTTCTCTCACACACAGAGACTCAGGCAGTCTCACACACACACACAGAGAGACTCAGGCAGCCACACACAGAGACTCAGGCAGACTCTCTCACACACATACATACACACACTCAGGCAATCTCTTTCACACACAAACTTAAGCAGTCTCTCTAACATACACACACAAACTTGCACCCTGGAGCAGGCATGAGACATAGCTCTACAGAGAAATGAGCAGGATGCTGCAAGCTGGGAATAGGGAAGCTAAGCAGAGTAATAGCAGAGACATAGCAAGCAAAGGGGACAGAGCGAGCAAGGGGAGGCCGAGCAAGAAACATAGCCAGACAAGACATACATGGTACAGGACACAACAAACTAGAGCAAACAAGGCAAGGAACACAGGGGATGGAGTGAGGAGCCAAGATCCTGAGACGCTTCTCCTTTAAGTAAGAATAGGACATCTTAACTGGGACATGGGGAGAGGAGAGAGGAACCGAGATCCTCAGATAATTCAGGGAAAAGAGGGCAAAAGGCACATAAAAGACAGACACACATGAATACAGGACTAGCCTAGGACTATAGGATAACAATTGGAGATTTAGTCACATCATATGGCGTTAGTATGCTTAAATCTACACACAGAACAGAGAAGGACATACCTATAGACTGCTGACTGAGACAAACATAATGGGTGGGACACACCTTATAAAGGAAACAGGAGCTGAAGCTAAGAGCAGGACTGAAACAAAGTATCAGAAGTAAACGTCAGAGCACAAGGAAATCCAGGAATGGATTACAGCAAAGGGGGAACTGTAGCGAGACAGGGCAGCTGTAGCGAGACAGAGGAGCTGTAGCGAGACAGGGAAAACCAGAGATATGCAGCTCTGCAACCTGAATGGGGCCTGACAGGTGAGTTAACCTGAAGGAGTTGAGACTTGGGTAGAGTCAGATAATCCAGGGTAGGGCAATTCAAAGAATAGGAGCAGTCGTTAAGCAGTTGTTGAGCAGTCCTGTTTATGAGCTTGAGAGGTAGCGATTAGAGCACAGGACTGATGAGTGGAGGAACCGTGTAGTGGGTTTGGAGTACAGTGAAAAGATGCTGGTAGGGGAACACGGAAATCTGTGTAGGTTCAGTCAGGATTTTAAATTCAGAATATAGAGAACCAGTGAAGAGCTTGGCAGCAGCATTCATTGTGAATTGTAAGGGGGCAAGGTAAGAGGGAGAGCCGATAATTGTTTCTTGTAACTTTTATATAAGATGTTTGACATATACATGTTGGTGTATATTTGACAGGGACTTTAAATGCAACTCTTTTGCAGATAACCCAATAAAAAAATCTGTGATTACTGACGTCATCAGTTTTGTTGAGGGAGGAACAGTGCAAGCTGCAATACTTCTTGATGAAAAGCAGAAAAAACAGGACGTTGATGTAGAAGACTTTGTAAACTGGGCCTCGTCCATAGTCGATGCACCGGTTGTGATAAAACAAAAGGTAAATATTCTCTTTACTTCTTGAAAGACTTACAAAAGAGGAAGAAAAGTTTAACACAGAAATAAAAACTTTCTTTCCGTACTAGTTCTAAAATTAAATTGTCTGAAGGACCAGTTATTACAATAAATGTTTACTGAATAAACACATTTAAATAAGTATGTGTGTATAAAGTACAAAGTCACATTGTCGGACATTGCCACACATCTCACGTAAGGAGTTCAATTATTATTATTATTGTTATTATTATCTTTTATTTATATCGCTTTATTGCATTTTATTTATATTTTGTGTATTGCTATTTCTAGTCTATGCATATTTTTAACTATTAATATGCATCGTGCTTGAGATCTATACTTGTATTGATGGACACTGTTTTTAAGTTTTATATTCATTCATATTTGATATCATCTGATTGCATTTACTTCTCTATTTACGCGACAATTTAATCACTTGTATTTCTGTCCCATAGCATTTGTCTTTTTTGCGGATATATTTTTAAGTAAGATTTTACATACTTAATTAGATTGTATTCAGCTTTTGGTAAATTTGGCAATTTATACAAAGCTCCGAAAACGAGGCCAGACGCCCCCATGAATCAGATTAAAATGAAGCCAGAAAAAAAGATTTTCCAGCTGAAATTTGTGGGTCCACATTCACTCATACTCTCTTACACACTCACTCTCTCACACTTGCATTCTCATTCACTCTGTCATGGTCTGTAAATGTTTCCCTAATCTACCAACCACTTCCACTTCTGTATCTTCTTACGCATCTTTTCCTTTCTCGTCACTTTTCAATCTTCAATCTGCTATCTTCTTTCTTCCTCCCCATCTCCACGGACATAACCTGGCGGGAACCTCCATCTAAATGGCAGCTCTTGTGGTGACGTCCTCCTCCGATCCTCCAATCGGCGAATCGTACGAATCGTTTTTGGCCCATTTGCACATGTGTATTATATACTTAAGTGAGTTTGTAACTGAATTACTATCTGTTTCACATTTTTTGTTGGTATTAGTAGTATACCATATATACAACCCCGGCCATAAATACAAGATCAATTGATTTGCTGATGTTGGCATGCGACAATCGGTCAAGTTAACTCTTTACTGACTGCTCAACTGGTTAGCGATTAGACCCAAACGAGTAAGCTGTTACCACCAAAATATATCTATAGTAAAACCGCAATAAAACTGGCCTCCCAGTTTTTTTTTTTTACCAACAAAATGTGGACACTCGCTAATGCTTTTCAAGCACCCAGAGACTACATTCTACTGATTAAATCAAAATAGTTTTAGGTGATGTGTGCTTTTACTTTGTGAACTCACTGTTTCTCTTTATAGTAAAATCACTGTGAGGTCAATGTCCAAAGCCAAGTAAACAAACAGAATCTGTCCAAAGGTCTGTTTGCTTTGAACCATGTACAGGAGGGGTTTATTAATGGTTGCCACCTTTTGCCAAGCTGCTTCCTGGACACTCTTTGAGATGTTGTGTGCGGGAAGTGGTTGCAGCATGGTCATGGTTGTGACCATGTGAGTTAACAGCGATAGCTTAAAAGTTTGTGTTCTGTGTTGGAAACAGACACTTTCAATTGTCCAGAGGCTACCCGATGCCCTCTTGTGGAATGTAGGCTCACATGGCCACCATCTCAGCATTTCCATGGACATAGACATAAAGAGGTAAATCCCAGATCTGGGACATACCTCTTTACTCCTGGACTGTCCAGGTGGCAACAAAATCTCTCAGCAGATGATTACATACCAATTGATCTGAGGACCTTATTTATTTAATTGGGGTCTAAACTCTAGTGTTTTATAATTAGACTTCAGGTAACAAGACAGAGGTCAAGTCTGACCATAGGGCAGATAGGCCAAGTCAAAGGTGGATTGCTATTCCTACCTTTCAGTTGCAGGGCGTATGTAATCATTGAAACCGGGTGGTCTTGTCTGCTTTAAATGCTTAGGGTGGTAGATAAGTGGAACTGCCTCCCACCAGAAGTGGTAGCGGCTAATACAGTGAGGGAATGTAAACATGTAAGCATACGTTATGTCAGGGCTCGACAAATCCCAGGCGCCAGGTCGCCATGGCGACAGAGAATTTTGTCCTGGCGCCTAGGTTTTGTCAGGCTCTTACACTCAGAAAAAATTGTGGATGTAAGAGGCTTAGTCACCACACGGGGGCGCTGCTGTCTGCCCAGAAGTCTGGGCAGACAGCACAGCCATTCCGAGCCCGCCCCCGAGCCTGAGATCACTCCCACGGAGTGAGCCTGTAGGCTGAAAACGCGGTTGCTGGAAAAGCAGCACTCGTGTTTTCAGCTGCCACAGGCAGCCTCAGGGAAGGGGTTTGTGTGTTGATTGGGTCCCCACACAAGTCTGGGGACCTCACCCAACACCCCCCAGCTGCCTGATCGCTCCATGGGAGCGACAGCGCAGCGTTAACCCCTTCAATGCCGCGATCGCGGCATTTAGGGGTTAATTCCCGTTTTGGGGGCTTTGCTGCTGGTGGTCTGCCTGGAAGCCCAGGCAGACCAGCAACAGCAAAAAAACGAGCCCCCACAAGCCCTTTAATGATTCCTGTAGGCATAGAAGCCTACAGCAGTCATCATAGACTCCCCCTGCAGTGGCTGGTCTATAGACCAGCAATTGCTTCCCAGCTGCCAGAGGCAGCTTCAGGGACAGGGGAGAGGGTTCTTTGGTCTCGCCATGAGTGTGGAGACCAGCCCCAACCCTCCCCTGCTGCCTGATCACTCCATGAGAGCGACAGTGCAGCGTTAACCCCTTCAATGCCACAATTGTGTATGACACATTCGTGGCATTGCAGGGTTTAACATTTGTCCCAACAAGCTTGTGGGGACTAAATATCTGTCAATGCTGTGCTCCAATGGAACATCAGCATCGAAAGAGTTAAAAAAATGAAAAAAAATTAATTTAAAAAAAAAAAACAAACAGCACTGACCTGAAAGTCCAGGGTGCTTCCAGGTCAAACGCTGTGAGTTTAGTAAGTGGGCTGATGATGATCAGATCCCTCCTGACCAACTGTTAGTTTAAAAAAATCCTGGCTCCTAACTTTTTTACCTGGCGCCTAGATTCACAACAAATTTGTCAAGCCCTGCGTTATGTATATGTTATGCATAAGACTGAATATAAGGACTGCATAAGGATTGAGGTTTTTACAGCAGCAAAAAACAGGCAGTCTAGATGGGCTTGATGGTTCTTATCTGCCTTGACACTCTATGTTTCTGTAAGTATTCAGGGTGGAGACAATCTTGCAGAATAAATGGACTGAATGGTTCCCATCTGCTTTCAGATTCTGTGGTTCTACATGTTTCCTATACCCAGCTAAACTCAATGCCACACACGCACACACACTAACTCAGTGTTATTTGTCCCTGTTATCAGGCTTTCCGGTGTTTTCTGTCTCTATTATAAATTGCTAATATTTATTACCTCTACATAGTCAGTGCATAGTCAGTTCTACTTATGTAGTAATCATAGTAACATTTTTTTAAAATTATTTTTATTATAAACCCACAGCCAGCTCCAATTTACAACCTAATTCCTCCTGAAATGTTTAATGCCTATACAAAGACACGGAACTTAGAACGAGCAATTGAAGATTATCTCGATGAACACAGTGTGTGCAAGTGTCAGCCTTGTCAAAATGGCGGCACAGTGATGGTTATTGACGGCATCTGCCTGTGTAAATGTCCTATACGTTATACCGGTGTGGCCTGCCAGACACCAAAATCAGAACTGTATGAAAGTAAGTAATTCTATGAAAATTGTGGGCTTTTTAAAAAATGTTTTCCCTTTCCTTGCACAAGACAATCCTAATGAATTCCCTTGTGATATCTGGCCTTCCAATCTAACTGCCCTCCATGCTCTCTCCATGTCCTATATCTCCTTTAAACTGTTATCACTTCTTCCCACTGGCATCTAGGATTTTACCCGTGCTGTACCAACTCTTCTGAGGTCCCTACCTCAGCCTTTGAGACTTTAAACCCTTACTAAAAATGCTTCCCCTTGTGTGCCAGTATACCTTAACGTGTGTTAATGTTTTTGTCAGTTTTGTAAATTGTCAACTTTAATTTTCACCCCCCCCATAATAGTGCTACAAAATCTGCTAGCACTCTATAAACAAAATGCAACGTAATGATGTAAATAATTAACTCTTAAATACCAAATTTGGAAACTCGATACACATCTTTACTTCATTTCATCGTTAGCATTCTGGGGTAATTAACTCTCGCTTTAATAAAGTATATAATGAATTGAATTTACCTTTAATTTTGTGATTATATATATATATATATATATATATATCAGATATTAACTGTATAATACATTTGTGTCTACAGGAGAAAGTGCAGTGCATGGAAACTGGGGGTGCTGGTCACCTGTATCATCATGCACCAACGGAGAAATCAAACTAAGTCGCACGTGTGATAACCCTGCACCTCAAAATGGGGGTAGACCATGTGCAGGAGACAACACAAGAACTTTGCCATGTTAGTAATGCTATGGAGAAACTTTGTGATAAAAGCAAGTGGGAAAAAATGAAGCACTAAACAAAACAATAAAAAAATGAAATGTGAAGTAATTAAAGGAAGAATGAAACAGCAAAACATTGCGTACTTTGACATTGTTAGTCTGCTATAGGTTTTTAAGCACTTGGTGCTTTGGCTAGTAGTCCAATAACTCCTTGATGACTCATTCAGACCTTGACATCTCTTCCTCGCTCCTTTAGTGAGCCATGGTAGCCATTATTGGGTGGACTCTGTTATTTTAGTTTTTGACCTTGGCTTATCCACTCAACCTTGCTTGTTCTAAGCTAGCTCTTCAGTTTGAAGGAGGCAGATAAGTCCCTATAGTCAGTGTACCCGAAGGACTAACCAAAGGTGGACATGACTAGCAGAAGAGCTTCTCTCCTCAACTTAAAACAGACTTGAAAAGGAGAGACATGAACATAGCACTCTTCACCTACAGATACAAACCCACTGACTCGTAGTAATCAGCTTTGAGAAACCCCTCTTTTTTTACTTGAAATTACTACACAACAGCTGCTATTTTATGGTAGTTCTAAAACATTTCTGTGGGGAAAAAAATTAAGAAAAATAATGACCTTCTGAGTTCTAGGGAAATGAGGACAAGATAAGTACAGACTTGCTACAATGCATTCCCTGATGGTGGGGGGAGACAGAGAGAGATACAGAGTACAAGTGCTTTTAATATTTGGTGTGACCACCCTTTGCTTGCAAAACACCATCAATTCTTCTAGGTACACTTGCACACAGTTTAAGGAACTTGTCAGGTAGGTGGATTTAGGCAGCTTCACTTGCTTCTCGCTCTTGACGTAATCCCTGACAGACTTGATCATGGTGGCCATACCATCACTTCCAGGAGGTCTTGTTCTTGTTTATGTTAAAATTAATTCTGACTTTGACTTTATGTTTGGGGTTGTTGTCATGCTGCAGAATATATTTGGGGCCAATCAGATGCCTCCCTGATAGTATTGCTTTATAAAGAGAAGAAATGGAGCTGCTGAGAATTGGTCAGGGAAACAGGTGTGGTCAGGGGAGAAGATGAGTAAGAGAGTGCGAGAAAGTGAGTAATAGTGTGCGAAAGTGGATCAGAATGCGAGAGCAACAAAAGCAATACAATGAAAAATTGGAGCTCTCTGCTTCATTTTCGTTTGTTTAGTTGGGGGAACCAAATCAGCAAGGAACAAAAAGAATAGGGCAAACAAGAACTGAAAAATTTGTCCGAATCGTTTTTTGGCACATTTACACTTATTAAATACAAGGAACGGAAAAACACAAAATAAAGCACACACATACAGGGAACTGCATGCACCATATTGTGGCAGCATGCAAAACAGGGAGCCTGACACAGAGTCATATTTGATTCACTTTGAACCCGCCAAATGAGGTTTAAAAATGGGCAAAAGAAAACAGCTAGGGTACTGCAATGTAAATGTAGTGGCACAGGAGCCCGTAAAACAGCTTCCACCCTTCTGCAAAGCAACCACAGAAAACAAGAAAGACGCTGGGGGCAGGTGCTGGTGGTGAGAATAACGGGGTTGCAAGGTGCTGGGAGTAAAGAGAAGGTGATGGTGAGAAGGTGTCAGTGATGAGGAGGAGAAGGTGATGGTGAGGAGGTGCCAGTGATGAGGAGGAGAAGGTGATGGTGAGAAGGTGCCAGTGATGAGGAGGAGAAGGTGATGGTGAGGAGGTGCCAGTGATGAGGAGGAGAAGGTGATGGTGAGGAGGTGCCAGTGATGAGGAGGAGAAGGTGATGGTGAGAAGGTGCCAGTGATGAGGAGGAGAAGGTGATGGTGAGAAGGTGCCAGTGATGAGGAGGAGAAGGTGATGATGAGGCGCTGGTGGGAAAGAAAAGGTGGTGGTGGTAAGGAGGATCTGTGACACACATTGTTTATTATACACCTACATGTGAAAATCTTTATTGGTCTTAACATCAGTGCCCCTTTAAATGCTACAAAATAATCACAAAAAAATTAACAGTTTTGCCTGAAGAAGGATACATTATTTCCACACTTTCAAACCCTGTTATTAAAAATGATCCAGTGACCCGGGTGCCAGTAACTTGGAATTTTAAATTACACTCTTATCCCTAGATCTGTCAGTAAATATCTAAGTTTATGTGACTGGGAAGGTCAGAAAGCCAGAGTCTGATTCTTTGAGTAAATATTAACCTTGCAAAATGTAAATAAAAAAACATTCTGTCTGTAAATGCATGGCTATTTTCTCTTCGGTATCAGGCAACTGTGAATACACAGACACACACTTTAACATACCCAGATACTCAAACTAACAAATCCAGACACACACACTAACACACCCAAAGATACATGTTCACACACACTAGCATACCCAGGCAAGCACATACTAACATACCTAGATAAACACAGTAACATACCAAAAGACACATGTTCACACACTAAAATACCCCCAAGCTTACAAACATACCCAGAGACACATGCTAACATACCCAAACACACTCTTTCACTAACATACCCAGACACACACTAACACACCCAAAGACACATGTTCACACAATAAAATATTAACGTATACAAATATACCCAGACAAAGACACATCCTCACACACATATTAACATACCCAGACACACACAATCTAACCAATCCTTGCAATTTACAGGACTTAAAGGATCTGCTACTAAAGTTTTGGTACAGATACCACAGCAAACCTTCAGAGGTCTAGCGGAGTCCATGCCTCGATGGGTCAGGGCTGTTTTGGCAGCAAAAGAGGGAACCTACACAATATTAGGCTGGTGGCCATAATGTTATGGCTGATCTCAATATATATCCCTATACTGTAATTGTTGCATAAATATAAACTACAAATAGGAGATAAACTTGTTCTTTTGTTATTGCACTTGGATGCAGAAATTGTTGAAAATGTCCGGGACTCCCAGGCAAAAAAATTGACACTCTGTCACTCAAAAGGTTAAAAGTGGAGTGCTGAGATATTTCAGGATCATATCCCTATGCCCAATAAAAAGTAAGTGGAGCGGAGGGGGCATAGGCAGTGCTGCCCTGGGGGTAGGCCTAGGGCAGTGCCCAAGGTAAGTACGCCACTGGTCTAAACCGTTGCAAGTCTAAACTCTAAATCATTATAAGATCAAAGCAAAGTTCTGGGACATCCAAATGGATCAAACTAATTGACAATTGAATTATGTTACATAAGTCGTACAACTATTGCAGAGCTTCTCATTTCGTTTCTGGCCCATTCATTTTTTTGCGCAAAAAATATAAAAATCTAAATTTTTAATTTAGAAACGAAATTCAGTGCCCAGTGCCCACAGTCATTCTTATTCACTCTCTCACACTCACTCGCTCATACTCTCATTCTCACTCGCTCTCACGATCTCTAAATGTTTCCCTAGCTTCTCTGCCAACCACTTCCACTTCTGCATTTTCTTGTTCTTCATCTTCTCTCTTTTATCTTTTCTCTTCTGTCTTCAGCTGCATCACCAAGGACATAACCTGGCGCAAACTTTTGCCAAATGGCGGCATTTCCGGTGATGTCCTTTTGCCCGATCCTCCTGTTGGGGTGGAGGACATCACTGGAAGTGCTGCAATTTTGACAGACGTTGACCTTTTGGTGACCTTTTGAAGGATCAGACATAACTTGAAGAATCAGACATAACCTGGAGAATCGGGTGGGAGGACACCACTGGAAACGCCAATATTTTGGTGGAAGTTTGCACCAGGTTATGTCCGTGGAGATGCGGATGAAGAGAGAACATAAAAGAGAGACAATGAAGCAAAAGTGGAAGTCGTGAGCAGAGAAGGTAGGGAAACAATTAGAGAGAGTGAGAGAGCGTGTGAACGAGAATGACAGAGTGAGAGAGAGTGCTTCGTTTTTGTCCGCTTCATGAGGGGTCTGCCCTCATTTTCATGGCTTCATACGAAATACGAATTTGCCAAAATTCAGTCACTTGCTATTCGTACGAATCCCAATGCACAAGTCTACTATGTGTGGTATGTTGAATTGAGCAGTGATGCCATACTGATATAAACAAAATCAATTAAAACTCTATTCCTTATCCATATAAAAGAAAAAAATACTAAACAGTAAAAATGTATTTCTAAAATCTAACGCCTAGCTACTTCTGCACCACATAAAAAGGATACGTATAATGTTAGATGTAATGACTGCTAGCTGATTCTTTTTTCTTCATTATACCTAATGAGTTGTTATTATAGTTCAAAGTAAAAAAAAAAAAAATCTGTTTTGTTATTTTTCTTACATTTTATATTTAACTCTAAAAGCTAAGAGCTAAGTCAATTGCAAACAAGAACGCAATCAATGGCTGGTTACAACTGGCCTCCATGTCTGCTAATCCATGTGATAAGCGAGTATTGTCTTTTAATGGAACCTTATATTCTGTTTATATTCAGTTAATGAATGACAGTTTGCATTATATATGGGGTGCAGTTAAGCCTTGCTTCGTAAACAGTCACAATGGCCAGAATACATTATATCCTACGACTGAGTCTAGTGTTATGTTTTATAACGTGTGCTGTATCTGGACCCAACAGGGAGAGGTAAGCTGACTTTATCTTTACTTGAGATACTGAATATAAATTTACAAAATCCATAAATTAAGAAATAGTAATGTTAATGTGAAACGCTAGAATCCCCTGCTGTTCTATGCATAGGACTATTGTTTTTATTGAATGACTTGGAACCAGTGGAGGACTGGCAAGTGTGGAGGATTGTCCTTTTGGATTGTTAAGATTTAAATGATATTTTACTTGCAATTCCACATGTTCCAGCCCCTCACGGAGGTTTAGACAGGACTGTATATAGCCCACATCGAGAACACTGTCTGCAAAAGGTGCTTTGGGCTTCTTTATTTCTTGGCCACTTGGCTAGACTTGTCCCTCAAGCTGAATGCAGCCAGTCCTCCCCAGCTTGGAATCATCTGAGGAGTATATTGAGTACACTGGAAATTTCCAGAAGTTCCCTGAAAGTTGGAGTTTGTGGGTGAAGTCAAGAGGTTATTTAGCATCGTTTTCGTGTGTTTTTAGTGCACCCACGCAAATTATATATTCTAATATTCTTTACTCTCAAGTTTATAGCATAAATTGTTAACTCTTTTATTATGTGTTTTCGTCTCCAAAAAAACTAACAAAAAAAAACGTATTTTATTCAGGCTGACAAGAGAAGCCAATGCACCACCTCCAACAGACTGCGTGCTGAGCTCCTGGGGCAAATGGAGTGAATGCGATCCCTGCACAAACCTCCGGGTAACTCACCCACGACTGTAAAGAGCGGAAAACATAGGGGTGCAAACAAAATACTGAGATTTGACTTCAGGAACACATAAAAGTGTTATTTCACTTAGAAAAAGCATTAACTGTTTGTCAGTATGCTAGCCACTCTTTTGTATTTGTTTAGATCCGACCCATCTACTCTACCGATTGTTCCTGATATAGAGAATTCAGACCATAATCCGTTCTTTGTGTTTTCTTAAGACAGGATAGCCATATTCCTATCACATGGACGTTTAAATTCCCTCATTGTATTAGCCTCTACCACTTCTGCTGGGAGGCTGTTCCAATTAATCTACCACCCTCTCAGCAAAATAAAACTTCCATGCGTTACAAGCTCAGTTTTAGCTTCTGGCCTCTTGACTAGGTGGGACAGTGTGTTCTTTTCTATGGTCCCTGTATATATATATATATATATATATATATATATATATATATATGCATGTACTGTTAGTTTGCCTATAAGTTGGCACAGTCAGGTCGTATATAACGCCAGATGCCAAATGCGTTGTAACACTCACTCTTCTTACATTAAAGCATCGATCTCGTAGCATTGAGAAGTTTGGTCAGTATGGAGGACTTCGCTGTCTGAGTTCATTGGGAGAATCTCAGCTCTGCAAACCAAGCAAACCTTGCAAGGAAGCCCGCATTGACTGTGGAAATGATTTTGAGTGTGAATCAGGTAATTATTATCTTTCTTTATCAAACAATGCCTCAACAACCTTGTAAGACTTACTTTTATCCTTTGCTTAATCTTTATTTATTTTTTTATTTAACAGTAATATTGTCGTTTTAAAGGACCGTTCTACTGTTTTTCTAACGGGAAAGTACCCATACATTTTGTAAACATTGAGGACGGGAAGAAAGATAGTACAGTATATAAAATGTTTATTGCATGAATAAATGAATGAAAGGCTATATACTGTCTTTCTTTCCGTGCCCAGCAGTTACTAAAACAATTTGGTTTATGCCAGTGGTTTGCCTTTATCACTGATTTGTTTGTGTTACGACCATACCTGGGAACTTCTGGGCTCCGGCTACCCGGAGCTTTCCCTTGCGGGACGCGGCCAGGACTGCACACTGACGTCGCTGGGCGGTCCCGCTGATGTCGGTGGGCGGTCCCACTGATGTTAATGGGCGTTCCCACTGACATCAGCGACATTCCTGTTAACATCGGGGGCGTTCCCTATGACGTCAGCGGGAAACAACCCCAATTAAAGGAAAAATGGGCGGGGAGCGAGGATTCGGGTCTTGACCCAGAGAACCAGAGGAGAGTTCCCAGGTATAGTTATTGCACCATATGTACAGTGATTTTTTTTTTATTATTAAAATTCATTATTTTCAATAAGCCTGATTAGGGTTATAGTGGATTTTGATAAATTGTCCTTTGTCCTCTAACTCACAGGTAGATGTATAAAGAGAAGATTATTGTGTAATATCGATAACGACTGTGGAGATCATTCAGACGAGTTATGCGAAGATGATCAAGAACCAAAGTCACCTTGTCGCAGCATGGACATCGAGTTGTCAGAAATAGGAAGGGTTGCAGGAAATGGGTGTGTATGATGCAGAACAGTACTAAAAAAAATTAAATGTTTTTCTATAAGCATTACATTTTTTTTAAAAAAAATGGGTTTGTTTATCTCCTTTTGAGACCCTTCATTTTTTTTCCTGTGGCCCTGAATAACCACAATCGGACATGTTGTCTCTGTAAGTCAGTTTGTTATGTTACATACTACTTGTTATGTCCTGTCCACGCATTGTACAGCGCTACGGAATTTGATGGCGCTATATAAAACAATAAATAATAATAATTGTGTCACAAAGTAAAGCATCCTTCACGTGACATATCAGTCAGTAGAGAATAGTCACTATCATCATGGGCTGATACACACATGTTGGGGTCAAAATGTTTTGAGTTTGTATTTCTCATTTGCGCAAGCTGTGTACACTTTATAGCAGGTAAAACTGTAAAACAATGTGCGTTTTTTTATATATTGCACTTTTAAAATATTTTTATCATACTAAATGATTATATGGATAAATAAGACAGAATTCAATTACGGTTGGAATAGCAGAAATGTTGAAAAATGCCTTTGTCATTAAGGGGTTAAATTATTATTTTTTTTGCCCACATAGAATAAAAACATTTATAAGTATATTCTAATTCCTTTTAGTTTGAACATTTTGGGCATGAGCTCCAGGAGAAACCCTTTTGACAACGAATACTTTAACGGTGTTTGCGAAAGAGTTCGGGATGGTAACACAAAAACATATTACCGCAAACCATGGAATGTCGCAAATCTAGTTTATCAGGTAAGGAAATGAAAACTTATAGAGAACAGAATTTTATACAAATTACACCATGCTTCTCTTCCTCACTAAAGCTGGTACCATGGATATAAACATAATATAGAGTTAAGGTTGTCAGCAGGACCAGACATTTTCATGTATTTCTGTCAATAGTATCCTATTATTTCTATGAATTTACACATATTTGTGTTATATACACGTTTTAGAATGCTCACACGTTTGACCTTTTTGTTTTTCTTCTAAGACTAAGGCTGACAAGTCGTTTACCACCGAGATCTATGAAGATTCTATTGAACTGCTAACAAAAATCATTCAAGAAACGACGCAGGAATTCCAAGCGTCGTTGTCTCTAAAAGTGACTTCAACAGAAGCGAATGACACGTCGGTTACTGGAAGTCTGGGAATAAACACATCAAGGAATGAAAGCATACAGGCTATCAAACAATATGCAAAAACTGGGGTACAATTATCTAATTATTTATGATAAATCAAAAATGAATTAATACAAACAAAATCTGCCATTGCCTTCTGAGATACCTGAGGAATCATTGCATTAGAAATACACATACTTATGGCTGATAACAATACAGCCCAGTTTGAGGTCAGTCCTGTCTTACCTACAGAGTTTGGGTCATACGAGCTGTCCTCAGTTTTGAACACTCACTCATCTTCATATTCATTGAGTACTGTCAAGTTGAACTCTGCTCACCTACTTCAATGGGGACTCGAGTCTGTAGAAAAACATGGACATAGTTGCACCTCCAATCTCCTTACCAACAATTTGTCTGTAAATGGCAGGTTTTAACTTTTAGTGAAGATTTATATTGCTGTTCTAGCTTTCGCCTTGCAGGTTTTGAGTAATTAACTTGGGGCCCTCATGTCAGCAAATACCTTAATGACTTCAGTCCAAATGACATCATTGCAGACATTAAGTGAAGGCTCTGTAGGGATCATGGCGAATTCTCATGTTCTACCCAATAACTCACAACAAATGTTCCAAAAAACTAAGGGTTCCATCAAATCAAGGTCCAAGATAACAAAACGTTCACCTTGGTAAACCCATGTTTCGAGGGTAATACGTTCTAAATCTTTAGCAGATCATTTTTGTCCCATGGAGTGCATGTTCTAACTCTCTAAACTGCAGGTTCCAACTCAATTTCAACATTAACATCTTGAAAGTAAAATATCCATGTATACATCAAGTGCCTTTCATATATTTTTTCTAATGACATCTTTTTCTTTTTCAAATTGTTTCCTCATATAGAAAAAAACATTTATTAAAGTATCAGGAACGTTGCAGTTGGCCAGCTATCATATGAGGACTCGAGGTGTTATGTTGTCTTCTTCTTTTCTTGATGATTTAAAAACTCTTCCGACCACATACGAAAAAGCAGAATATTATTCATTTTTGGAGATGTATGGAACCCATTATGCATTGTCTGGAATACTTGGGGGGAAATATGAACTGGTATACGTTCTGGATTCAACAACTTTAAAAGCAAAAGGTATGGTCATTTCATTCTTTTCATTATTTATCTGCATTCTATTGTGTTCTAGTAAAAATCTAAAGGTTCCATTGTCTTCTTTCTGCAGCCCACTTTTTCTCTGATATTTCTGTTTCTCTTGACATTTCTATATGCTTTATCTACAGACATTACAACCAAAGATGTGACAGAATGCCTTGGATATGATCTTGGCCTGAGCGTGGCAAGTGAAGGAATTGAAGCGAAGGCTCAAATAAAAAACCCGAAATGCAGCAAAGTTTTGTCTTATGAAGAAGGTAGGCCTTCGAAGCTACTTACTACCATAATTATGAGAGGAACACAATTTGTTAATTAAAGCCAGTGCCAAGCCTTGTTAAGAAACATAAGTGATGTGTTCCTCTTTCTCACATGCCCAAAAACCTTGGGTGGCTTCTATTTTAGTATAGACACATGCTACATATAACACGCCATACATTTTATGGGTGTGATTAGATGCAAAAATAACGAACAAAGCGCCAGCTTAGACCATATCAGTAAAAAGCAAGGCGAAAGCAGCTATCCCGCACGGGTGCTCAAGCAACAAGGAGCATCCACTCCAACACTGATATCAATCAGAGAAAGGAACACCGGCACTCCACAAAGACAGAAGTAATCAAATTAATGTATAATGTAAAAAATATGTTTTATTTGGATGCTTGATCCCATATATATAAAAATATGATGTAGAACAAAATATATATCCACCTCTACATTTATACTATGTCATTGCATTTCTCCTCCATTGACATATAAATCCTCCTATAATTTGTTTATGAATTTGAGTGTTTTAGGTGATGATTTGTAATCCCTATTCATTCCTTTGAAAACCTGATACTAGAAGCATTATTTCAAATACCTATGCATTCTATAGAAACGGTAGATTATGTAACTATTAAACTGAAACGCAAAAATAATGATTAAAGACTGATAGAGAGCATATTATAAATACATTTGTAGTGAATGCATTGATATTTTTTTATTTTATTTTCCCTATTTTATACTTTGTCTGGAAATGCCCGGGTATTTCTGTACACAGAAACCAATGTAAATGAGGAAAAATGTAACATACAAACAATATCAAAAGATCATATAATAGTTACTCATTACAAAATGACTCTTACTTGTATAATAATCATATAATATGGACAGTAGGGGGCAGTGTTGTATACTCCTGACACTTAAATAGACTTAAACAAGAGCGTGCCAATTACAATATTGACTAATGCAACATTGATTGCGTATATACAGTTTCCTCAGTGAAGAGTTTTTGATTTGCTTAAAAAGAAAAGGGAAATATATATAAAATAGTGTGTGTATATACTGTATTTGTATAGTTTTCCAGTGAGAGCGCTTTGATGTATGTTATTGAATAATATAAGCATGCATAAAAGTGAGGTGTTAGCGTGTGTGAGTGTACGATGTTGGTGTGTGTGTTATCGTATGGCATTTGTGTGAGTGTATATGGTAGCATATATCGTTAGTGTGTGTATTAGTGTATGGTGTTATCATTCATGATCATATAGTATTGGAGTATGCGTGTCTGCTACTGTGTTGCTATATATTACAGCGTGTATTTTAGTGCATGGTGTTGGCATGAGTGTGTATATGTCAGTTTTATGGTGTTGAAAAGTAAGGGGTGAGCATACGGATAGCGGTGTCTGGTTTATGGAGAGGAGGAGCAGGGAAAGAATATGTCTGTGTAGATATGTGTAATATGTGTTTAATATGTGGTGTTAGAGCTTGCGTGTTAGTATAGCTGTACGGCAAGAAAAGTTAAGGATACAGCGCGAGTGTGACTCCAAGTGCAATATGTGTATACATTTATATAAAGAGATAACCCACTATCAAGTAATGAATTAATAATATATATTCCCAAACTCTAAAGCGCTAAATACATTCTTAGATCCTGTCTACTTCACCAAGGGCATGAATGGTAATTTTCAAGAATATTAACTCTTTCAGTGCTGAAGTGTTTACTTATTAATAGATTAGATATCACGCAGCATGCATACATAAATACCTAATATAATATAATAATATATATATATATATATATATATATATACAATATAGTATCAATATGAAGAAAAAAACACAATTCAATGATATAAACAATTCAGAAAATACATAATATGTAAAAAAAAAAAAAAAAAAAATCTTTGAAAAAGTTGATCTACCAAAGATAATACTACAACCCTAACATACAAGGCCAATCACAGTATAGAACAATTCATTGGCGAAAGAGGATTGGAAACATTACTTCACAGAAAAATAAAGTTATAGTAAATATAAGAAATATACATAAAATATTATATATATTTATAAATAAAAAATAATTTTAAATAACTCTTTAGTCCTCTAAAATGCTTATAATTCAAAATCGATGTTTAAACCTTGCAGGTTCAGGGAACATCCATCCATAGTTTCTGCCCTATCCCGATCCTTAATATAAGTTATTATTTCTAGTACCACAAATACAGTGTAGCTGCCTGATATTATTGATGTCTAGCTCTTTAATAATTGTTAGGCGGTACACTTTTTGTTTTAAGGTGGTTGCTGTCCCTAAGGGGTTTTTTTTCCAATTAGCGTTCCTCCCAGAGTTTCCCATAGTATCTTTTGGGGGACTCATTTGGTGAGACCTTACTTATTCCCCAAGATACCTTCTTCAAGAGAAAATACACAAAATACTAATTCATAAGCAAACAGTTCTAGAATCAAAATGTCTTTTACAAAAGAACATAAGAGTATTTACAAGTAAATGGAAATGTTCTCTTTTTTATGTTTTCAACATTTCCTCTCCATTTTCTCACTTTTACCCATTTTTTCATGATCGCATACAGGCATTATATGGAAAAGAGATGTTTGATCACTGCAAAGAAACACCATTTCACCCTTTGTATATAATTATGATTGTCCTCTTGTAGAAATTTCTACATTGTTTTATAAAACATTTACATTTCTAGGAAACACACTTAAATCCGGTGTGATCGAGAACGTAATATCTTTCGTCGAGGGAGGAACATTAAGTACTGCAACAGGTCTCGATGAAAAGCTTGGCAAGACAAACAAAGACGTCGGTGTGGAGGACTTTGTTAAATGGGCTTCATCCATAGTCGATTCTCCGGTTCTGATAAAACAAAAGGTGCAGTTTTAATTTTTCAACTAAAATTATTTGCGTGATTATGCATGTTCTAAAAGTAGATTATTTGGCAAATTAAAGTGCAATATCATTCCTAGTCCTAAAATATGTTACAGATCAGCTGAGCGTGAAGTCTAAGGGCTGAGGGAGCAGGTGGCTGCAAGTAGCTCCAAAAACTTGAGGTTTCCTTCTTGTTTTTTGAGAATCTGGATGACAATGCTCTGGGTTGCAGCCCTTCAGCCACACCTAGTGATGCCCCTTATGCTTTATATGTCTTAAATATAAGCACATTATTACCAGGACCCTATTATTCAAGGCAGTTGGCTCCCATTTCTAGAATGCTTTTTAGATGCTTAAATCCCAAATTATCTTGATGATTGGTTCTACGAGATGAACTCTAAGGCTGCATTTTTACTTTATTTTTTACTTTATTTTTACAAAACATGTCACTAGGGATGTCCTACCAAACCTGATTACCCTACTATAAAAGATAACATACCGTAAATAGAAATACATTTCTCACAATATCAGGCTCATTTGGTACCATCTGGCTTTATTTCTAATTACGTTTTGTTATTTTATTCTTATATGTACAGCCAGCTCCAATTTACACCCTTATTCCGCCTGACATGAAAGATGCCTATATAAAGTCACGGAACTTAGAACGAGCGATCGAAGATTATCTCGATGAACACAGTGTGTGCAAGTGTCATCCTTGTCAAAATGGCGGCACGGCGATGGTCATAGATGGTGAATGTCTGTGTAAATGTCCCGAATATTTTACCGGAGTGGCGTGCCAGACAGTGAAGTCAGACCTGTACAAAGGTAATAAAGTATGCAGGCGTGATCAGTCCTTAAATCACATAGCATAAACTGTCAAATATAATTGCATGTTTTACGTTATATCTTTTCCCATGAGTGTTATATAATTTCAATATAAATGTGTGCATTGAAAACCCCTTATCTGACTTTTACCATGTATAGCTCTAGTCACAAATGGTAGAGTTTCATTGAGCTGGTAGTCAAGACAAGCTTCTCAGGCCAACTATCGCAAATTACCAACATAGTTATATATTAAAGATCGTGTTTACCTTTTCTTCCAGCTGAGTGACAATTTACTTCTGCTTTTTCACTTACGTGATGCCATCTTTATTTTTCCTACCTATGGGAGAGTGTCGGTGACACAGTGTCGGGGAGAGAAACTTGTATTTCTTATGTGCTTTGATCAGCTTTCACTGATCTCCGCCAAAGAAAGTGTGAGCCTCTCTCCCCTAGTGTATGGCGGCCAACAGTCTCCTATAGAAAGGCTTTGTCTAGGAGACCCTCCAAAGAGAGTCCCAGGGCTGAACTGCTACTTTTGTCAAACACAGCACTTCACCTTGTAGGGAAGGTGTAATATTTAATACATAATTTGAGATATCTCCCCTTTAATGATAAAATCACGTGTCTAGCCTGCGTTATACAGAATATGCGCCTCGCTTTAGCTGCTTCATAAACATTACCCATTTTTTCCGACAGCTTCAAGAGGAGCTTTCACCATTTAAGTTTTCAAAACAATTGTGCAGTCTTCTTTTTTTAGAACAGTTTTGGTTTTTGCATTATATAATGTTTTCAATTAGCCGCATCATAGTCATTTGA
Source organism: Spea bombifrons (assembly GCF_027358695.1). Lineage (NCBI taxonomy): Eukaryota > Metazoa > Chordata > Amphibia > Anura > Pelobatidae > Spea > Spea bombifrons. The sequence goes on from NC_071087.1 coordinate 152,752,147, forward strand.
ATGTTTTTTTTTCTAGATCTTTTATTTCAGCCCTATCACCCCGACAAAAACCCTAGGTCCTTACCACACTCATCATACACCCTTATCCCCACCTTTTTAAG